>NC_139962.1:40429943-40509943 GCF_963454915.1 Gymnoscopelus microlampas | reverse complement strand
CACATCTCCCTTCACGAGTCAAGGCACTGCTGGGTGTATAGTGTTGAATATTGCATGTGCATATTTCTATATATTTATTTTTTCTCTAGCCAACTTACTGATGGTGTTGCTTTGACTGTGATGTCTTTCCATCATGTTGCTTTGACTGTGATGTCTTTCCATCATAGTGTATACAGTACTTGCAGTACTACAATACTTTCTTTTCTTGTCCAGTAATCCAGTCCAGTTTATTTATTTTATTTTTTAAATTTCAATTCAGTTCTCAGAAATGTACTAAAAGCAACTGAGAAAAACTGGAGCAGTGGTGAACACACCTCAGTGTTGATATTATGGTGTCCATGAATCGTAGTACAATTTTCCAATTGCTTGTGTCGTGCCTCTGAAGTTTTTGGTAGTCCATCATATTGTTGGCTCCAGATATGTCTTGTGTTAGTAGTGAACTTGCCGAATGGATGTTGTACAACTAAATTATAAGAGACAAGCTGGAAAATGTATTTGGATGCCAACAGGAGTCGAGCAGGAAAATATAACCAGTAACAAATGGGTGGAGTACCATAGCTCATCTGCATTGTATTGCCTAGATATTACGCTTTGCCCAGCGAGATAAATTTAGACCAGTACACCAGCTTTGAATGATAGACACTGTGACTAAAGGCAGATGATATGACAGGTATGGAGGCGTAGTCACGTTGTATAACTTCCTCTTTTTACCTGGCTCATTAAGAGTCAAAGAGCATCGCACATCGTGCTGCTAGGTCCCACGTGGCCCCCTGTAGTATGACAGGAACCCTACAGCGCTTTCATAGCGCTTCATTTCTTTTTCAAATCTAACACATGGACTGTATTTAATGTCATCTTCTCCAGTCCCAAAAGAGTGTGTGATTACTCAACATAAATTATTATTATTAAACACTAAAGTACATTGACAAACCAAAACCAAACCAACTACCATTAGTATTGACATTGAGGGTTTTGTGGGTCAGCATGGGGGGTTGCATGGCTGAAAATAGATGTTATAGTCATCAATAGAAAGCCCGTCTGAGTTTGTCAGAGTACCCATTTCATTGTGGAGAGAGTATGTAGTGGTGTGCAAGTGATTATCTAGTCTACAGTGGTTGTTGCAGGATACATGTAGTCTAGGCTTGGTGAAGTTCAAGCATGGTTTTTGCTGAATGTTGCAGATAAATCCACTTAGTCACTGACCCCCCCCGCCCCACCCACATCCCCATCTCCAGTGTTTTGGCTATGACAGTGACTCTTCAAATCGGTTGTTTATGCTTCTTACATCGCTCTCAGAGGCTAACCGTTCCCTGCAGAGTGGGTCGTATTTGTACTGTGCCATTAAACATGGGAGAACAGCTCATAATTGTTCATATGCTGCTGTGTGGCTAAAGCTGCCCTCCCCCGCCCCAGCACCGCTCACTCTTCGTTTCTGTTATGTCTACAATGTTTATCCTCTTACTTTTTGCATTCGTTATCGTCCTTCCTCCTTTCCATTTATTTTGTCATTTCAACCTGTATTTCCTAGGGCTGGGGCGATGAGCAATATGGATCAATCAGGAAATCAATAAATACTGTATTTGTTAAACCATAATTTGAATTGAGAGCGAGAGAGACTGGAAGCAGAGATGAACAACCACCACTTTTTAATCTACCAGATGATCAGATTGGGATATTGAAGTAATCAGTTGATCAAAAATAGCCATTATTAACCATTATTGTTTGATGTACATAAAAACTTTCCGCAAAGATAGTCAGAATGTATCATTACTTGAGTATTCATGTTAAATTATTGACTCATTCTTTGTTAGATTTTTTTTATTATTTAATTATTCTAATTAGCAGCCTAAGATGAGACATAAAGACAATGGTGTTTTCACTGTCTGGCATTGGGTAGTCTCGTGTAGCCTGACAACTATTCCACAGTCTGCGAATGCTATGGAGAGTCTGGAGCTACACATCCCAAAAGCCCATATAGGAAGCTGTCATCTGTTCGTCATTTCCATTCACAAAAATCTATAGAAGTTTTAAAATATCTTCATTTTACTTTTGAATTTCCATTTCTGATTAGCAGCAAGCTATATAGGCTTCGATTATTTTGATTTATATCCTATATTGAAATTGGCTAATGGGAGGGCCGGCCGGTGGGCGGCAGACCTCTGACGTCACATTGACTCAGCCATAACCATCTAAGGAGTTCCCAATGCAGCTACACCGGATCTGTAAACCTCTCACTCTCACACTGCAGGGTCGGCAAAGCCCCACCCAATAGTCGGGAAGTGCATTGCCAACCCAAAATTATTATCGATTATCCTGTAGTCTGATCCCAGCTTAAATCGATAGGTGTTCCTTTGGTTTTCCCCCAAATGTTCAACCACCGACTGAAATTGACAAGCAACCGTGTACTGTTTTTACACTACTGTATGTATATTCAATGACTTAATTTCTTCACTAAAACATTTTCTTTTCTGGGCCTGTAGTCTTTTGTCCTCAGAAACTAGATGTGTCTCTCGGTGGCTCTGGTGTGTGCCCACTAAACGTGTGTCTGTCTTGTGTTTTCCTCTGTCTTTCTCTACTGAAGGGAACAGCAGCCATGGACTGAGGAAAAACGCCCTGGGTTTAGATTAATATCCCAACTCAACAGGTGACCCATGACCCCTTTCTCAAGTCCCATCTGACTTTCACACTTTTCCCCCTGCTCATTACTCTCTCCCTCTGTCTGTGTGTGTGTCTGTCTCTGTCTCAGATAAACTCATCAATGTCCACACTAATGTATAATATTCCAATTTCCATCCTTAGTAAATCTGCCCATTAACAGCTTATTTATGTCTTCATCTCTTCTGAGGCACTGGAATACAGGGTCACAGTCTGAGCTCAAGACCCTTTTATGGTTGGTTGTTCCTCTGTACTTTTTCTGCCTTTTTTCTGTTCATTTTAGTATTTGTTTAAAACTAATGAATAGTTATTTTCTCACTAACCCAGCTTTAAGGACACATGACACTTGTCAGAACGGCACAGCTAACAACAAGGCTCCTGATCTACAGCTGATACATTTTCTCCTCCAATCTGTCATCTCCACTTCTCTCCAAGTGGGGCATCTGTAAAGCATGTTTGTGAAACGGAATCATTCCTTCTGTGAATCCATTTTTTTGATTCTGTACAAGCTCACTCTGTTGTTTAAAAAACACTTGAACCCTGCAGTATTATACGTTGTTGACTGGGGTTCCCCAGGGGTCTTACCTTGGCCCCCTCATTTTCTCCCTTTACACCAAATCACTTTGCAGAAAATAAACGATCTACAAGCTCACACCTTGCAATGCTTGTAGATCTGCTGAATGTTTTCCTATTATGATGACATGACCTGTGTGTGTGTGTGTGTGTGTGTGTGTGTGTGTGTGTGTGTGTGTGTGTGTGTGTGTGTGTGTGTGTGTGTGTGTGTGTGTGTGTGTGTGTGTGTGTGTGTGAGAGAGAGAGAGAGAGAGTTTGTAAAAGAAGGGTAAGTGTAACCATAGAATTGACGAACTGAAGTCAGTTTGAGAACAAACATTTTAAATCACATGGGTAGCTCATAGCAGCTTCTCAGATTTTAGATGGTTGATTATACAGTATATAATCTGTTCCTACATTATAAGTGAAAGACTAGGGAAAGTGGACATATGAAGCTGTGAATTTATAGTCACAGTGTCAGGGATAAGCCAATAGGAGAGAATGTTAATTGTTGAGGAGCCAATCTACCTGAAATAAAATCAAACCAAATCACAAGAAGAACCACGTGTAACCCACTAATATACTGTATTATGCAATCAAGTGTCAGTATTCTGCACAGAGGTTGATTCTTAAATGCATTTTTGCGAAATACTGTTGTAAAATAATGCATGCCCCTGCGTGTAGCATACTGTCAATGAGAAACATAATCCTTGCACATAAACTTTGCACATGACATGTGCTATGTTTTCCCCTGAAAGTTTCTCATAATTATTTTCATTTTTTTTAAAACATCTCCAAAATACCTGTGGGCTACATTGCTTGTTTTGTAAACTATCAGCTAGCATTCTGCCAATCCTCATAAACAGTCAACTTGTGCAAGTTATCCGAAAGAAAGCATGTCAGGCCAGCTGCAGCCTGCAGGTCTCAGTAGGTGGTGTGTAGGCAGACAGAGTGCACAATGACTCACTGACCTCCCAGCCTGATAAACTATTTCTCTGTCCAAGGTTCTACACAGCGTAATGGTTTGTTCTCTTCCTCCTCCTCTTCCTCCACAGAACCAACTCAGACTCTGCTCTTCACACAAGCGCCATGAACCCCAATCCCCAGGACCCCTTTGGTATGAGTCATCAAATGGGTCGAGTTCCCCCCCAGCGTAATGGTGAGATGTTGTGATTCAGCCATACACACACACACACACACAGTAAAATCAAGAAGGGTTTTATTTGTCACTAACTTACATAAGTACGTTAGTCACTAACTTACATAAGTAAGTTAGTGACAAATAAAACCCTTCAAACAGCAAAATGTCTGTGGAACCTATTCCGCAGAACTGTGCCAACATAACAATACAACTCAAAATCCTCAGTATTAAATGTGTAATTATTATTTATGCTTTTCAAATTTGTATGTATACATTTTTAAATATTTACACTCTTAAGGCCCAATGCAGAAATCTGGGTTAGATTTAAAAAAAAATGACTGTCGCAGCCACTTGTCGAACACCAATTACAAAATAGGTGTACAAGAGGTCATAGAGAAGCTGTTCGTTTTTTTCTGACGCCTCCATCAGAGACCATGTGGGCTATATGGCCGCCTTTAACAGGACGAGGTGTATGTGTATGTGTGTGTGTACGAGTGAGAGTGACCCTGGGGTCCAAGTGGTGGAACTCACCGTGGAAGGATCTATTTTCAGATGAAAGTAACAGGACCAGGTAGAGCTATTTGTGGTGTCTGGGACTCACGGGTTAGTGTAGGAAATGCATCGTAGAGAAGCCTCACTTGAGGGGCAGTTGTTAAAGGACCATAGTGGTGCTCTGACATGTTCAGCCCACTGAACATGGTTTACTTGACATTACTGCTGACCGTTTCCAAAAGCATCCTTGTTGTTGTTTTTAGTACGGTACGAGAGTACGGTACTTTCAGAGTTTTTTTTACTTTATGACTTAACGAAGACAGAATGATCAGCTTGAGAACCAGAGGGTATATAACCTGACATTTTTTATAATAAAAAAAAAGCTAAATCTGTTAATTATTCTAAAATCAAACACACAGTCATACTACTATTTAGTGGTATGCTTTGGGAAATGTTTAATGTCAAGGAATAGTACTGTGAGTCATAGTTAATGGGCTAAACATGCCAGACCACTGTTATGGTCCTTTAAGTGCAGCTTAACAGGACAGGGCTCAACTGTTTGTTTTTTTGTAGTACCAAACAAAGTGAGGTGTCCAACCTGTTCTGAAAACAAAATCTGCTGATAATGGCATGGGACATTTGGGGGGGGGGGGGGGGTTTAGCCTTTGTTTGATAGTCATAGTGGAGAGAGACGGGAAACATGGAGAGAGAGCAGGGGATTGACACTCTGCAAATGGTCTAGCCTGCCAGGAATCAAATCAGGGACTCCCCACCAGGCATCAGAGACCATGTGGCACACGCCCCAACCACACGGCCATCGGGTCAGCCCAAACGTGACATTTAAAACTGGAACAGTTACATACAGTGCTTCTATATTGCATTCATATCTTGGAAATCATTGCATAGTTTATGGTGTTTGTGTTTCTCTCTGTCACTCATTAACAGAGAACACTCTCCATCCATTTACCACCTTTTAGACTGTCAGACATAACGACTCATCAGTGCTATAGTTCACCTTATAGAATTTGCATTTCATCCTGTCGAAGACCTTCATGCACTTAAGTTAAAATATACTGTACACACACTTCCAATTTGCCATACTTCAGCTGCCCCATACTGTAAACCCCTACCTCCCCATACAGCTTCCGCCTGAGATGGAGAGCATGAACCATGGGTAGATTTGGTACTGTACAGTATGTGATAGTGTTGTCAACTTTATCAGATCTCAGATCTGGCCAGACATGAGGTAGATTGGGGCGTATCTCCTTCTCTCGATTACTACTCTCTTTGTTTAACCAGCAAGTTTAAACAGGATATTGGCTAAAGCTCCGGGCCAAGTACGAGTTTCAAATACAAACAGAAACAGTGCTTAAACATCGCTTTAAGCATTCTAATTGGCTCACCTTAAATCAAATTGGAGGAGTAGGACTGTGGTCTGTGTAGGTACGAACCTGTGTGTGACATAGCTGCCAAAATGACTGACAAGAGGAATTGCAATGTTTACGATTGTACCTGCATAAAACCTGCATAGACCTACTGTCAGGGCAGAATTGGTCTTAAGAATCTTAAACGCCATCAGACCTAGAAAAATGAACTTTTTTTTTTTTTACTTTGTCTTTATTTTTCAAACAGACAAAACATACGTTCAAAAAAAGACATAACAATAAGGAAAACAAAAAACGGAACGGAAGAAAAAGACAGAACAGTAAAAAAAAAACAATCCAGAAAAGGAAAAGAAAAAAGGGACAATACAGGGGGGGGGGTATACACTATTCATTTACTCTTATACATATGCCATTTCTCCCAACGTTTCTCAAAAATCTCTGCCTTAATCCTTAAATTATAAGTCATTTTTTCCATAAGACATATTTCTTCAATAATATCACACCAATGTTCCTCTCTAGGAGGGTCTGTTTTCAGCCATTTCCTTGTGATGGCTTTTTTAGCTGCCAGTGTCAAGATTTTGAACAGGTAAACGTCCTCATGTCCTATTATGTCATCTGGTGTCAAACCGAGATACAAAATCCGGGGATCACAGACAATCTTGTAGCCCATTACTGCAGAAAAATGAACTTTTGTTTTACTACTATTATAAGTAGGCTGGTGCTCGTTGGGTACCGGCCTAGTTGGATAAAGGATAAAGGATAATTCCTTTTAACAGGTCGTTCATGAAAGTCCTTTCGGTCTTGTTTCCAATGAGAACCTGTGAGCAATTAGGGGTTAAGAGTCTTGCTCAGGGACAAATTTCATTTCATCGACACATATGCTGTCCTGGCCGGGAATCGTACCTGCGGCAACCAGGGCCTCTGGCTCCCTAGGCGGGATCACTAACCACACAGCTATGGCAGCCCCATCATTGGGAATGATGGAAGTCGGCAACGATGCAAGTTGCCAACGCATGCACCACCCGTTTATTCAATACTCGTTGTACTTGTTGTCAGATAACTCGTTGTACTCGTTATAAGAGTACCCAGTGCGGTACATATAGAGGCCATGACGTTGATATTATGATGTCATATTGATGACATCAGGGATTTCCATGTATGGGTATAAAGGAACACTGACTTGTATGACAACTCGCTCGCATCACTCATGTCCCCACGTCCTCATGTGAGTCTTGCATACAACGTCACTCACCCAGCACCTCACTGGCAGCTCAGCTGCATGTGCACGATATTTTGCGTTGCACTTTCACTTCTGATAGCTAGGAATATCTTTAGGCCTGCTGTAAGCTCTTAAGGCCTTTGCAGACAGGGTGCGATTTTCCGCACGGAAAAAACGGACAATATCATTTTTTAAATGAACACATGGTTCTCAATGACCTCATGCACACCCCGTGCAGCGATGCGATGCAGGTTTTTTTTCTCAATCGAACCCAGTTCGATTCGTGCGTCTTTTCGCATGCGGTAAAAACTGATTGGCTAATCGCACCCTGTGTGCAAAGGCCTTTAGCCTGGTAAATTAGCTCTTTCTGTTCTAGGCAAATAGAGGATGTTAACACATCTTGTCAAACTGCATCTTTTACGTGGGATGGCTGACCCCTTTGGTGATGTCATCAACACAACGTCAGCAGTTTTTGATGACACCAGGGATCTCCATATTTAGTCTTTAGCAATCTGGGAACCCATCGTCAAAAAAAAGGAAAAACGGCACCCTCTGCTGTTTTTTGTCTCCGCCAGGAGACTATTGTTTTCGTTCTCGTCCTTCCGTGTGTCCACCAAGCTAACATTGGTCAAGCTTCACGTGACACGTGACAATATGTTGAAAGGGTGTGCTTTGATTGGCTAGCGAGACGCATGATGAAATAGAGACCTATAAATAGGTGTGTCACTTCCAAAGACTATTTATGTATTTGGAAGTGAGGTAAGACACACCTATCCATCAGCCAAGCTAACATTGGTCAAGTGACACGTGACAATATGTAATATTGACAGGATTAATGGAGAGTATCTTTTCCTCTCCGTCCGTCTCTGTATACAGTATGTCCGTCTGAGAACACCCAACATTGGTCAAGCTGCATGTGACATCACAATATGTTATATAAATAGGTAAGACCGGATCAATCAGGAACAGTACTTTCCAGTACAAATTACCCGACCGTGCATGTGTGTCCGTCTGAAAACACCTAACATTGGTCAAGTTTCACATGACATCACAATATGTAATATAAATAGCTTAGACAGGATCAATCAGGAACAGTACTTTCCAGTACAAACTGAGAGTGATTTCCTTTGGTTAAAATAGCACGGGTCCGTTGACGGGTCCGCTGACTCAAGTCCTCCTGACACCTCAGGAGGACTTGAGTACCTGCTAACTGCCACACTACGGCTCCCATGAACTCTCTAGACCTGATGGTCAATGGGCAGGCCAGCACATGCCCATTGCCCAACACTATTTTTTTACTTTCCCTTTTTACTACTGGCGGAGACCTGTGCTCCGAGGAGCACATTTTCTAGTTTACCTTTGATTTGACTCTGGGGGGAGTGATTAACTAGACCTATGCTGGGATTTTGGTCTGCCCTCAGCCCTCCACTTCCGTGCCTATGTTTTCATTCCCACTAACAATATTTCTCCACGGAACACTAACACCATTTCTCCCAAAGAATGGATCGTTTTGTTTATAAGCCCACTTGTTTCTATGATGAAAGAGCAAGTTAAAATGTTACTAACTTTCCGTGGTTTTGTCGGCTCAGAGGACGCTATTGTTAAATGAGTTTTGGTTTGTTTCCAGTGGGAAGCGAGCGCACAGATGTAAATCCCGCCCACTACATTTGATTGGGTAAAGCACGGCCTGCTTCCTGATCTGAAGGCACGCCCACTTGTAGGCTAACACGCATACGTTCTGAACGGGGCTCCCGACAGATTCAGTTGCGCAGCTCTGAATCTCGGTGGTACTTCCTTTCTCCCTGACAGTTTGGTTCTGGGCAGCTGCTGGTCCGACCGAATTTCCACTTGACACAACATATCCCCGGGTCATCGGCGACACACGTGCAAAGTTTGAAGTCTATCGGTCGGACGGTGCCCGAGTTATGTATATGCACCCCATGCTGGACTGAGCTGCCCACATACGGCTGTATAGTAGCCTATATAGTATGTGGCCTGCTTTCATAGCCTACCACCATAACTCCCAACACTCCCGATTCTCATAGTGTCTCCCTTTTTTTAACCCTTTCTCTAGCTGTGCTCATGATTTGTAATTTCTCCTGTTATGCTCCTGATTTCATGCCCAATGCATGCTCAAACACAACCCTGCCTTATGTGCATCGCTCGTCACGCACTCGCTCAAACCAGCTACTACAAAAAGTGTTCCCAAGAAGTTTTTGATACTTGGTGCTAAACCTTCCCCTTTCTAACCTTAATACATACATATTCTGACCGCTAACCACACACACATGCATGCTCTTCTCACTGTTTGCACTTGATATTTTTGTGATTTTTGTAGATGTTTTTGTACATTCTCTATTTTTCTTTCATTTATTTTATTGTGTGCTATGAATTCAAGACCAATTAAAATACATTTTATTTCCACATCCTTTTATTTATGTCATAGGCTTACTGTATTTCATATGGGGGTCGTTGAGGGCAGGCCATTTGCAGATACCCCAGAAAATCTCCCTCTTATTCACAGGCTAAAATATGCGTATGCTAGATATGGAAGAACCTCTAGATATGCAAGTTGATGATGATGTGTAGTTGTGATGTGTGAAAAACTCAAGCGGGTTCTGGAAAAATCTATAAATGCATACACGTTGATTTAATAGGTGCGTATTGAAAGCGGATACACTCCGCTGGCAGAATGGCAGAATACATTATTACCGGCGTTGAAGGTGTTCTGGGAAAATATTTACTGGTGTGAACATTTTCCCACCACAACATGCAAATACATTAAGGGAAGGAGGGACTCGCTTTGGAAGCCATTAGAGTTATTTAGACATTATTAACTACTCCTGATATCTTTTTTTCTTTTCTTTTTTTAAACTACACACAAATGTAGTTCCCAGATGTTGACCCCCTGACCTTAGACAATGACCGCCTAGAAATTCCTTTTCAATGAAGCCAGGGACACAAGCCAGCCATTTTTGGTCCCAGTTGAGTCGTTTCCATCCCAATAATTGCACCTCTGTAACAAGACACGGTCTGAAGGCACATGAGGTGAAGCAGGACTGTTGGCTGTACTCCTTCTGACAGCCTCCAGAGACACATTCTCAAGCTTGATTTACATTAAGTTGCGCGCCGGTTTCGCGCCCTGAAAAGACCAGATCTACAATGTGCACAATGCCGTTCACATTGCAAGATTGTAGAACGGCTATTTTCGTAGATCGTAACATACGCACGCCATCAAGTTTAAATGAGGCGTCAGTAACCTAATAATATTAATGGTGTACAGTATGAGTATGCAGTTACATTTCTCTACCTACAGCCATGAAGAGTAGCGCAGCATGTGATTACCAGTTGTACATCATCTCTACTGCCTTCCTCCCCCTTCTGCCTCACGCACACACTTTCATTGTATACCCCTGTCCATCTCTCGGTCCCGATCCCTTAAAATCCAAAAGAAGTTATTTTAAAATCCATAGGTTAGGTTGTAATAGGCTAGTACGTTTTGGTGCGAGGGTTGGCGATCGTCTGCGCTTTAAGCTCTGTAACAGCCTAGGGGATACAGACTGACTTGATTTAAGCTCAGACTGTGGTGAATGTGTGCAGCCATTAAGACTCACATAATCGGGGGGGGGGGGGGGTTGGCATGTTTATACATTTTGGTGTTAAATTAATGTTGAACTGCACATGTGAAGGTGCATGTCAATGATTGGCTAGTTCTGGTGCATCCCATATGGCTAGTTAGATCCCATAAGCCAGAGGGACAGGTCAGAGTTTCACTCCACAGCCTCATGGGATGTTTATCCCATAACCTGGAGGGAAGATAAGTGACATAGTTGTTGCTGACTTATATTTGCAAGATATTCATGCCTACTAGTAAGTCTGATTAGCTATGTACAGATTACACAAAGACAGACAAACACACACACACACACACACATAAACCACACAGAGGGGCGAATGCATGAGATAATGCCACCAAAAAAAACATACAGGAACAGGAAATGTTACAGTTAAATAACAGAGTTAGACCCGGAACAAAGAAGAAAGACAAAAGGGAGATGTTGGAGGAGTTCATATCTGGCATCCGGCCTGCTGTGTGGAAGAAGAGAAAGGGGTTCTTTGTGGCATGGGAAAACAATGGCCCTCTCTTTATTCCTACCCTGTCTGTGGTCACCCTCCCCTACACACACACACACACACACACACACACACACACACACACACACACACACACACACACACACACACACACACACACACACACACACACACACACACACACACACACACACACACACCACTCTATGGCTGTGATCCATAATAACTTAATGCCCAGATGTTGTGTTTTTGAAACTGCACAGTAATTGCAGTGTTTGCTGAAGAGACAGTTCCTGTTGAAAGGGCTGATTAGTATGTCAGAGATGCTGGATAATTTCTAACAGCTGGTAAACGTTTAATATCTTCTAACTTTCCTCTGCTTTTGTCCTTCTCTTTCTGTTTTTTCTCTCCCTCTCTCCCTCTCCCTCTCTGTGGAGGCCGCGATGCAGCCAGTATGAATGAAGCAGAGGTGGATGGCTCAGGAGACAGTGAGTTGAACTTTTCCTTCGGTAACCAGTGGTGTAAAGTAACTTAAGTACATTTACTCAAGCACTATACTTAAGAACAATTTTACTTCACTTTAGTATTTCCATTTTTCGATAATTACTTCTACATCTTAGATCCAAATATTGTAGTTTTTACTCTCTCCATTTGGTTGCATTTGTACACTCGGGAGTTACAAATAGATAAATTAACACTGAGGATTTGACTGTGTACATACACATACATACACTCATGTTCGCAAAATATACTTAGAAGAACATGGAGGCTTTGAGCTACCCAAATACGAATTAATGTGTTCTTGTGTTAAAAACATGTCAACTGAGATTCTTAACCGAATGCAAGCACGCCATGCATTGCAGAAAAGAGATTCTATAACAGTAAACAGAATGAAACATTGTTCTGCAATTTGTGTTCTCTTCTGCTCCATCTTTGACAAATATAGCAGGCTATTAGCGTGAAATATTGCTCTGTGGATTAATTTCCTCCACAGTTACATAAAAACATACATGTGCAGTATGTTGAGTATGTACATCTGGGCCGTGCATTTGCAGTGAGCGGGTCCATTTTGCGTTTGCGTACTTACTTTAGGTACTTTTCTGATCTTAAAGGTGCTATTAGTGAGTTTCTATATTCTATTAGTATTGATTGCTATATTGTATTTGTTCAGCAACAGGGGTCTCTACGTCTCTCCAGCTCTTTAGTAAACAGAAAATGCATTTTCAGGTGGGTTGCTATTTTCATCCAATCAGGAAAGGCTACACATTTATCAGCTTAAATGTTGTAGTGTTGCAGTTCCAATTTTGTCTGCTAAATGTTTTGATTCATCACTTCCAATTTAACTTTTTTACCCTCTATCCTGCATGAGTTCTTTCTCCTGATTAGATTAAATTGGTATCCCGACCTGAAAATGTATTTTCTGTTAGTGTTTACTAAAGAGCTGGATAGATGGGGAGACCCCTGTTACTGAACAAACACGCTATAACAATGATTATTATCAGAATATATTTTAACAAAAGACTATCACTTGCAGCACCTTTAATACACTCTACAGTAATCGGTGTCTATAGAATGTATGTGATCTGTGTATCTTTCTGTGTTGCAGTTTTCTCCTTCCCCTCGCTGGCTAACGAAGAGAGTCTGATTGGTGTCAGTAAGCCGTTGCCCAAGCAGCTGTGGGAGGCTAAGAAGGTTGGTTCTGCTTATCTTGACATTAAGCAGTTGTGTAGACTGTCCATTAACCACTTAAACCCTATAGACTTTCCGAGTACGACAAATGGAGAAAATATCAGATTTTCTTTTTACTGTAATGACATGCTCAAAATGGGGACCCAGATTGAAAGTGCATTAAGCAGATGTTAAGTGATCATTATAACCAGTCACTGACAGAAGAATTTGACTTTTTAGGATTCTCTTCTTAAATATCGAGAGACATCCTATGATAGGCAACAGATGGTCTTAACAGATGGCACTTAATCACGAGACAATTGAGATGATCCAACATTGTTTCTAGGTTTGGAGTTATGTGAGATTATGTGCAGAATAAATCATACTTTGTCTAAATGTTTTCTTTTGGATTGACAAGACAGAGTGAACGCAACTAAAAATGGGTCAGTGTGTGCCTGTAAGACGCGATTTCCACATGATTTATTTTTGAATTTGTGAGAAACTTTTGATTTCTCACAAGTATGTGTATTTTGGAATACTCTTTTAGTGCCCAAGTTATGAATTGCAGAAGGTCCGTTCACTCAACGTTCATTTTCTCTTGCAGGTCCAGTCCCTTGCCTCACGACCTAAATCCTGTGAAGTGCCTGGTATCAAGTAAGTCTGAAGAGAAAATATCAGGCTCTACAGTACCGTCGTAGTTTAATCTGAGAGTCAAGAAATATTTCTCTATGACTAAATGTTAATATTTATTGTGCAGAAGAACATGACTTTGTGTACAGAATGCAGGAACCGCCAAGTGCTTGAAAACTTTGGCTGTCAGGCCTCCAACAATTATGACAACGGACACAGGTTTTTTCCCCCTGAAAGGAAGTTTTTATACACATTTTCACCTCTAACCGTTAAAAGGAAGGAAGAATAGAGTTGTTCAAACCATCAAATTCCTCTGCCATTCTTAAACTGTGATATGCAGTAAATAGCTTTGTGCTGGAAACATAGCCACTGGTATGGTGCCCTCATTGAGAAGTCAGTTTAACACTGGCAACACAGCTGATGGGAATTTCTGCAGTGCTCAGTCGTTGTCTACAGTATGCATTTCCAAAACATAGGATTTTTTGTCCATTCTAGACTGATTGGTTTCTAGCGCAAGAGGTGCTACAGAGAAGGCATAATTTATACCAACTTTTTTACTGCTTGTTATCTTGATAGAGAAACTTGACATAAAGCCTTGGAGTGAAACTATGCAGATTGTTTACATGAATCATGTTCTATGAGAAAATCTTACATGTGATAATCTGACAAAACTTTTTTTTCATATTTTAATTGGCATAAAAATTTAAAAAAACAAATCCTGCCACCAAAGGTTTTTTTCAATTTCCGTTCCTGACTAGAGGCAGCCACAAGTTGTTGTTTTTGTGACAAGCAGGTTTGCCACATATTGTTACTGTTACTGTTCTGTTCTGTTCATCTGCCCGTGTGTTGGTGTAATGCAGACACCAGTGAGTCACTATTGGTCTCTCTTCTGCTACAGTCTGTCTCACTGACTCATCGTATGAGCACAGGTGGAAATAATAGAATTGAGGAAAACATGGGGGGGGGGGTCCTAGGTTGGAGAAAGTGGAACAGAATATAGGAAAGCTCTCACTTTCTTGGACATAATAATAATGGATTTTATTTATAATGCACTTTGCATTTGGGTAAATCTCAAAAGTGCTAATGGGCATGGAATTCATTCTACACCACTTAATTATGCAAGTTCACAGAGGCATTTCCATTCATTCAAATGCCACCTGACTGTAAACGTAAAGCAATTCTTTTCTGATTTAAACCTGTGTTGTTGAGGTACTGTATTTTGAGTGATTTTTAATCTCCACCAGGAGATTAATGCGTTCACCCCTGTCTTTTTGCCCGCAGCTAATCTCGCATGCTACTATGTCGATCAGCACCATAGTTCTTGTGCATGTTGACAGCAGGCCAAGGACAGCACGCCAATTATTATTGTATTATTATTATATTTTAATTTCTATTGCTGTATATTGTTGTTGTTTCATGTTGTTACTATTGCTTGGTTGTTTTTATTACTTGTTTTGACATGTCTGTAAAGCACTTTGGAACATTGTTTAGAAAAGCGCTATACAAATAAAAATCATTATCATTAATTGTTAAATATTTTTCAAATCAATGCACAACATGTCATTTTTCAGCATTATTAATAGCACAAAAAGAAAAGAAAGAATATTTGCAGGGCAATCATCCCGCCATGCTTTGGAATACACAGGATATGGGCCAGATATTTACTGTCTATATTTGATATTTTATATATTTGATTGATTGATATTCTCTCCTTTCCTGTAGCATATTCCCCTCTCCAGACCAGAACATTGGGCTGTCCCACTACCAGGGCTCGTTGAACACGGGCGGTTCCCTGCCGGATCTCAGCAATCTGCACTTCCCCTCACCACTCTCCACCCCGCTGGACCCAGAGGACAATGGGGGGTACACCAACCTCAGCGGGGGCAGCAGCACGGGAAACCTGCCCGCTGCCATGATGCACCTGGGCATTGGCAACTCACAGGGTGAGACAATTTGTGTGTGTGTGTTTATATGTGGATGTGTTCAGGTGTGATGCTGTTTAAATATATGGTGGTGGTTTAAATACATGGCATGCATTTGTAGGAAAGCTGTCTTTACAGTGCCATCACATTGTTGCTCTGTCCACGCAGCACTTCTAAACACTTAAACCCTATATTCTTAGTTGACTGGGGTCCCCCCAGGGATCTTTATTTTTCCTCTTCTTTTTTCCCTCTACACTAAATCTCTTCGCCGAAAATAGCAGATCTACAAGCTCAACAACACTTGCAGATCAGCTCAATTTTTGCACCAAAATAGGGATGCTAGGGTTCAAGTGGTTAAACAGACAGTCGGTGCCCAATGCAGGTCCTCTAGGGATGAGACTGCAGTGAAGTCTCATCATTTCCTCTTAATTTTTGGGTTATTTCTCTTCATTTTTAGGCACCATCCAACTCGCTCCTGATTACAAAAGAATCCTTCCAATCACACTCCCAGCTTGACAACCCACAGCAACATAGCAGAGTGTTAGGAGTGTCCTCCTTGTTCTATCGTGTTGGGTCTGTTCCCATGTCCCTCCTCTGCCAGCCACCCGCACATTAGTCTCTCTGTCTCCCAACAGCCTCACTCTGAATGCTCCCGCCTAATCTGATCACATCCTCCTCTAAACCCCTCTTAGCCTTCCCTCCTTCTGTTTTGTGTGTGTGTGTGTGTGTGTGTGTGTGTGTGTGTGTGTGTGTGTGTGTGTGTGTGTGTGTGTGTGTGTGTGTGTGTGTGTGTGTGTGTGTGTGTGTGTGTGTGTGTGTGTGTGTGTGTGTGTGTGTGTGTGTGTGTGTGTGTGTGTGTGTGTGTGTGTGTGTGTGGAGAGAGTGTTTGAGTGTTTGGCCTTCCATGTTGAAAACAGTGCAACTTGGCTGAGCTCCAAAGTGCCACACATGAACCTTGACCTCTTTTTTTGGCTCGCTCCAAACGGCTCTTTTATTTTGCTCTCTGTTTTCCCTCTGTTCTTTCTCTCACATTTTTCCTCTCCTCTTCTCTCTCCATCTTTCTCTCCCTGTCCAGTTGCACAATAAAGTCTAGTGTTTTGGGGCGGGGATTGGCAAATATGCTGGAAAACCTAGTACACGCACGCTCCATCATAACTTCCATGCATTCCCTTTTGTCTCTAAAGACCCATATCTGCCCTGGATTCTCAGTTTGTTCTTTTCCTTATTAGTCCTGGTCCAACGTGTTTTCTTTTTTATTTGAATGTGTTTGTCAGTACAGTACAGTACATGTTACCACAACAAAGTGTGACGATGTCCTGTTGTCATTTTGTCTTCCCACAGGCTTGTCCTCCTCTCTGAGCAACCCCTCTATCCAGGCCTCCCTCAACAACTCTCAGCTGCACTCATCCCTCAGCAATCCCTCCATCCATTCCTCTCTGCGTCTGTCCTCGTTGTCCAGCCCTCCGCCGGCAGGCATGAGCAGCTCCCCTCGGCGGCGGCCCGCTCCCATCAGTCCCCTCACCCTGTCGCCTGGCGTCGAGCAGCGCAGGGGCCTGGCCAAGCAGCTGTCGCCCACCATGTCCCCCTCGCTCTCGCCCATCACACAGGTACAACTGTCACACAGGAGTAGCCATCACACAGGTACAACTGTCACACAGGAGTAGCCATCACACAGGTACAGCTGTCACACAGGAGTAGCTATCACACAGGTACAACTGTCACACAGGAGTAGCCATCACATCAGGAGTAGACACTGTCCAGTGGTGTACTGTAGGTAACTAAGTACATTTACTGATGTACTGTACACTTTTGAGGAACTTTTACTTTACTGGTGTTTCCAATCTTCAGTACTTTTACTTCTACTCCACTACATCTCAGAGGCAAACTTTATACTTTGTAGATTTTGATTATTACAAAACATGCATTAATCACTTCAGCCCTTTGAATACCAGACTTTTATTTGTAACAGTATTTCTACATTGTGGTATTGGTACTTTTACTTTAAGTTTAGTACTTCCACCACTGCAACTGCCACACAGGAGTAGCCATCACACAGGAGAACCGGTAACACAGTTGCACCTGTAACACTGGAGCACCCATCACACAAAACACCAGACACTGGCGATGTTTTGTTTACCACTTAAACCTTACTTGATGTTGACCTTATAGGCCCTGTACTTAGTTGAACACGTTCCCATGGGCTGCACTAAATATATTTGCATAAAATAGCTACCAGCTCACAATTGAGAAGCGTTGAGCTTGTAGATCTACTATTTTATGCGAATGTTCATCCATAGAATAGGAATGCTAGGGTTCACAGTTGGACTCGGGTACAAACCATTGTGCATAATTATGACAGGAATCAGCATAGACTACAGGTCTAGAAGGTGAATAGTGCTTCCGTTCCACCCCCTAGTGACTCCTGCTTGTACTGTCCTGTTTAGGGCGTTGCCTTGGATACCAGCAGCATGCCAATGGAGCCACCTCCCCCATATCCACTGTATCAGCAGTCCCAGCATGCTGTGGGTCAGGGGCAGCAGCGGCAACAGCAACACCAGCAGCAACACCAGCAGCAACACCAGCAGCAACATCAGCAGCAACATCAACAGCAGCAACAACAACAGCAGCAACAACAACAGCAACAACATCAGCAGCAGCAACATCAACAACAACAGCAACAACAGCAGCAACAACACCAGCAGCAACAACAACATCATCAACACCAACAACAACAACATCAACAACAACACCAACAACAACCTGTTTCCCCTCTGCACAATATCGCACTTGATTTTACTGGCAGCCCTGTAAGTGTTCATGGGGCCGTCTTTGTCAAAGTCTAGCTAAATCCCAATACTCAAATGTCTGCCTCCTCCATCCTCCAGCATGACCCGGTAATCATTTGCATCCTAAATGTTGATTTGCTTTTTGGGCAAGGAGAGAGGATCAGGATCAGTGTATTCATGTATCCTATGCTCCGGGGTGGTCCAGCGATCCAGCTGTGGATTGCATCATAAGTATCTTAAAGCAAAGTTCCTTAAAGCAAACCCGATCAATTCCTCCGTCCTCGCCTCTTCAATTCAATTCAATTCAAAGGGCTTTATTGGCATGAGAAAACATACGTTTACATTGCCAAAGCAGAAAGCACAATACAACAATACAGCAATACAATCAAAACAAAAAATGTACATTTGAAAGTCTTCTTCTCGCCTCCTTGCTCGGAGGTGGTGCTAAGGTGCAAGGCAACAATGCGTCACGCGGGTGGAGGATGCGAGGAGTACGAGTATTGGGATCTGGCATAAGTGAATTTTCTACAGAAAAAAAAATTGGTTGAACTTTGCCACGAGAAAGAATAGAGTTGTGAAGTGTGAGTTTATTCATGTCAGCCAGCGTGATGAGCACTTGCATTTATAAAAGCACACCATTTTTCTACTATTCTTCCCAGATCTATCAATCGCAGTGCTTGGCTTATTTTCAACTCCTCAGCGATCAAAAGTCTTACTAGCCACTGCTGACCGACCATGTTCATTGTTTTCTTTTTGCACAAATAATCTATCCCTTTCTTTAGCTTTTCATTATTAAAAACGTGGCTGTTTTCAGCAGTCTTCCAAAAGAAAAATAATGCACACTGGATCAAGCGCCACAAGAGATATATTGAATTACCACCAAGGTGATGTTTCGAGCAAAGTAGCTCAGACTGGGGAAGAGCTATTATGCACGAAACGTCATCTTGGTGGTAATTCAATAAATTACTGACGGAGCTTGATCCAGTGTGAAATGACATTTTTTTTTTTAAGACTGCTTCTGCCCAGCATCTGGTATTTTCTAACTTTGAATGTGCTGGCTTTGTTTACTTTTTGTTTTCAGCATCAAACAATGTTATCAGCTAAAATGCTACATTGTGTTGGGTCAAGCGTGGGTCGTTATTTCTGGGTTATTGCTTAAAATGTCTGTGCACTCCTAGCTGTACACCATGTCCACCACCCCAGCAACTGCAAACAACATGGTGTGCCATCTTCTGATTTGTGTTTTTTCCTTGTGCCTCTGACAGCACAACAACATGGCGGGATTCTTCAGTGACCCCTTCATGGAGTCCCAGTTCTCCAGTCGCCAGGGAAAAACCCTGCCTTATCAGGTATAGCCCTGGCCTACACTAGCCACTTGGACTACTGTAGTAGCAGCCTTTAGTTTGCAATTTATGCTAGGCTGTAAAGCAAGCTATGCTTGATGGTTTACACAATGGAGTAAATAAGGTTTGCTGTTACTTAATCTGTTGCGGCTGAAAACGTGCAAGTGGAATAGTTTCTCAGTGGAAACGGTGCTACACGGAGTCCAGTATGAACTACAATGCATACAAAGTGGCACCAGATGTTCAGCTGACCCCAGGAATATAGCAGGACTCTTTACTTCTGCATTTAGGGATTGGGGTTTGACTTGTCCACAGGTTCTAGTTGCAGCACTAGTGACTTTGACTGGTTGGTCAGTGCATGTTCAGCAGGGAGCAACATTAGGAGGGATTGCAGAATTTGCAGAATCCCTCCTTTACTAAATAAGTTGCCCGTCACTTACAGTACACATTGTACAAGTAAAATGTACAATTTAGGCCTTTAGCAGACGCTTTTATCCCGAGTGAGTGCGACATATTCACCACATACAGTGTCACATACACAGCACATATTCAACCTCTTCCAAACGTTATCATTAGCAGCACCCCTTCACTTTATGTATAAAATATTATTCATAAAGTGTTATGGGTTTTTTCTCTTCTGCTTATCATCCTCTCTAACTCTCTCTCCCGCTCTCTTCTGGTTCCCACTCTGATCGCCGAAGTTGGACCAATTCAATCTGTTGGAGAATGCGATGTGCTCCACAGCGGGGGGTTCTTTTTTCGACTCTTCGTCGCCCTCTTCGCTCTACTATTCCCAGGCGGCCCTCGCGGGGTTGGCTGGTAGCCATGGCAACCTGCAGGATCCCCTACAGATGAGGTCCAACATGATGTTCTCCAACTGCAGCGGAGGAGTTCCCAACATCATACTGACTGGTGGGTGTTACAGGGAGTCTGGCTGTGTCACATGGAATTGGGTTGTATGTTTTTGTACAATATTCAAGTACATTTTATTTGTATAGTACATTTCATGCAGGTGGTAGTCTCGTGTAGCCAGATGATCAGAGATCTCTGCCTACTGATATGCCTGTGACAACATATAAATTCATTGAATGGGCTAAAACTGTGTGGAAACTGAAAAAAATGACAGCATCGTCGAACCAATGCAAAGACTTTAGGGCGGTCCTTCATATTGTGACCCTAGGTTTTCAAAGCAGTGGGCGTAGGTTTGTCAGTGCTGATTTTCTACACATTCAAGCCCATACATTGAATTAATATTTCCGCAGATGTATCAGTAGGTGGATGTAAGCTGGTGAGCATTTTCACTGCAGCATTTTGGAAGAGCTGGAGCTATCCAACAGTGTTTAGGTAGTAATAGGGTATTGCAGTAGTCAGTAATAACATGCACACAAAATGTGTATGCACCTTAGAGATGTTTTTAAAGGTAAAACGCTGTTCCACTGCAACTTAGCATTACTGGAACAGCTTTTTACCTTTAAAAACATCTCTAAGTTCAGTTCTGAATCCATGATAACACTCAGATTTTCAACCTGCTCACTAGGTTTCAGAGACAGTGGCCCTCATTTATCAACGCGGTGCAGCCCAAATAATGGGCGTACGGCGAGATCACCGCACCTTTTGGCATTTATCAATATATCCTGACGTGGGCTTCATCCTACGGTACGCTGAGATCTCACGTCTGGTCGGGACCAGTTGTTGACGTTGGCTGCACCCGTTTATTCCATTCTAGACCTGCGGAGCAGCATTGTCTGACTGTCTGACAGGCATCTAGACACATAATCCACTCCTAAAAGTGTATATCTACACTAATAAATAATCCCTGTGAAAATATAACATTTTATAAAGTTATTTAAACAAATTGCTTTAACAGTCATTCAGATAAGATTGTAGATCTGGCTGCATTGAAAATAGCAAATCTACAAGCTCACAAGGCAGCGTCGCATCGCGTTGTGAGCTTGTAGATCTGCTATTTAAAAAAATATACGAGCACTTTTGCGTCGGGAGTCCCGCGGTCGGGACTCCCGACCATCAAACTTACAGTAGGCTAGCTTGTCCTATGGTATGGAGTTATGTCATAGAGAGTTATATAGGCTACACATGTTCCATTCATGGCGATGTAATTGTTATCATAATATGTCATTCATGTAGGCTACAAGCCTACGTGACAAAGATACGCTACGGGCGTGTGTGTGTGTGTGTGTGTGTGTGTGTGAGTGAGAGAGAGAGAGAGGGGCGCGTGCGTGTGTGGCGAACGAGGGAAACTCTTTCTTATTGGCTTTTCATGATGTCTTCTTTGGTCGTATTCTGATTCTTCAATCTTCATGTCGTAAAATCGGGGGGTTTTGAGAATATTTAAGGGCGTGTTATTTAAATGACGCTCGTTTTCAGCCGTGACATTTATCAACGCTGGGACCAAATGTATGCTCGGATCAGCTGTGTAGGATGCGTTGATAAATGTGACTTCGACGTTGGTGTACGGCCGAATATATGGAAAAATATACGCCGGTTTATACGCTGCGTTGATAAATGAGGGCCAGTGATCCCAAATAGGAAAGGATCTTCTGCCTCTCTGACCTAAAGCAGCTACTACAAGGATTACAGTCCTGTCCTTATTTAGTTGTTGCACAACTGTGTGTCATCCGAACGTTTTAATGTGTCAGGATCAACAGTGTAAAAGGTTGTACTCAGGTCTAGCATCACTAAAATGGAGGGTTTGTTTGTTTGCGTCTTTGTTCAACTTAAGTTAATTTACTACTTTGGTGAGGGCTGTTTCTGTGCTATGTTATGTTTAAAACTAGATTGGTACACATCATATATAGACTGTGGAGGGATAGGTATCTATGCAATTGTTTATAGATTTCCAAGTATTTTGCTCTAGGGAAGATTGGACATTGGTAATGGTACTGTATATAGTTTTGTTAATCACCAACATATCAAGGTTAGTATATTATGAATCGTATGTAGAGTGCAGTTACACAGACTGAATTTCTTGCAGGAATAATGTTCCGGGAATGGGTGACATGCTGAAGGTGCTTGCTGTATGCTTGCATTGCATGAATATGAACTGTTGCACACAATACTCTTGTATGTAAAGAATGCAGTCATGTATGACAGCTTATGGCTAATGAAGTGTTTTGTTTTCACCTTTTTAAATTACAACTTAAGAAAGAAGTTAACACCATACCGCCGAATGAAATTTGTTGGTCATAATTTCATTCAAACTTTTCTCTCTGTCTCTTTCTGTTTTTGTCTGTCTGTCTGTCTGTCTCTGGATAGACGACTCTAACCCCAGTCTGTCAAAGGACATCAGCAGTGCCCTCTCCGCTGTGCCAGAGTGTTTTGACTCAGAGGGCGGCTTCCCACTGGAGGACGAGCTGCGTATCGAGCCGCTCAGCCTTGACGGGCTGAACATGCTCAGTGATCCAGACATGGTACTGCCAGACCCGTCTGTGGAGGACACATTCCGCAGTGACAGACTCTAAACACGTGCCCATACAGACTCTCACACTGTAAACACCAGGGATCGTCGGGTTACACACACACACACACACACACACACACACACACACACACACACACACACACACACACACACACACACATCGAGCTGCAGTACATGTTTGGTGAACAAATCTAATTATGCATGCAGACTTAGGGCCGCTGTGCATGTATCCACTGCCACTAAGATTTGGTAAATGTGAAAAAGTAGTGATTAACAAGTACACGCACAGATGCATACAAACACACACCCATACCCTTTGTCAGAGTAACAGATTTGTGAACAAACGCTGTTTACAAATGCTTTGTTTAAAATGGCTCTCACATGTGGTCACTCATATTTGTGTACAGTTATTTCTCTCTCTCTCTCTCTTCACCACTCATTCATCATGAGCACTGACAGTCTGCTTCATTCAGCTGAAATGTCCCAGATTCCACTGGGGTCCTGTGACCATCAGACACACAGAGTCATTTCCTTTCCAGACACAGTCCCTCAGCTGTCCTGGAAGTCCAGTAAAGTTCTCAACCAAGACCAAGTGGTTCTCAAACGTTTTTCATGTCAAGGACCCCCAAATTGAGATGTATTAGGCCATGGACCCCCATCTGAAAACATTTTGTGCCAGGGACCTCCATACAAGATTTATGTTGTTAAAATGTTTCAAAAAGAAAACTTTCTTCAGATTTTGTGAAAATAGCAGATCTACAAGCTTGTAGATTGCCTATTTTCAGTTAGCTGATGTGTATAGATAGAGTTAAATTGGTAAAACTGATTTTAATGCTATATTGGCAAATTTTGCTGGGGACCCGCTGGAACCCCCCCACGGACCCCTGGGGGTCCCCAGACCCCACTTTGAGAACCACTGTCTTAGACAGCAAGTGGAAGCACAGTGATCGCACAATCCAGCACCCCCCACCCCCTCACATCGTATTCAGCCCGCCGAAGCCATGGTTACCCTGTCACCATGGCGACACACCACATCGACTCGTCACCGTGCTGGATATCACACCAGAGATTTTTAGTGCTCAATGTTTAATTGCGTACAGCCGCTGCCTGCATTTAAATGACCAGAAACCCAGAACACAAGCATAGTTTTGCTGCAGTTAATATTGTGAAATATGGTGCTAGGGGTAATGTCTCGCAGCCCCCTGCCCTCCGTTGGGATAGTCAAGTTATATAAAAGTCAAGTCATGCCATACTGTGTAATCACAGTCTCTTGAACAATCATAGGTTGAAATGAAGACAAAAATGATCTTATCTTTTATGTGCAGAGCATTATTTTTCAATGCACTGCACTGCATATTCAATACCAGAATTGTTAGTTTGTTTTTTTACAAGAACAACCACACATTGTTTTGCCACAGCTCTACGTATGTAAGCCTCAATAATTACAGTCTGACAAGAATGTATTTTCAAACTCTAGACAAGAAAAGGGCAAACTGTTTACAAAGATGATATTTTTTAATAAGTCGATACAGTAATACTCAAATGAGTATACAATTTTTACCAAATTTCTGATGAATTGTATAATTCTAAGATGTATGAAATGGGATCCTATATTTTTGCTCGCAGTCTCAATGGATAACGGAACTGACTCTAGATCAGTGATTTCTTCCTGGCCAAGAGCCATGGCATGTGCAGTAAGGGTCTCTGACTGCACTGGGACAATGTAAAACATGAAAAAAAGGAACCTTTTTTTAAGCTCAGTTGTTTTTCAATCTACTTCTATCTATGTATGTATTATTCATTACCTAAGAAATGTTTATTTTACATTTTGTACTGACACGTAATACCGCTTTGTCTTTTGTTTTAAATTGCGTGTTTCAAATGAGGGGAGGCAATGTGCTACTGTGGATTGATGTTTTTTTAAATGTCTGTGATTGATTCATGCTTTGACCCCTTGCTACGGTGACTACCCCCTCTACAGTCAAAGTCAAAAAGAGATTGAGTTGGAGAGCCCACTGTAACGCTGTGGACATAGGATTCATGTAACTTTGCATTTAACACGCTTTTTTTCTTCTTTTTTTTGTTGCACTGACTGGCTCCCATTCTGTAAAGTAGATAATGAATGAGTCATATTTTTTACACCTGCATATTTTGATGATAATGGATGTATTTGTACAACAGATAACCCAAAGATAAAATTTTAAGCTGAATATGCTGAGGTAATTACTACAAAGCCACGATGCTTTGTTACATGAGGAATTATGTTTAATACACATACAAGGTACACACATTTTCGAGCCACAGGTGGCATGTTATGTTCCAGTGTGGGACGAGTAAATCTGGTCTTGTATCATCTGGGCCAATAACAATGTGTTTTTGCTTCGTAACACAAGCCTGGTAATTACATTACAATATTAACTGTGTAATTACTAGCCATTTGGTATTTAGTGCCCTCTGGTGTTTGTAATATAAAACCAGTTGTCTCAAGTAAAATGTAACGAGAGAAAACTCAAATGTTTTTAATTTGCTCAGGTAAGTGTGAATTTGAAACAATCTCTTGCCTATGCACCTTACAGCTTCTCATTTATATTAATTGGTGGAATGTGACCTGTTGAACAGGGGCATGTAATACATTATGCAATGTAATCCTTTTTATATATGAATTTAATAGCAGTTTTCCTCAGGAGACTTTTTCAGCGGTGTGTGTGGACTGTGGAATAACATTTGAAAGAAACACCAATAGCACTAGTGTCCACAATGTGTACTTTGTAAAATCCTGAGCATTAATTTAGTGTAGAAATGTAACCTGTTGGTTACATTTCTATACTCTACCCTGAGGATTTTACCGTGCAGAGATCATAGTTGCGTAAGAAGACCTACTTTTTCAGGGTCCATCGACTGAATTTATCAACAGTGATGTCCAGAACATTATTCGATTTCGTCTTCAGTTTTTTCCAATTGTAAAAGATATATATTTTTAATGGGTGGTACAGTGCTGCATGGCGTTGTATGTGTTTTTCAGTTTTATGGGAAGGTGATATAACCACACGGTGTCCTGCTCTGAGTGTTTGACATAGGTTGAGTCGGTCAGAGTTGTCATTTGGGGTGCCAGGGAATGGCAATTGCCACCTCCTAGCATTAACATTTAAACTCACTCAGTTCTTTTGTGGACATGTTCTACACTTTTGAACGTTTTTTTTTGCAGATTCATCTGATATTAGATCAGCACTGAGTGTATCTCGATCCATCTACATCTGACACACAAGTTATAGACGGGCACGTTTATCTTGACTGCAACCGTATATTCATTAACCACTTTCAACCTGCCATCCCTATTTTGGGCATGTCATTATAGGCCGAACAAACATTTTATTTTTTTCCCAAAATAGCAAAACTAATGGATCTACAAGCTCACAACACTGAGCTTGTAGATCCATTATTGACATTATTTTTCAAGTAAGGTTTGAGTGGTAATTGCTTTTGCCATCACCCATTTTTCCCCCCTAAAATGACGCCTCTGGGGGGAAGCCTCAATGATGTTTTCTAACTGGGTTTATATTGTTGGGTTCAGCTGCAGTACTTCAGATCTGCTTTGTATCATTTACATGAAAGTGACAATTCTCTGGAAACCATGTATGACAGGTGTAATCATCTCCCCTTTATGATAGGCTTGTCTGTTGGACCCACCTTGTTTGAATGCATTTTGAAGTGCATCCTTTCCCAGTTGAAAAGCCTGTCTTTTACTGCCTTAAGCTTAATTAATACTTTGTTGCACAATGGTGTCGCTCGCCGAAAATCAACGATTTACAAACTGGTTTTCACTTGTAAATTGGTCATACGACAAAGTATATTAGGCTTTACTTTGCTGTACTTCTTATTTTCACAGCCCACTGTAAACTTTATTTGCTAATAATGTTCCTGTAACTGTGACCTTCCTTTAATCTGTTCTGTAGCTTTATTTGGCATTACTGTACCTGGTTGTTTTCAGACAGTGTCTTTTTTTGTTGTTGAAGGATTCAGAGGGTTTTTTTCGTTGTTTTTTTGGTTTGCTGTCTTACTTTTTTAGTTACCTATTAAAATGTACAGTTCTATTATTTAAAGAATGTTTTGTGTCCATTAGTGTTACTACTTTTTTTGTAATTTGTCATTTGAGATTTTCTTTCTTTTTTCAGATATTAAATTTGAATATACCACAAGGCTTTTTTTGGTTTGTGATGTATGTTAATAGTGGTTAACCTTTTGATTTAATATAAACAATAAAACCCTGAAATATGTAACAAGTGATAACGTGGTCGTCTTTGCAGATGGTTACTTTGCTCTAATATCTTCTGGTGTTAACAGGTGTGCTACCTGTTGTGGCCAGCAGATGGAAGCAATGTGGTGTAGATCTCTGGTGCAGGTTATGTCCAAATTGGGTCTTACTTCATACCAATAGGTGGGTTCCCCAACAGAACAGATACTCCTGATGTTAAAACCTGAATCTTTGTAACAAAGTTGCTGATAGAAAACCTTCCATCATCCTCCTCGTTGATATGTAGCCTAGAGAGAGCATCAGTGAACTGGAGAGGAATTGCTTGGTAGGGTGTATTCATATTGAAATGGTTACTTTCAGGATGCCAAAGTGGCCCTCTGATGATGAGCATTGTGTAACTAAGTAACTATCAGGGTAGTCTTCAAATGGGTTGGTATTGTACTTGAGTAGTTTTCTACACATTTAGTATTGAACTTGAATAATATAAGTCAAATCAGTGCTTTTACTTGAGTAGGATATTCTAGTACTATTTCCACCACTGGTTGTTTAGCTTGGGAATTGGAATATGACAAGTCGCAACTCTTGAGTTGAGTTTCCACTAAACAAGGGAGGAGATCCCTTGCATTAGATATTGTACATGAAAGCCAATAAATAATTGGAAGAGCATTTGGCACTAGGCAATTTGCATTTAAAATTAGTGTGTTAACTTGTAACTGATTGTAGTTCAATCTATGTTGCATGTCCACCTGATGGAGAGGTAATTGCAACTATAACAATCAGAATAGGAGTCCCTTGACAAGGGAGACCTCCAACCACTGCAGATGTGTTAGTTATGTTGGATTAACATACTGTACTCTTCTATACAGAAGTTACAGATGGCAGCTTTAAGTAGACTGTAATCTTCTGTCATCTCCTAAAGACCCTGCACTTCAACTTGTATTCAGCATCTATTTTGCCCTATTTTTGTGCTACTTCATCAAGGTTGTGATTTATTGTTACATCTTGTGTACAGGTACATAAGAGTAAAATTTATTTTTGTTTGGCTTCCTTCGTGCATGTAAACATTGTTTTCCAGTCCACTATAAAATGAAAAGGATTCAGTTGAACCTTTTTGCAAGCATATAGAATTGCAAGCAACTAATTGATAATAATTATACTATTCATAATAATGGTATAATACAGTACTTACTTACAGTACAGTATTTTTTAACTATTTGAAATCTGTTATTGTATTTTGAACTATTTAAAACCATTTTTTTGTGCAGGTACAGAACGGGAGTTATGGCATTGCTGACTTGTAGGGCAATGATTTGAGAGGGGTTTCTTTTAATTCCAGCAACATTCATCCAACAGCCTGCAAAGTTTTCCTTTTATGGCAAAGTGGTTGGCAGTCATACATTGTTTCTTTTCTCAAATTGGAGTCAGATGGTGATAATTTAATCACTGTCCTGTTCTCCATGCCAATGTGGAGAGATGATGAGCAGTGTTCTGTGTATGTCTAACAACAAATCCTCTGTTCCTCCATCAATGAGGTGAGAGAGATGAGAGCTGTCACAGTACCGTAACAACATTCCTTCTTTGTTTTTTTCCCTACCTCCTGTCTCCCCCCCACACACACACCGTAAAATCCTCAGGGCTTTTTTTGGGGTTTGTTTTGGTTCTATAATCTAGAGTGTACAAATAGACCCTTACGGGCCATTTTGGTCAATTCTTTACATACTCAGGGTTAAATGAGCACAGGATTTTTTGCTTTGCACCTCCCCCTTGTCTGTCTGTCCCTGTCTGTGGTTGCCCATTAAAGCAGTTATTGCAGAGTTTGACAGCACTGTCCTTGTTTGAGCTCTGAAGGATTAAGAGTATCCAGTCGACCCTTTCCCTGTAATTCTGGCTGCTTGCCGTCTGTGGGCTGTGACAGCACAGAGCTCACTAAGGCT
Organism: Gymnoscopelus microlampas; assembly: GCF_963454915.1. Classification (NCBI taxonomy): domain Eukaryota; kingdom Metazoa; phylum Chordata; class Actinopteri; order Myctophiformes; family Myctophidae; genus Gymnoscopelus; species Gymnoscopelus microlampas. The sequence continues at coordinate 40,480,430 of NC_139962.1, read as the reverse complement.
GTGGGGCTCCAGGCAATGACCTCAGTAATGCCTGCTTCAAGCCCATAGGGCCCCAGAATCCTGCACACTAGCCTGCTTCAAGCCCATAGGCACCCTGATATCCTGCACACTAGTAGCCTGCTTCAAGCCCATAGGCACCCTGCATCCTGCACACTAGCCTGGTTCAAGCCCATAGGCACCCTGCATCCTGCACACTAGCCTGCTTCAAGCCCATAGGCACCCTGCATCCTGCACACTAGCTTGGAAGGGTATGTTGGCCAGAGAGCTCTGAGATATTAAAAATCGGACAGAACAGAACTGTCTCGATCACATGACAATGGAGATACCGATTTGCGTGATGTTTGGACAAAGGTCTGTAAAATGTTTCGCAAAAATCTGCCACCTGGTGGCGGTATAACAGGACAATGTGAAAGGGGTGGCGTTCCTCGGCCTAGTGGAACGTGCGTGCAAAGCTTCATGGCTGTCATTTTGTTCAAAACAAGCCACTCCTGCAAACTTAAAACTTTAGATGCCAATCTTAGCCAATCAGGATGGATTATGACAAATCGGACGATCCGTATTGATCACATGACTACAGAGATAATGTGTACCGATTTGCGTGATGTTTGGACAAAATCTGTATGAGTTGAATGTATGAATATCAAGTTTAGTGCTGAACAGATAATCACACCATCCAGCCAGAGAGCTGGAGTGATTCCACTGAGTGACGTCAGTGGCAGCCTTTCTTACACTCTGAGGAGGAGGATGTTACTGTGTGTTCACTTGCCAACTGGTAGGAACTTGGAGAAGCCCTTGTTTAAAGTAATTAATGAGGTCTATTAAAGTCAGAGGGAGTAGAGGCCTGTGGTCGCGACAAACCATTGACAGGCCCACCGCAGCAGCATGCGCCCCTTGAACTGTAGTCCAATCTATCAGCAAGAAGAACATCTGTACAAGTTATTAACCCTGCCTGCAGCCATGAGTGACAGGGTATTGTAATTTACCCTTTGTCAAGTACCGCCCATGGTCCCGTTCCTCTTCACAGCCATTGGTTGCTGTTGTTTGGCTCTGACAAAAATCCTCTTGCTCCATCCACTACCATCGGAAAAACGTGTTTTTCAGTTGCCTCATGTTGATATTTATTTAACGTATTCAATTCTTATTTAAAACTTGGCCTCAGTAAAAAGGAACATCTCGGGTGCAGTTGGCCGAATAGTTACTGGTACATATTGCATGTAGGTAATTCCCGTGTTTAATCCCACTAGTCTAGAGGTGAGTGCCACCCATTGTATTTTCCGTTTATTGTTGGAGTAGGAAGGATTTTTGTTTCTCTTGAGTTTACTACATTCTTTCCTTTGGCACCACCTGACCCTCCCTGTATTTGTTACTTGGCATTTATTTCTGTTCACTTCAGTTGGTTAATAAACAACTTTACTTTAACCTCATCCTATGTCTGTCTCAAGTATATAATCTGGGTATATGTTACCGTCCCTACCTCCTGGACCACCATCTGGGACGTAACACAGATATAAATTATTACATTATAAAACATACATGAACCACTTTATACCTAGGCTATTTGAAAATAGCCGATCTACAAGCTCACAACGCGTTGCGGTGCGACACGTTGTGAGCTTGTAGATCTGCTATTTTCAAACATTTGAGTACTTTTACTTTTGGTACTTTAAGTATATTTTGATGCCAATACTTTTGTACTTTTACTCAAGTAAAATGTTAAATTCCTGACTTTTACTTGTAACAGAGTAGGCTACTTCTAGATTGCAGTATTGATACTTTTACTTAAGTAAAACATTTGAGTACTTTTTCCACCACTGTGTGGGGGGAACATCACGTGTTGTGAGCTTGTAGATCGGCTATTTTTGGCAAAGAGATTTGGTGTACAGTAGATGGAAAAAGAACGCAGTGAGGTGAAGTGGTTAAACTGAAGTGATTCTGAACGTATTCTGCGCCCACCCTGGGCCCTGGACTTGTGTCACGGCACCCTAGGGTGCAACGGGGGCCGGGGCACCTACTTTGAGAAACCCTGCCCTTGGACAGTGGTTCTCAACTTTTTCAGGCCGTGACCTTCCAAAATAATCATATTTGAACTGGGGACCCCCCAAAATAATCATATTTGAACTGGGGACCCCCCACCCTGACAAGAACTTGGAAAGTAGGAGTTGAGGCGTTACATTTAGTTTGACTCCACAGATAAATATTGTGAAAATAACAGATGTAAAAGCTCACAACGCCTCACAACGCGAGGCGTTGTGAGCTTGCAGATTGGCTATTTTTTTGGGCTATTTTATATTATTTGACAATTTGGCCAATGTTTGACCAGTTTTTATAGTATTTTGTTGATGTTGGGTTTGTTGATTACTTTTGATGTAGTACTTGTGTTTTTGGTATTAAAAAGGTCTTAAAAGTCCTTTATTTGTCACTTCACTGTCAGGGAACCCCCCCCCCCCCTAAAAAAAAATCATGTGGGGTCCAGACCCACAGGTTGAGAACTACTGCTCTAGGAAGCAGGGAGGGGCGGGGCTATTAGAGTCCTTTAATTGTCAGCCCCTCCCCCTCACACCTTCCAGCAATCACAAATGTTTGGTCCCACTCATAGAGTTAAAAGGACCCACTCTGTTTGCAACGAAAAAGACTCTTATAGTGAAATAAACAACTCCTAAAGTAACGTTACTCCACATGGACGTCGAGTAGAGTTATCAGTGTTTAACAGGTTGGTGAAAAAAGCTGTTAAAACACACTGTGACCAGACTGTGAAAACATCTCCATCCAGACCACCAAACAGGTAAGTGTTCTGCTGCAGGTGTGTGTGAGGAATTGATGGAATTGCGTGTAATTTCACTGTTATTTGACTTGGTAAAAAAGCAACAACTAGTGAGGATGAAGCATTGCTGTGTGAAGTGAATATGAACCGTCTTTGTTTTAGTCCTGAAACAATTTCTCCATTTACGGTCCGTACATCTACATTAACGATCATATTTCAAATATAAAGTGCTTAATTAATGGCCACAAATGTTATTCTAGTGTACGGGCCCTCAGAAGTACCTGTATCCTCCGTATTCTTCAATAAAAAGCATTTTAATCTGATTGGTGGCCATTTTCTCCGTCTATTCACCATATGCTTTAAACTACGCTACCCTATTGGCTGGGAGGTGTATTGCACTATACTACATTATAACTCTATGAGGAAAATGGCCACCGATCGGATTAAAATGCTTTTTAATGAACAATACGGAAGATGCAGGTACGTTGGAGGGCCCGTACATAATTATAACATCCGTGGCCATGAAGTAAGCACTTTATATTTGAATATTTATGTAGATGTACAGGCCGTAAATGGGGAAGGTGCAAACACAAGGTTGAAGTTAATCCATGACGGTCGTGATGCTGACACCAGCTTTGCAGGCCTAGTACGGTGTAAGTACATGTACTCAAGTACTGTACTTGAGTACAATTTTGAGAAACTTTTACTTAACTGGAGATCCAATTTTCAATACATTTACTTCTACTCCACTATATCTCAGAGATATTTACTCTATTTTACTCCACTACAATGATATGAAAACTTGAGTTAGTAGTTATTTTGTAGCTTTTGATTATTACAAAACATGGACTAACCACTTCAGCCCTAAACATTTGTGTGTGTGTGTGTGTGTGTGTGTGTGTGTGTGTGTGTGTGTGTGTGTGTGTGTGTGTGTGTGTGTGTGTGTGTGTGTGTGTGTGTGTGTGTGTGTGTGTGTGTGATAGTAAAAATAGCAGATCTACAAGCTCACACGGTGTGAGCTTGCATTCTTGATATTTTCAAAATATTTGAATACATTTTGAAAACTTTAAGAGACATTTCTGCAGAATGAGTACTTTTACTTTGGTACTTTGAGTATATTTTTGATGCTTATACTTTTGTACTTTGACTCAAGCATGTTTTTAATACAGTACGTTTACTTGTATTTCTACATTGTGGTATTGAGACTTATTCTGTTACAAGTAAAAGTCCAGAATTCAAAATGTACTTATGCAAAAAGTACAAAAGTATTGGCATTAAAGTAGGCTACCAAAAGTAAAGTACTCATTGTGCACAATGTCCCATTTCAAGTTCTCAAATGTATAACATATGAAAATAGCAGATCTACAAGCTCACAATTCGTAATGATGTGACACATTGTGAGCTTGTAGATGGGCTATTTTCAAATGGCCGAAATGTATATAGGGCTGAAGTGGATGTATGTTTTGCAATAATAATAATAATCAAAATGAAAGCTAAAGTAAAGTTATACTAATGTTTTCAAATAATTGTAGGAATTGTGGAGTAAAAGTACAATATTTGCATATGAGATGTAGTGGAGTATTGGAAATACTCAAGTAAAGTACAAGTCCAGTGGTACTGGATTTGACGCTCAACAAAAGCTAATTCATCCTTATATTGCATAAACTTGTGTTGCTTTTCATTGGTTTCATGTTAATGTGTATTTTCAGACATTTAACCACTTAAACCATCAACACTAAGTAAACTTTCACTCTGTACTTAGTGTGCTCTTTTCCCCCTCTCTTTGCCGAAAATATCTACAAGCTCACAAAGCTTGTAGATCGGCTATTTTCGGCTAATGTTCCCCTCAGAATAGCGATATAATATTCAAGTGGTTAATGTACAAAAAAAAAAAAATCCTATCACACAAAGATTTGGCGGACCCCCTGTAGTAACTCTGAGGACCCCCTACGGGTCCCGGACCCCCTGTTGAAGACCTCTGCTCTAATGGGTTTATAAATATGCACACATGTGTGCACCGATGGATGCCTGTTGATGCTGTTTGCCTAAACCTTGTACGGCACTTTGAACAGCTTCTGATGTTTTGAACCCATTAAGACCTGGAACTTATCTGTGTCACTTTTTCATTTGAGCTTAAAAAGCATCATTTTACACTTTGGCTATTCAAAAATAGCAGATATACAAGCTCATAGCGTGGCACCGAGTGCCGCGCTATGAGCTTGTAGATCTGCTATTTTAGAAAAATCATGAATATGTATGTATGTATGTATGTATGTATATGTATGTATATATTTTTCTTTTAAAGCAAACATTAACTCAAATCTTTGCTTCTGGAGGTGTGTGTGTGGGGGGGGGGGGGGGGGGGGGGGGTCCGCGGCCAAATTCATGTCATTTTGGGGGTCCCTCACATGAAAAGGTTTGAAAACCACTGATATAGAAACATACGTTTTTCAGAGAACTGTTGACATTTTGCAGAATCGGAACCTCAGGCTTCAATTGGTTAGATGTGCTGTGTGTAAGGGCAAGTGATGCTGGTGTTCCGTTACGCAGATTACGCATTATTTGGTGTCAGCCCTGGTACCATTTGCAGGCAGGTGTGTGCCAGTCACAGGTGTGTGTGTGTGACTGGCACCTGAGCATGGGTCCTGCAACTTTGACATCTGTCTTTGGTACCGTTGTGCAAATCTTGCCTGTAAATCTATGGTTCCTCAGTGAAGCAATTAAGGGGTCTTTGGTTGTTGTCTTCCTTGTTGACTTCACCAGTCTCGCAGAACTTGGTCCTAAGTTTGGAAATGACATTTACTTGTAACTTGTACATTTAGTCCATGAGCCAGAGCCCCAAAATTGAGCAATGATTATCGAAAGAGTGGGCAAAACCATACCTATATTAAATTGTTTATAGGGTCAATATAAGTAAATAAATATATGATAACCTTTCCACAGGAGCAGCTTTTTCATATTTATCACACATTTTGTTATTTTCCCCATCCATACATGACAGGTGAAAAAATGACAACATTTAAAAAATAGTTATCATAATGAAACTTCCCCAGTTGATTACTTACATGAAGACAATGATTTATTGTACTACAAGTTTTCTGAATTTGTATATTTAAATATGGAAATTGGGCATTTAGTCCATGACCCAGAGCCCCAAAATGTAGCCAGATATTGAATATTCCCTCGTTAAAAAAACCTTTGACTCCAACATCTTAACAAAATTAAATAAGAATGTTGACTCTGGCTTTGTCCAATGTTGATTCTGGAAAGTTATGCAAATTTGGGCATATTTTCCAAATGCATAACTTGTAATACGATAAATCATTGTCTTCATGTAAGTAATCAACTGGGGAAGTTTCATTATGATAACTATGTTTTAAATTTTGACATTTTTTCACCTGTCATGTACGTATGGGGAAAATAACAAAATGTGTGATAAATATGAAAAAGCTGCTCCTGTGGAAAGGTTATCATATATGTATTTACTTATATTGACCCTATAAACAATTTATATAGGTATGGTTTTGCCCACTCTTTCGAATTAAATCTTGTCTGGCTCATGGACTAATTGCAGTATTAAGTGTGATGACGTGAAGGCATGAATGCAAATTTGACTTGATTTTAGCAACGTTCCTGAGCTGGAAGAAACATGATTGTACAAACCCCTGTCACTTGACCGTTGAAGGACAAAGTGTGCAGTGGTGTAAACTAAGTACAAGCTCACAATGCACGCAGCGTGTTGTGACCTTGTAGATTGGCCATTTTTGGCGACTCGATTTGTGTAGAGTGAAAGAAGAGCATACCAAATAAAATGCAGTCTTTACAGGTCTGTGTTATCAAGTACAGAGGGTTAAGTGGTACTGGATTTGATGCTCAACAAAAGCTAATTCATCCTTGTGTATGACGGAGGACAATTTCACAATAAATTAAAATCTCTACGATTATTGTGTGCGTTTTTAATGATAACGATTATCGCCCCATCCCTTGATTTGATTTGATTTTATTAGACGTTATACAGGAAAAAACACACGTTACATCATGTTCATCGTAGAAACGTCAAGGATACAGACGCATAAAAGTATTTTCATTGTGGTCCTTGGTCTGAGACAAACAGACAGCACTGCAACAGAATACATACAGTTAGACAGTACAGTAATAAATAAAACAATCAAAAGCTACACTACCTACAGCATAAATACATATAATCGCATTGCTAACACATAGGTAACCCTACTATTCGGCAACATTTTCTAAAAGCCATGCTTTGACCCTTATCTTAAAAAGGAGATGGCTGCTGGTGCTCTTTATAGTCAGGGGTAGAGGGTTCCAGTTGACTGCTCCTCCAAATCTAAATGAGCGTTTTCCCATTTCAGTGGTGAACGTGGGCATGGTCAGGTCTGCTATGCTGGCTTTGGTTAGGTTGGAATGGGCTTCGCTACGCTTCTGAAAGAGCTTACATAGGTACACAGGGGCGCTGTTTATGTAGATGTTATGCACCAGGTTCAGCTGTAGTTGAACTGACCTGGCTGCCAGAGGGAGCCAACCCAACTGGTGGAAATTATGTTTTCCAACATGGTCCCTTGCAGACAGCCCCAAGACAAGCCTGACCAACCTATTTTGAGAAACCTGAAACTTCTCTTTTAGGGCTTTGGTTAGGCCACTGTACCATGAGCCAATAGCATAGTCGAAACAACATAAAACCAGTGAGTTTGCTAATATGCGAAGACTGGCTGAGTCCAGAAACTGCGCTTTCCTGGCTAAGAATTTGGTTCTGCCATTCACCTTACTGATGGTCTTAAGAGCCATGGTTTCACCACCCAGCCTGCGATCTAGCTGACAACCAAGGTAGCTGACTGAGGGTTTAGCTGGAAAGGACAGGCCCCAAGAGTGATACTGGGTGAGGCCAGTTTGTGCAACCTGGGCTGAGAACCAAGTTGTGACAGGATACAGTATACGTATTGCCTCACTTCACTGGCAATTTTAGAATTGATTTTAAGGTCCTTTTTATTTGCTTTTAAATCTTTAAACAGGTTAGTAGTAATAGCTCTGCTGTACCTTGCTGAGCTCCTGGAACCATTACACCCTTAGCCAGGGCTCTGAGGTCTTGCCGCTCAGTCGTTACTGGGCGTTGGCAAAGACTAGCAAAAAGACCAGGGGTGGCCGCACTGTGAGCTTGTATATCTGCTATTTTTGAATAGCCAAAGAAATCCAAAATGACACAGATGCTTTCCCGGTCTTAATGGGTGAAAACCCACCTATTATCTTTGGATTTTAATGTCACTGGATCTTCTAATGCAGGGGTCTTCAACGTTTTCAGGCCAAGGACCCCCTCTCTGAGAGAGAGGGATGGAGCAGGGAGCCCCTCTATATATAGCATAAACTTGTGTTGCAGATTAAAGCTTTTCATAGATGTTTCATGTTAATGTGTATTTTCAGACATTTAACAACTTAAACCATCAACAAGTCTGCTCTTTTCCCCTCTTCCTTTGCCGAAAATAGCCGGTCTACAAGCTCACAACGCCTCGTTGTGAGCTTGTAGATTGGCTATTTTCGGCTAATGTTCCCCTCAGAATAGGGTTGAAGTGGTTAATGTAAAAACAAAAATCCTATCACAAAGATTTGGAACCCCTGTTGAAGACCTCTGCTCTAATGTGTTTTAACTATGCACAAATGTGTGTTGATGCTGTGTTTGTCTCAACCTTGTACGGCACTTTTCTCAGCTTCTGTTGTTTATTAAATGTGCTCTATAAATAAAGTTTGATTCCATATACTAGGCTGTGTATGTTGTGACAGGATACAATCTACGTATATATCTGGCTCTCGTCTCTCTTGAATTAATATTTGTTTCTTTCTTTCTTTCTTTCTCAGAGTGGAGACGGACTGTGCCGAGGTTGTCCTTGTGCCATAAATGCCTAGAAGACTGAGGCTCTCACCTACAGTATAACACCCTCCCAGACACCAGGAGACTGAGGTTCTCACCTACAGTATAACCTCCCAGACACCAGAAGACTGAGGTTCTCGCCTACAGTATAACACCCTCCCAGAACATCCACCTCTAATGACTCACTATCTGGTGAAGCTACAATGTGCAGGTGAGATTTTTGTGACTACCTGAGGAAAGTGTGTGTGTGTGTGTGTGTGTGTGTGTGTGTGTGTGTGTGTGTGTGTGTGTGTGTGTGTGTGTGTGTGTGTGTGTGTGTGTGTGTGTGTGTGTGTGTGTGTGTGTGTGTGTGTATATAATTTTTTTTTTTAAGGGTGTCACGATACGTACCGAAATTGAAAGCCGTATCGCGATTCTCGCTGTCCCGCGTCCAAGGCAGTGTTGCCAAGTCTGCTTATTATAAGCTACTTTGGGCTCGATTATTTTGGACTTCTCTTTATAGACCTGGTTGCTTGTTTCTCTCACAATATCTTGCAACGCTGGTTCAAGGGAAGCCATGCGTTCGCTGTTTTTTCTGTACATTCCTCCTTCCGACGGGGCAAAGGGAAGCCTCACAGCCGGGTTGACAGAGAGAGAAACCGCGTGTTTCTTCCCATACTCTCACATAATTCGACCCGCGGATCTTACTCAAGAAATAACGAAACGATCGAGCGCAGTCTCGTGACATGCAAACCTTTTCAGTGATGGAGAACGCTGGATTTGAATATTCAAACAGTGTATCTAGAATGTTACAAAGGGACACGGCAGCAGTTCGCATTTCAGCAAAAGTGTGTTCCCTGCGATGTATGAGAAATTAAGGCAAGAGTTACTAAAGGGCTGAGCCATGTAGAATTAATGGACTGTCTTAACTAGAATGCTCCTCCTCAGAGCAGAGATTTCCGCCAATCTCCGCCAGGCCGGGTTGTCTACCCAGGGCCCACAAACTTTGGAATGGGAATAAATCTTAACTTTTCAAAGAATGTTAACTAATCTTCTTAAGGAATAATCAGAAAATGACAGTTGATAAAACCCAAAGTTTATATTGTAACGCTGGGGTACTATTACACATGCGTGTCCTGTTGCTTTGATCGAGGGAGGTGTCACTGATTTGGGTTTTGGCTACATGTGTGCCGGGGAGGGAAAAGAGTTAAGTTGGGCTGTTCTGGCACACGTCCTCATTATTACTAGCCTTGGGCTAGCCACCCTCTTTATTGTTTTATGTCCAGTGACCCTCAACCTCGCGTTAGCTTTGTGCCGCGGCAAGGGAATAAATCTGGGCTGGCAACTTGCACATCGTCTCCTCGCATCGTCTTTCCAGCTGCCCCGCAACGTTACAATATTATTAAATATATATATATATATATATATATATATATATATATATATATATATATATATGTGTATATATATATATATATGTGTATATATATATATATATATCTGTGTGTATATATATATATATATATGTGTATATATATATATATATGTGTATATGTGTGTATATATATATATCTGTGTATATATATATATATATATATATGTGTATATGTGTGTATATATATATGTGTGTATATATATATATGTGTGTGTATATATATATATGTGTGTATAAATATATATATGTGTGTATATATATATGTGTGTATAAATATGTGTATATATATATGTGTATATATATGTATGTGTGTGTATATATATATATATGTGTATATATATATGTGTGTGTGTGTGTGTGTGTGTGTATATATATATTTTTTCAATTATGTGTGTGACCAAATTTGACTGGGAGACGGTCATCTAGCATTTTTTCTTTTTCATATATGAAAGCAGGGAATCATAGCAAAATAATGATATATTGGTTAATAAATAAGATTGAGTGAATCGTTTTGAAACTACAGCTTATAGAACTGAAGTAAAGTTAAAACTCTTAAGTAGAGAAAACACCATTTCAATGGCTCTCATTCAGAGTAGCACTACTGGGCTATCAATCCCATCATGCATAGCGGGGGATGCAATTATTTTGTTTCCAAGGCCCCCTTTGTTCCGTATGCTCTCTGAGACCAAGCATTTGCTACTGCCCCCTGCTGGCCTGGGTCTTCAGTGGTCTCCGACAGTTTGTAAGTTGCTTGATTCAGTATTTAGATATTTGATATTCATTTAATCAGACACGCCCCTTCCTATACAAACCCATTGTAACTTCAAACTCCATTTTAACCATGATAGATTCATGGTTCAACACCCGTCCTTGGTCCTGGTGACTGATATTGACCTTCTAGTGTGCGAGTAGACCGGGTTTTTGCAATAAGTTTTTTCATGTATTTACTTTTTTTTAACCGTTTTGTTCTTTTTGAGAAAAGATTTTGTAAATACATAAAAAAAGTAATTGAAAAAACACGGTCCCACACATTACAAGGTCCACTTCAGTCACCAGAACCAAGGACGGGTGTTTTCAATGAATCTATCATGGTTAAAATGCAGTTTGAAGTTACAATGGGTTTGGGTTGTGTCTGATACAATGAATATCATTAACATCTAAATACCGAATCAAGCAATTTAAAGTGTCTGGGGTGAATCACAAAAGCAGAGTGGACGTTAAGATGAGCTCAAAAAAGTTTGTAAGTGAAATATCCCCTTACGGTTATTTGTCATGTGCAATTTGTTTTATTACGAAGCCTGAAAGCCAAACAGAAATGACATTTTTCCATATGCAGTGGTAGGGAAAAAGTACTCAAATGTTTTACTTAAGGAAAAGTATCAATACTGCAATATAGAAATACTCTGTTACAAGTAAAGGTCCTGGAATTCAAAATATACTTGAGTAAAAGTACAACAGTATTGGCATCAAAATATACTTAAAGTACCAAAAGTAAAAGTACTAAAATGTTTGAAAATAGCAGGTCTACAAGCTCAATACAGCTTGTAGATCGGCTATTTTTTAGATAGCCTAGGTATAAAATATGGATAAAGCAGTTAATGTATGTTTTATGACATAATAATTTATATATGCAAAGTAACTAGTAAACTAAAGTTTTCAAATAATTGTTGTGGGGTTAAAGTACAATATTTGCCTCTGAGATGTACTGGAGTAAAAGTACTGAAAATTGGAAATACTTCAGTAAAGTGAAAATACCTCTCAACTGTACTTAAGTACAATACTTTTATTCTGTAAAGCACTTTGAATTGCCCTGTGTATGAAAAGTGCTATATAAATAAAGTTGCCTTGCCTACTTGAGTAAATGTACTTACTTACTTTACACCACTGTCCATATGATCCAATGCCAAAAAACACAACTAAATGGTTAATCACATGTATTGGTATGACAGTCGTCAACTTAAATGTTTTAATTGCTCTAGGCATAGCCTACTTCAGGGGTCTTCAACGTTTTTCAGGCTGAGAGATGAAGCAGGGACCCCCACAGCAGGGACCCCCCACTACATATTGTGTAAAATTGTGTTGCAGATTAAAGTTTTTCCATAGATTTCATAGATTCATTTACTCTCAGTGTTTTGTAAATTAGTGGCAGACATTTAACCACTTAAACCGTCAATAGACCATTTTCACACATCGGCCAAATTGCCATTAAGTTAACCCTTTCAGTGCGATTCAGTGCCAGACTTATTTCTGGCTGTGTTTGCCCACTGCCAGCGATTTTTCAATTTTGTTACCGTTTCAAGTAGTCACAGAATATTTATCTCCAGTATGATCGATCCCCTGATGTTAAAACCAGGATACAGTATACGTATCCTAAATGTGGCTCTCGGTCACTTGAATAAATCTTTATTTCTTTGTTTGTTTTCTTTCAGATACTCAAGTATACATCCTGGCAGAGGTGTTGCAGGGGGGGGGGACCACCCCCTTCCTCTTCATTATAAGATAGAAACTAGAGTGGAGAGAGTTTTGCCGAGGTTGTTCTTGCCTGCACCCTCCTGTGAAACTACCCAGCCTGCACCCTCCTGTGAACCGACCCAGGCTGCACCCTCCTGTGAACCGACCCAGGCTGCACCCTCCTGTGAACCGACCCAGGCTAGACCCTCCTGTGAACCGACCCAGCCTGCACCCTCCTGTGAACCGACCCAGGCTGCACCCTCCTGTGAACCGACCCAGGCTGCACCCTCCTGTGAACCGACCCAGGCTGCACCCTCCTGTGAACCGACCCAGGCTGCACCCTCTTGTGAACCGACCCAGGCTGCACCCTCCTGTGAAACGACCCAGGCTGCACCCTCCTGTGAACCGACCCAGGCTGCACCCTCCTGTGAACCGACCCAGCCTACAAAGTCTTTTGAAAAGGAGCTTCTGTTTGCAAAGTCTTTTGAAGAGGAGCTACTGTCTGTAGACAGAGGATCCTCTTCAAAAGACATTGTAGACAGAGGATCCTCTTCAAAAAAGTCTTGTGAAGAGCCTCTGTCTACAGTGTAGACAGAGGCTCTTCACAAGACTTTGTAGACAGCGGCTCTTCACAAGACTTACCTTAGTGTAGACTCTACACTAAGGTAAGTCTTGTGAAGAGCCGCTGTCTACAAAATCTTTCGAGGAGGAGCCGCTGTCTACAAAGTCTTTCGAGGAGGAGCCGCTGTCTACAAAGTCTTTCGAGGAGGAGCCGCTGTCTACAAAGTCTTTCGAGGAGGAGCCGCTGTCTACAAAGTCTTTCGAAGAGCCGCTGTCTGCAAAGTCTTTCAAAGAGCCGCTGTCTGCAAAATCTTTCGAGGAGGAGCCGCTGTCTACAAAGTCTTTCGAGGAGGAGCAGCTGTCTACAAAGTCTTGTGAAGAGCCTCTGTCTGTAGACAGAGGCTCTTCACAAGACTTTGTAGACAGCGGCTCTTCACAAGACTTACCTTAGTGTAGACTCTACACTAAGGTAAGTCTTGTGAAGAGCCGCTGTCTACAAAATCTTTCGAGGAGGAGCCGCTGTCTACAAAGTGTTTCGAGGAGGAGCCGCTGTCTACAAAGTCTTTCGAAGAGCCGCTGTGTACAAAGTCTTTCGAAGAGCCTCTGTCTACAAGTCTTTTGAAGAGCCTCTGTCTACACCTCCTGTGACTCTCTCTATCCATGGATTTAGCTGCATGGGGGTTTCCTCTGAAGACGCCTTAAGGTAGGAACCTCTTTAGGGCTGTCACGATTATGACATTTAACTTGACGCTTGATTGATTGTCGCTCAAATAGTTGCGATTAACTATTTTAATTGCGTCGTAGTGACATTTTGAATAAAACTTTGTCCGGCTTTTTTAGGCTTCGTAAACAAAAGCCGAACTACAAGCTTTGAGCGTGTAGGTCGGCTATTTCCACAATGATTGGAAAATGTTTGAAATTGTATGAACATTTTTCAACATGGAAACGATTATGACTTATCCCCAAAAAAGTATTGTGATTATCTCAAATACTTGCGATTATGTAATAATTGTGACGGTCCTAAAGACAATGACAATTTTCCTTTTCCTTTGCTGGATGCTGCAGTTGCTTCATGCTGCAGTTTGTAATGGATGATGCTTGTGGTGTATTTCATACTGGTTGGATGATGCTTGTGGTGTATTTCATACTGGTTGGGTGTATGAAATACGAATTGTCGGAGGTCTGTTGATGTGGTTAAAGATGTGTGCTCTTTTTTTAAGATTTCAAGGCTGACGTTGAATCTAAGACTATGTTGGTAGTGTAGTTTGTTTAGTTTGCATTCAATATTTATTTTGATCTGGCAAATCCAGGATTTGGACCTGGTGGTCCATAAGACCAAAGGTCACTTTTTGGTAGGTACCAAAAGGACACTGTTTGGTAGGTCCCAAAAGTCACTTTTTGGTCGGTACCAAAGGTCACCTTTTTCTGGCTGGGATGGGGGGAACTGTATAAATCCGGGCCTGGACCTGGTCATCTTAAAGATCACGTTGCTCAATTTCTAACCAATGCCACTCGCCCACCCGTGGAGTGAAATCACAGCAAGGTAACTATACAACACACACACACACACACACATACACACACACACACACACACACACACACACACACACACACACACACACACACACACACACACACACACACACACACACACACACACTCTAATAATGAGCATTTTTCTTTTTTATGTTTGGTAGCTTTCTTTCAGACGAGAAGAAGCCATTCCGGTACACTTCGGCAAAAAATAGAAGGCACATCCTTGGATGTATTCATCACTCTGTGAACCGACCCAGTCTGCACCCTCCTGTGAACCGACCCAGGCTGCACCCTCCTGTGAACCGACCCAGGCTGCACCCTCCTGTGAACTGACCCAGGCTGCACCCTCCTGTGAACCGACCCAGGCTGCACCCTCCTGTGAACCGACCCAGGCTGCACCCTCCTGTGAAACTACCGCTGGCTCCGCCAAAGACTTCGGCCCACGGGGGGTTTCCTCTGAAGACTGCTCAAAGTAGGAACCTCTTTAGGGCTGTCACGATTATGATTAACTTGACGCTTGATTAAGTGTCGCTCAAATAGTTGCGATTAGCGGTTTTAATTGCGTTGTGGTAACATTTTGAACTTTTTTCTGAATTCGTAAACAAAAGCCGAACTACAAGCTCTTTGGCTATTTCCACAATATTTTGAAAATATATCAAAATGTTTTTCAACATGGAAACGATTATGACAATTATAACTATTATCCCCAAAAAAGTATTGCGATTATATGAAATACTTGCGATTATGTAATAATTGTGACGGTCCTAATTTTTCCTTTTCCTTTGCTGTATGCTGCAGTTGCTTCATGCTGCAGCATACAGCAAAGGATGAAGTGTTTGTGTTGGATGCTACTTGTGTCGTATGCTGTTCTAACCCTAACCTGCTGGGTTTTCTTTTCAGGTTTTTAGACATAGGCCTTTGTAAATCCGGGCCCCTACCTGGTCATTTGAAAAGGTCCAAAAGACCTGGTCATTTGAAAAGTCACTTTTTTTGGGTGTTAAGTCGCGGTGGGGGGAACTGTCTAATTTCTTGCCCAAAGAAGAACAAGAATCACATGAAGCTGCTACATTTTATTTCTTGCCCAAAGAAGAACAAGAATCATATGAAGCTGCTACATTTTAATCAAGATGATCTACGTTTTTCCATTTAAAAGTTTTAATTTCTTGCCCGAAGAAGAACAAGATCAAGAACATCATGTCGATGTGTCCCAACATACCTGAACTGAGTCAACGAGATGTACATTTTGAATGACAAATATCTAACCAATGGAGCAACTATTTTGTATTTCTTGCCCACCTTTGGAGTTACATCATTGCAAGGTAGCTATACAATCCAATAGCAATACAAGTGATCAGCAGTTTGCACAAGCATACTGTGCTGTCTACCAGGCCCACTTCTTCATGTATGTTTTGAAGTGTCCAACCCCAGTACGCAGTCTGTTCAGCTAGGTCAATTTCCAGCATAGCAGATCTCCCTCTTTGATGCCGTCTCCTGGGTCCCAGATGTAGCGGCAACAACGTGTGGGCCCATGCAGAAGACTCCCACCCCTGCTTCCAGGATGCCTCCACCCATGCCTTTGTAGACAGGTCCTCAGGGATAGAACTGAGCATCTCTTGTTGTATGGGGGGCGGGACTTGAGTCTGTTTTGAAGGCAATGCTGTCATAGTGTTGTCATGCAGGATATGCCAGTCATCTTTCTGGGCTATCCTTGGGGCGAGGATGTGAGGGTAGCAGCCTCTCGTTGGAGGCCGGTTGAGGCAATTCCTGCTAGCATTGGGAAGTAGAATATAGGGGTGGGATTCAGGCAACCAGTTATAATCCGGAGAACATTGTTAATGGCAGCATCAACTTTTTTGGCATGTGGGCTTCTACACTAAGCTGAGGCACAGTGTTTGGCTGCAGCAAAGACGAGGGCTTGCGTGGGGATTCGTAGTCCTTTGGCAGAGGAATCTCAGGACGTACCAGCGAGACATCAGATTGGCGAGACCTTTGATGACACTTTGGCCTCTGGGTGTTGCTTAGAAGACAGTGTCCTATCCAGGTACCTTGGGGCTTGCTGGAACTCCAAGTGATTGTGGTCCATGAACACGTCCAGTTCCCGTTTTGCTTCGCTGTTGTTGACGTGATATGCTGCCAACACTGTCCTCCCAATGCTGAGCTGCAGGCGCCACCTACGAAGGTAGGCTCCTAAGATGTCCATGTGGACATGATGGAAGTCATTTGGGGTAGAGCGGCTGAGTTGGATTTTACAGACCAGGAGTGTTGGTATAGGTAGAGGCATGGCCGAAGAGCTTTGCCCATCACTCACTTCTTGCTGATGCCGAAGTCAAAACACAGTTTTTCCCTCATTGTGATAGCTCCAAGTCTGCAGTACACCTGACTGGTGGCAATAGCCTGGTTGTGATGCGTATGTGATCAAAATTATTTAAAAAGACCACAAATGCCGCAACAAATATCTCAACTGTGGTGAGGTTTTAAAGGGTTTAAGGTTTTAAAGGTCTAAGGTTTTTAAAGGTCTAAGGTTTTTAAAGGTTTTAAAAGGTTTAAGGTTTAAAAGGTTTAAGGTTTAAAAGGTCTAAGGTTTTTAAAGGTCTAAGGTTTTTAAAGGTCTAAGGTTTTTAAAGGTTTTAAAAGGTTTAAGGTTTAAAAGGTCTAAGGTTTAAAAGGTCTAAGGTTTAAAAGGTCTAAGGTTTTTAAAGGTCTAAGGTTTTTAAAGGTCTAAGGTTTTTAAAGGTCTAAGGTTTTTAAAGGTCTAAGGTTTTTAAAGTTCTAAGGTTTTTAAAGGTTTAAGGTTTTAAAAGGTTTAAGGTTTTAAAGGTTTTAGAGGTTCTAAAGGTTTGAAACATGTAAAAGGTTTAAGAGGTTCTAAAGGTTTGAAACATGTAAAGGTTTGAAAGGTTCAAAAGGTTTAAAAGTACAAATGATTTCAAAAATTCAAATGGTAGCCGACATGTCCTAAGTAGGCCAAACGTAGAGTTGGAACAGAGTTTGTAGCTAAAATAATTAAGGGCTAGTTTGCCGTCAAAGAAACGGATGGAAAATCCCATTAATTTCAATGGGGAAATTCAAAGTGAAATATCTCTAAAAAATGCAACAACAAATTAGCTTATATCCACTGCAACGGCCAAAGAGCTTACCCTGATTGATCACATCTACGCATCACAACCAGGCAATTGCCACCAGTGAGGTGTACTGCAGACATACAGCTATCACAATGAGGTATATACTGTGTTTTGACTTCGGCATCAGCAAGAAGTGAGTGATGTGCAAAGCTCTTCAGCCATGCCTCTCCCTATACTAACACTCCTGGTCTGTAAAATCCAACTAAGCCGCTCTACCCCAATGACCTCCATCATGTCCACATGGACATCTTGGCAGCCTACTTTTGCTGGTGGCGCCTGCAGCTCAGCATTGGCAAGACGGTGTTGGCAGCATATCACCTCAACAACAGTGAAGCAGAAAGGGAACCGGATATGTTCATGGACAACAACCAGCTGGAGTTCCAGCAAGCCCCAAGGTATCTGGATAGGACACTGTCTTTTAAGCAACACCCAGAGGCCAAAGTGTCATCAAGGGTCTCGCCAATCTGATGTCTCGCTGGTACGTCCTGAGATTCCTCTGCCAAGGTACTACGAATCCCCACGCAAGCCCTGGTGTTCGCTGCAGCCAAACACTGTGCCTCAGCCTGGTGTAGGAGCCCACATGCCAAAAAGGTTGATGCTGCCATTTAGCTACGTTCTCCAGATCATAACTGGTTGCCTGAATCCCGCCTGAATGTTCTACTTCCCAATCCTAGCAGGAATTGCCTCAACCGGACTCCAACGAGAGGCTGCTGCCCTCACATCCTCGCCCCAAGGAAAGCCCAGAAACATGATTGGCATATCCTGCATGACACCTCTATGACAGCGTTGCCTCCAAACAGACTCAAGTCCCGCCGCCCATTCAACAAGAGATGCTCAGTTCTATCCCTGAGGACCTGTCTACAAAGGCATGGATGGGAGGCATCCTGGAAGCAGGAGTGGGGAGTCTTCTGCATGGGCCCACACGTTGTCACCGCTAGATCTTGGACCCAGGAGACGGCATCAAAGGAGGAAGATCTGCCACGCCGGCAATTGACCTAGCTGAACCGACTGCGTACTGGGGTTCGACACTTCAAAACGTGCATGAAGATGTTGGGCCGGCAGCACAGTATGCTTTAGCAGACGGCTGATCACATAATCACCTCTCTGTGTCCTCTACAGATCACCATCGGAGGCCGGTCTCTTTGATGTGGGACCTGAGACGAGAGCGTTGCTGCACGTCATTGAGCTGGACATCTGATGATGATACACGAAAGAAGAAGACGCCCAAGTCTCATACAATTATGAAATATCTGTTTGCTATGTTTGTAATAAATGTTTCATGTTGTCTCATCCCAATTGTTGATCGCCCCCCTCCCCCCCACTCTCGGCCTGCACCTTGTCGTGGTGAGTGGGCTTTAAACCAAGACAGGCCATTTAACCACAGTTGTAAGGTAACTAAGTACATTTACTCAAGTACTGTCCTTAAGTCAAATTGAGTTATTTTTTTTACTTTACTGGAGCATTTCCAATTTTCACTATTTTTTCTTCTACTCCACTGCATCTCAAATGTAAATATTATATTTTTACTCCACTGCAATTATTTGAAAGCTTTAGATACTTGTTAATTTGTAGATTTTGATCATTACAAAACATACATTAACCACTTCAGCCCTATATACATTTTGGCCATTTGAAAATAGACGATCTAACACGCTCACAATATGCATTGTGAGCTTGTAGATCCACTATTTCCAAAATTATTTTATATATTTCATACATTTGAAAACTTGTGACATTCTGCATGAATATTTTCAATAATTTCTATTTTTGGTACTTTGAGTAGATTTTTATACCAATACTTTTCTACTTTTACTCAAGTAAATGTTGAATTCCGGGACTTTTACTTGTAACAGTATTTCTGCATTGCAGTATTGATACTTTTATTTCAAACAATCTGAGTAATGGGCACTTAACACATCTCTTCTGGGTGGAGCTCACTACAAGCTCACAACGCGTCGCGAGCTTGTAGATCAGCTATAGCCAAATAGGGCTGAAGTGGATAATGTATGTTTTGTAATGATGATCAAAATCTACAATGATAATCAAAATCTACAAAGTAACTAGTAACTAAAAAATTTAAATGATTGCAGTGGAGTAAAAGTATAATATTTGCCTCTGAGATGTAGGGAATAGAAGTAAAAGTATTGAAAATTGGAAATACTCCACAAGTAAAAAATACCTCAACATTGTAGGCCTATTTAAAGGAGGAGTTCACCCAAATAAATGACTTATTTTCTATCAATTGCACACCCCATGAAGCCTTGAATTCATGGATTTATTTTTTTGTGGCATTCCTAAGCCAATACTTTGATGACCGGGTGTGTATCTGGTAGGAGACGCAAATAATCTACTTTGTGTCTCCTACCGGATACATTAGCCGGTAGGAGACGGGAATCAAATTATTGGCTTAGGAATGCCACAAAAACAATCATGGGGTGTGCAATTGATAGAAAATAAGTCATTTTTGGGTGAACTACTCCTACTCCTCTTAAGAGAAGTTCCACTGCTCCTCAAAAGGACAACTTTATTTTCCATCCTCGATGACGAGCCTACTATTATTATTGCATGTGGAATAACTGCAAGCCAATGTTCAGAGGCATTGTCAGTATTTGTCTTAATTTCTTGAGTTCCTATTTATTTTATTGCCAATAATTCAACTGTAAGCCAGTGTTTTTGAGACATATTGTCTTTTATTGCTATGCAATAAATAGTAAAAAGAAATTCTACATGCATAAATAATAATACAAAAGCTAATAATAAAATCAAATGAAAATAGAAAAGTTAATGTCGAGACCTGTCTTGTTTTAGTAGTGCTGATGATGTCATGAAAAACTGTATTTGGTTAGGTCAAAGCTATGCTAAATCCACCCTTGCCCACTATTAGCTAATATCCGATGACTAGGTCACTTGTGTTGCGCCATAAAAAACAAACGCAACAAACCAAAACACAAAAGGCACTGGTCTGGTTCTCCTGGTTTTACTAAGACAGGGTTCAAATCCCTGTGGTGCCCTGCTCATGGTTTGCGTTGCATTTCCATTTCCATGGTGGATTAGAAGCGACTATAGTCCACATAGCACTTCAAACCTATTTGAGAATAGCCGATCTGTAGATCGGCTAGCTATTTTCAAACAGCAATGCAGCTCTCCGGGGAAAAGCTCATTGTGCGTATATGAGCATGAGCGCGAGAAATGTGTTTGGATTAGGGGTTGTAATATTATTAATTTTAAATTGTATTTCCATATGCTGTATTTATTATGCAGGCAATTTAGAGTTGATTGGTAGTACCATTTGTAGCGACTTTTTTTGGTCCCTAACATTCATCGAGCTCTGGACTTAGTCAATTTATTTTTTCACCATTGGGTCACTACCGAAACGAAAGTTGGTCACTACCGAAACGAAAGTTAAATCCGAAAAAATCACTAAGTGTGGAGGCCAAAATCGTCCCCCCAAAAGCCTGTTAGGAGTACGTTTCAGGCAATTTAGAGTTGATTGGTAGTACCATTTGTAGTGAGTTTTTTTGGTCCCTAACATTCATCGAGCTCTGGACTTAGTCAATTTATTTTTTCACCATTGGGTCACTACCGAAACGAAAGTTGGTCACTACCGAAACGAAAGTTAAATCTGAAAAAATCACTAAGTGTGGAGGCCAAAATCGTCCCCCCAAAAACCTGTTAGGAGTACGTTTCAGGCAATTTAGAGTTGACAGACAATTGAGCACATACACTCGTGTACACTCCATGACCGTGGCCGTCAATTATGGTAGCAAGATTGGTAGTACCATTTGTAGTGACTTTTTTTGGTCCCTAGCATTCATCGAGCTCTGGACTTAGTCAATTTATTTTTTAACCATTGGGTCACTACCGAAACGAAAGTTGGTCACTACCGAAACGAAAGTTAAATCCGAAAAAATCACTAAGTGTGGAGGCCAAAATCGTCCCCCCAAAAACCTGTTAGGAGTATGTTTCAGGCAATTTAGAGTTGATTGGTAGTACCATTTGTAGTGACTTTTTTTGGTCTGTGGTCTGGTCATATGAATGACTTCTTGGTCTATTTTTAGAGGTAAGAAAAATAAAAGCACCTAATAACAACATATTAATTTGTATTAAGCAAAAAGGTAGGCAGAAGTATAATGTGTCATGAAGTTAGCACGGAATAGCTGGTGTACAATTTATGGTACAGTTCTGTGGTAATGAGAGGTAATTTGTTCCTAATAACAACAAAATATTTTTTATTAAGCAAAAAGGTAGGCAGAAGTATAATGGGTCATGAAGTTAGCCCAGAATGGCTGATGTACAATTTACAGTACAGTTCTGTTGAAATTAGATGTAAAGTAACTTGAAGTAAGTGGAAATAACATTAAATAAAGGCCTAATAAAGAACACATTGTTCTAACGAAACCCTTATAACACTAGCCTAACATCACATCGTGTAGTTAGTAGTTGCGGGGTTGTAATGTGACGGTCAAGTAAGTGGAAATAACATCTTAATAGGCTTTGTTAGGTCTTATTATGCTTATTATGCTCTAGGAATTATGTTCCATAATTAGTGTATAACTGTGTTTGTTTGTTTCTGTCTAATAGCAGAGAACACCATTTCTAATAACGCCTTTTGTTACGTTTCATTCAATTTCTAATTAAAACAATTAAGGGATAATAGTGGAAAATAAGGGTATAACAACGTTTGTTTCTTTCTAATAAAAAAAACATTATTGCTAATAAGAAACACATTATTTGTAATAACGGCTTATTATGTCAAATTAGTGTACCGTAAATTGTGCTGCGACCATTCTAACATACAGTAGGTACAGTTTTTCCCATTATTTTATTTTCCAGTGCCCTGTCTAAGATCGGAGATGTCCATTCAATCTTTTCCTTTTCAGTGATGCTATTTCTTTTTTTTGCCTCTCCTTAGTTAGCTGTTTTCTCTGCGAGATTTGTGTGTTTTGCAAAGAGACGAATGCTAGACTTTTATTTTTGACAGTTAGGGCCTCCCAGTGAGTGAGTTTACCACATGTTTTTCTGATGATGTTTATGTGGTTAGTATGTAATGTACCACTCCTCATGTTGTTTGTCGATTTCACACAGGCTCTTGCACAATGAACTCGACTATCTTCTCTCCAGTGGGTGCGGTGAGTTAAAACATCCACAGAATGGATTTCTTCAGGTGCTTACATTGATTGACAAGCTGATACACACATGTGTGCTGAATTTCATCCTAGTTTCATCTGAAGGCCAAGCAGCAGAGTTCACAGTGTGCTGGCATGGAACGAAATTTAAATTCTCTAATACCGGGGTTTTCAAAGTGGGGGGCACAGCTCCCAGGGGGGCCATTTGAAAAGGAGAGGAACATAAAAAAATATATATTATATATATACTGTATATATAAGTGGCTGGAGCTGCCTATATACTGTAGGCAGCTTTGCTGATGAGGCATAGTTTTATTGAGGTTAGGGTTAGGTTTAGGTATACTGAGATTAGGGTTAGGTTTAGGCATAGTTTAACTGGGTTAGGGTTAGGCAGCTGCCGGTGCCGGAACCTAACCCTAACCCACACCTCAGTAAAAATATGCCTAATCTTAACCCTAGCCTCAGTTTCGCAATAGAAATTATATCTTGGCATGGAAAGGTTTGGAAACCTGTGCTGTCTAGTATATTTGCATCACCAACACTGGTATCTCTTCATTTTTAAAGCCATCTCAGGTATGCTCCCGCCTTATATTTGTGGTATGTTGGAGCAGAACCCTAGCTCCTACCAGACCCGCTCAAGTGATTTCCTAACACTTAAGGTTCCATTTGCTCATTAAGACCTAGGCAAAGCAGCATTTTCTGTTAGTGCTCCATCTACTTGGAATGAGCTCCAGAAGTCCCTAAAAATTAGATCACTGCCTTCCTTGGGTCAATTTAGGGCAATGGTTTCCAACACTTTTATTTCAGACTGTAACTGCTTTAATTAATTTTCTTATGTATCTTTTTAGTTCTGGTAAATATTTTGAGTATATTTTGAGTATTCTTTGTCTTCTGTTATTTAAATTAATATATCAGGCTGCTTGACATTGCCGAGGTTATTGCTATTGCGTTGACAACATGTCACAAAAATGTCCAGTCCATATTTGGGCATATCTGTGTGCCCACCACAGACAGACACACAACTTGAACTTTAAATAGTAGATTGACTTTCTAAACTGTCGCAGTGTACATCAAAGGTTGAGGGAACACTCAGAGTGTCAAAGAACCCTTTTGAAGTTACTTGTGAAAAACAAATAATCTCTCAGGTCATTAAAAGTAATAAAAAGGGGTGTCTGGGTGGTAAAGTTACTGCCCAGTGCCCATCCCCGTGGAGACTGGGCTTTGATTCCCCTGAGGTACCTCCAGGCTTGGCACTCCAATGAACACAACCATGGCGTGTTCACGGGTGGGAAGCCAGCAGGGGCAATATGTCACTGCACTAGAAAATCCTTCAGGTTGGTCAGGGCACCTGTTCACCAAAGAGCAGAACTGGGAGGGATAGCGCTCTATGCACAAATGAGCCTAATGAGTTTCACCTGAAGGCACACCGTTCTTTTTTTCATTCAACCTTTATTTATTTTCTCGAGGCATAATACAACAGAGTAATAACATTGAAATAAGAACAGCAGGATAAAACAAGTTGTGTACTGTGAAAACAAGCAAAGAACAGAGTATGAAAACAATAATAAGACACATTAATTAAAACAGTGAAAATTTAAAACAACACACTAACAAGAAAGTTTCTAAATTGCCCCAGTGAGATTGTGGAGGAGACGTGGATGTCAACACCCTCCCCAGACCAAGAGTAGGCCAGGGGTTAGCAGTGATAGAGACTATACATGGGGAGGTTGGCATAACAGCTAAATTGAGGAGACAGAAAATGAAGGGGGAAACAATCAATTGATAAAAAAAAGTCATAAAAAGAGCTCAAATCTGATTGAAAATGAAGGCTCAGTTTTAGCATCAGCGAAACAAGCTCCTAGTTACCATCCCTGTTTACATGCTGTGGCCTATATTTTTAGCACATTGGGACAGTGTCACAGGCAGCTATGCCTATGGCTTTGAGTAGTGACAGAAATAGCCTAATCCTGTGACAGGACCAGGATCAACACATATAAACATATAAACTTTATTCCCTGAACAGGATGACTATCAAGGCTCTCATGTTCTCTGTTTTGACACTGAGCTATGTGAGCTATGAATGGAACATGTTTATATGCCATTAACCACTTAAACCCTATATACATTGTTGAACGGGGCCCCCCAAGGGTCTTTACTTGGTCCCCTCCTGTTTTCCCTCTAACCAAATCTCTTCGCTCAAAATTGCCGATCTACAAGCTTGCAATACAACGCTTTGCGAACTTGTATATCTGCCATACTGCCTATATTTTCCGAATGTTCGCTTATTATGACTTGGTTAATGTGGCTTTTGCCAACATATACGTGTTGTTATTCTTAGCTACCACAGTTAAGCAAATTAACTACCATGTATATAGCTGTTCTTTTCAGTTTTATGGTTTTATTTTATATTACACAGTGGCCAGAGGTGATCAGAAACATGTTCTGGGGTTCTCTCTCTCTCTCTCTCTCTCTCTCTCTCATATATATACATAAGTGCACACTCACATGCACACACACACCATCAGGCTCTTACACAGACAGACTACTGTGTCACTCAGATAAACATGAGTTCTCAGATGTACAGATGTATCTGTTCTGCCACAGCCAAGCAACAATGTATTTGTCTTAGATGTCAGCTGATTTCTGGTTGTAAGAAAAGCCTGTGGCGAAGTGTAGAGATTGTTGGACCTCACATGCAAAGGAAACATGCTAAAACAATGTCCCGCATCACCTAGAACAGGGGAGACAGATGTTTCACCTCCAGATGTTCTGTTTACGACACTGCACTGGGCTTCAGATGGGGCTGGGCTGGGTTGAGTGAATTTACAGGGGGAAAGCGCACCATTTACTATATAAGCATGTATGATTGTTGAAATAATCGTATTCCCCGATTCTTTAAAAACACTGTTTACACAAATGGTAGTGATCTATTAATCTTAGTCACATTACAGTGATGATGCTAAACCGCCATATGGTTGTGACATTGGAGCGTAAAATATGCTGCCTAAAATCTTCTCACAGATGTTCCACCTATTTTACAGTATTTAAAGTAGACTTTAAAGTCACATGCATGCAATAGAAGCATGCTCACCTGGTATTTACTGTTTTACTGTAAGTGTCATGCTTCTGTTTTTTTAGTTTTTGCTTTCCCTATGGGAAAACAAGTAGTCAAATTACCATGGAGGTTGCATATGATGAATGACCCCTGTTGTAACGCTGAGAGGGAACAAAATATACTGTGTCAAAGCTTGCTCAAGTAGGCTACAGACAGTACTGATGAACAAGCTCTGTGCATGCAGATGCTTAATTGATATAGCGTTGTATGACAGTGTTGCATGCCAAAAATAGCTGCTCTACAAGCTCACAACATGGCGCGATATGACGCATTGTGAGCTTGTAGATCACGCAACAGCGTCGTACGATGGAGTTTAAATCAGGCTTGACGGTCTGGAAAGCATCTTTCTTTTGAGGACTTCATACCTGTGTGTTACACACTGTGTAATTCTCTCCTACCTTCATGGCGGCTGTGGCAGTAAATCAAAGTTGTTGTTCACTTTTTCCACCTTCTTTATTTTATGAACTTTATGAACCCCATCTGTCAGATATTCTAGAGTAACCGCCCATAGAATAATCCTGCTACAGCCATTAAGCAACCTCCTCCATAACTTGTCATAACATAGCATCCATAATATAACTTGTTGCCATGGTGATAAAGGTCATTTTGAGAGTAGGCTACTAATGCAGGAAGTGTCTGGAGACAGCTCCAGAATTAGCCAGTGAAATCTATAGGATGAACTGTTGAACACCTCCATGATTTTAGCTAATTAACACCACCAAAGAATTGGAATGAGACAATTTAGTCACACATGCAGAGAACAAAGTGTCCTGGCCAAGAAGTTCTCTACCAGGCAGAACAGGAAGTGTCTCTAGTTGTTTGAATGTCTTGCAATTATTTGCAATATGCTTTATTTAAGTCACAGGTTTGAGTGTTGTCTGGCACATGTCATATTGTAGAAACAACCAGTGTGCTTGGAAAACACATTTTCCCAAAAGAGTTGAAGTTAATGACATTTCCTGTCTGATAACTGGCATTTAGCAGGGGGGATGGGGTAGAACACATACATGCAAGCAGACATAAAGGCTCCTGCATGCACATAAAGTGTGCCTTCCAGAGCAGAGGCACCAGGACTCGTGAGCGAGGACAGCTGTCAGTGAAAGACCGAGGTGGATTAGTGTAGCAGTACTGAAGAAACGTGTGTCAAAACTCGCTCGGCACCCTCATTACCATACCATCCTAAAGCTGACCCACTTTTACCATGTGCTGTACAATGTAAAATTCTCAGTCAGTGTTCACATTTACGGTTTCATTTGGTAACATTTGTACACTGAGAGTTAGGAGAGAGGATTTGTGTGTGTGTGTGTGTGTGTGTGTGTGTGTGTGTGTGTGTGTGTGTGTGTGTGTGTGTGTGTGTGTGTGTGTGTGTGTGTGTGTGTGTGTGTGTGTGTGTGTGTGTGTGTGCGTGCGTGCGTGCGTGCGTGCGTGCGTGCGCACAAATACATACACATTACATTAAACATTTCTATCTTTTTAAATCTAAACTATTGAGGACGAGACATAGGCCTACTTCAAAATGCCAAAAAAAGTTACTTCCATGAAAGACATAATTGTACCACCCGGTAGTGTTAAGGCTGCATGTAATCCTGTGATATATGCCTCTTCTTCACCCCAACACCAATCATCACTCATCAGTGTTGTGTGAAACCTTCCATCCAATACTGGCATACAGCCAACCTTAGTAGAAAGAGACACACAACACTTAAAGAGGAGAGAGACCAAGCGAGTGTTGTGGGGTATAGACTCAACATGATTAGCCGGCACGGCAAAAGCTGTTGTGTTAATTTGACTAGAGTGTCCTAAAACCTAACCTGGGTTGCAGTGCTGTGCATTGCTTGCAGATTGGCTGTTTTTGGTGCAAGACAACAGTGTGCAACTATGTATAAATCAGGCATAGTCCCAAGTACAGTAACCCCTAAACCTAACATATAAATGTCTAATGCTAACCCTACCCCAACCTGAAATTTTTCCTAATTGTAAGCTAACTATACTAACTAGCCTAAAAAACTTTTTTTTAATGCAATAAATATTGTAACCATGAAACAACCACTTCTGTTGTGAGGACCATGAAAATTATTCTCACAATGTCTATTTCTCAAATTCTACTGTACTTGTGGGGACATTTGGCCCTCGCAAGTATAACAACGCACGCACGCACGCACGCACGCACGCGCGCGCGCACACACACACACACACACACACACACACACACACACACACACACACACACACACACACACACACACACACACACACACAAAATCAGGCTTGACGGTCACACACAACATCAGGCTTGACGGACACACACACACACACACACACACACACACACACACACACACACACACACACACAGTATATGAATGCTGGCTTTTCACAGTGAGTGCAATGATTACTGTACACACTACAGACTAGTGCTGTCGTCTCTCAGTAAACATCTAGAGGACATAAATGCTGAAGACGTGTGTTCGGTAATGATGGGAGAACTATGGGGAGGGCTGTGGAAAAACTCTGCAAGCTAGGACAAGTTTATAGAGGCCAGAGAACAGTTAACTAATCATTATATACAGGTAGACAGGTGGGGAATCACACGTTGCACGTTGGAGGTGTTTTATACTATAGGATTGATGTTGATAGTCAAGTTAAAGTAGCCTACTCTTTTTCAGAAGCACCCACAATTAAAGGGGTTGTTAAGTGATATGTTTTTATTAAAAAAGTTTTTTTTGTTAAAGGTTAAAGCTCTATATTCCGTTATATCATTACTATCATAGTAATCATTGCTACCGAGAAAATATAAAAAAATAAAATATATTTTCAGGTCAGGATACCAATTTCATTTTTAATCAGCTTCAGGTTTATACTGTTCCAGTTCTAATTGTTAGTTTCTTTGTTTCATTACTTCCAACTTGGTATACCGACCAGAACGTGTATTTACTGTTTATTAAAGAGTCTGGGAGACGGGAAGACCATTGCTACTGAACAACATACTCAACATAGTCTGTGATTGCTATCAAACTACTTCAAACTTATTTTAACAAAAGAGTATCACTTATACCCCTTCATGTCTGAATTGCAAAGTTTCAACAGGACAGTTTTAGGGATTTATCTCACCGCAGGGACTGAAGAGGGATAAGTGTTAAAGCAAGACAACTGATTTTGTGCAGTATATCATGTCTGTGATTGAAACTGAAATTGCTATGCTTTCTGTCTCCTGTTGCCTTCTCATGTAAGAAGATATCACACCCACAGCACTATACTGTTTAAACGGGATACATGCTACTGTCTATTTTTACATGTTTAACAGTAATCGACAGACAAGATCACAACAAGGCCTGGCACAGATAAGATTGCATTCCACTGTCCTCTGCACAGTGAGGTTAATGGGGCTCTTCAATATTGTGTCTGCATGGAGCAGGGTGATAGCTCAAGGTCACATGGTGAAACTGTAGCACATAGTTTAGATGAATTCTCTCTGCCTTGGCAATGCTTAAAGGGACTTCACAGTTGTGATGGAGATACTGTGGTTCTCTGAGGCAGGGTTCACTGTGAGGCCATGTTGTTTCTTCACAATAACTCAGTCATGGGGACTTCTCAAAAGCCCTACTGAACAAGACAGGTAGGAAATTGGAGATTACCTGTCTTTAATGCCAGGCTGCCTGCATTTGTGTCCCGTGTCCTTGCTGGTCTATGACTGTTTTGTTTATCTGTACAATATAAACATGTAATGACTTGCCTAATTGGTAGAAGTTACCCCATCACATGTCCCCCTTTAAAACAGCTTGCCAGAATGTGGTGAATTCTAAAAATCTGTAACGGATACTGAACTTGTCAAATATGAAACAATGAAAGAGGAGGTGCCCCAGGATATCACACACCTATAGAAATAATAAGGCAATTGCAGAATTCCGGATGAAAAAGGGTATCAGGAATGAAGTGATTCAGACAGTTTGGTGTCCTGACTTGTAGACAGAACAGTCGACGTGTGTGCGTGTGTGGGTGTGTGCGTGTGTGTGTGTGTGTGTGTGTGGGTGTGTGTGCGTGCGTGCGTGCGCGCACGTGTGTGTGTGTGCGTACGCATATGTGTGCATGCGTGCATGTTTGGGAGGTGACACTGAAGAGGTGAAGAGGAAGAGATTATCATGACTGGGTGGGAAAGGGGAGAAGGTAATAGGTATGTTGCAAAGAAGGGGAGGAAGGTGGAAGGGGCAGAAGTTAGAACTAATATTACACATTTAACATTCATGTTGACAGCAAACAGCCGTACTACTTTAGTCACACGATCCTTTGGGTTAAATTTGACCCATCCTAACTACTTAGGGGCAGTGCACATCAATGGCAGGAGGACAATACATACAGTAGCCTACATGCATCTGCATGTCTTTTGATGTCGTCTACAGGTTGTGTTCTGCATGGCTTGTACGTGTAGCCATTGACACACCATTAGAGAGGAAACATTGTGTCACCCCTGTATTTGAAAAGCACACAAAGTCAGTGGTGTAAAGTAACTAAGTACATTTACTCAAGTACTGTACTCAAGTACAATTTTGAGGTCATTTTATTTTACTGGAGTATTTTCAATTTTCAGTACTTTTACTTCTACTTCGCTACATCTCAAAGGCAAATATTGTACTTTTACTCCACTACAATTATTTGAAAACTTTAATTACTACTTACTTTGTAGATTGTATTACAAAACATACATTACCCACTTCAGCCCTATATACAATTCAGCCATTTGAAAATAGCCGATCTACAAGCTCACAATGAGTTGATGCCATGCATTGTGAGCTTGTAGATCTGCTATTTTCAAAAGATTTTATTTCCATTTTATACACTTGAAAACTTGGGGGGAAAACATTCTGCATAATGAGTAATTTCTACTTTTGGTACTTTTAAGTAAATGTGCATACCAATACTTTTGTAGTTTTACTCAAGTAATTCCTGACTTTCACTTGTATCAGAGTATTTCTACTTTGCAATTTGCAGCATTGATACTTTTACTTAAGTAAGAAATGTGAGTACTTTTTCCACCACTGTACTAGCCTACATGCATCTGCATGTCTTTTGATGTAGTCTAGGTTGAAGTGTAGCCATTCACACACCATTAGAGAGGAAACATTGTGTCACCCCTGTATCATGGAAAGCACACAAAGTCATGATTTGACGCGGCAAGTGGAGTGTATGGGAGGGGGGCGTGTCCACTGCGTCTCAGTGGAATGCAGTGTAGAGAGGAACGTACATCAGGTGTAGCGATACCCGATAACCAACACTATCTGACAGGAGCGTCTAGAATACTATGTTGTTTGGGATTATCTGGATGAAAGAAATAGAAGATGAATGAACACTGATGACTGACATTGTTCGCTGCATGGTTCCTTACGCGCATTATCGAAGCAGTTTCGAGTGAGAAAGAGATAGAAGAAACTATGAACAGAAGCTTTACCATATTTGTAGAGGCTTATAAAAAAAGGAGCTTCCCGCAAAGTGAAACTGCATGGACTTTATACGTGACAGACTGCTGTAGTAATGTGCCAGAATGACAGATATTTCTGCTTCGTTACATTGTGCGTTGTACCTGCACCTTCTGTGACCAAGAATAGCCTTTTTAAGTCGGCAAATTGCATGACTTAATAAATTATTATGTGATTATTATTAAGAATCAGTTTAATACACCGTTTTTACACAGGCGAGACGTTTTACTGTAATTTTGTCCCAAAAGAGCGCATGCGACGCGCATTGGGACAGAACGCTTGGATCAGACGAGAAGAGAGGTTTGCAATTTGGATGGACGCGTTTTATGGTTGAGACAAAGTTTCTGAATACTCGTACTGGGGGGGACACAACTGAAATGGTGAAATACCTGGATGGTGTTACTGTTGTGTTGGGATGCTTCACCTCGGGACAACATGGTGCCACGGGAATGCGTTTAAAATGCGAGCTGAAACTTTTCACATCATGATGCCAAATTTCACCTGACTGCGAAAGAGACACCTTTTCATTGACCTACTATGTCATCATTACTTAGGTAAGATATACGTTTAAAAAAAGGTTCTATTCTGTGTTTAAGTTTCATTATAGTCTATAAATCCTCTAGTCCTCTAGTTTCCCAAACACTGGGTCGGGACCCATTTGTGGGTTGCAGACCAATTTTTATGGGTCGCGAGTAGGCTACGTACCCCTTTATTTTTTGTTTTTAAGTATTATTATTTCAAAACATTTTCAAAAAAGCAAAATGTTTCTTGAATTATAAAGAAATTCAATGATTTGTCAAAGGAGTTTCATGACTAAATCAAATTTAAAATACTTAAAAAAAAATCTAAATAATTCCATAAATTAGAAAACAAATGTTAAGAAGTAGTGCAAATAGCCGATCGATCTACAAGCTCACACGTGAGCTTGTAGATCTGCTGTTTTCACTAGCTTGGGTCCTGGGGAGACATCACATTTCTCTTTTGTGTCTCAAGCTGAAAAGTTTGGGAACCACTGCTCTAGTCTAATGTAGTCTACAATGAAGTTATCAGACAGATGGAAGTGCATTGCGTGAGACAACTGAATCAAGGTGATTTAGTAGGACCTTTAAACCTGTTCCTGTATAAAGTGCATGGGATGGGAATTGATAAATCCCAGAGGCAGGTTGAGGTATTTCCTCCGTGTAGGGCTGTCTGTCTGTAAAGTCATTCTCTATATCAGATACATGGTGCAGGGAGACTGTCTTATCTAAGGGTATTGTAGATTCACATTTTGCAATTTGGCCATGTTGCTTTGGCAATTAGGCTATTTCCCTGTAAATGCATTAAGTCATTGCATCATGGTGAGCACTGAGCACACATTCAGATGCAGGTCTATGCACTATAAACGTTTCTGCTTTTATTTATCTTTTCACCAAGGTGAAGTTTAAAATGGAATTCTAAACACAGGCAGCTGTTTGTTATTTCCTGTTCTTTCTGAAGGCAGATCGAATTTGGTGTAATTATGGTCAGTGGATGAAGCAACACTCCGGCCTCTGAGATTGTGTGGAGGGCATGGCATCCCCTCCACTCCACTCATCCTGCTGCACCACCTTTATCTCCCAAATGTCATGGGCTATAAATACTCTGCTCATATTTGATCTAATCCCATCCCCGCAACAACAACTCCCTCTCTGGAAAATAAGTGACTGGACAGTGTCAGAATCCTCTGTTCCAACGGCGCCTTCATGTTCGTATTTGTCTCATCCCACATGTAATGTTGTATTAATTATATCCAGAGATTCTTGTTTTCCAAGAATAGCATACATTCTTTGCTGTGATGTGTCAGATGAGAATGGATTTACAAACAAAAACTGATTGTATTCATGTTTGATAACCATCTGTTTATAATTATTACATACTGTAAGATCAGACAGATGTGGTTTATGTACACATTGTTAACAGGACACAAAAATGTATGCTTACCTCATGTCTATCAAAACAGTAGCCTAAAGCGGTGGTTCTTCTCAACCTTTTCTGGATCAGGGCCCACCTGTCTTCTTGAAAGTGTTTGCGGCCCCATCTGGCCACTTAACACGGCAGCTTTTTGGCTGCTGTGTTAAGTGGTCAGATGGGTGGGCCGTGTTCATTTTCAGAGCATGTTTATCCTCCTATAATTTGACAAAGCTCTGTGGTGGTGTGAGGGTGGTGAGCCCAAAACTGTTCTGCCCGGTTCTCCTCAGTGGCTGGAGCAATTGATCTGCATTTGCACACATCCATTGACCATTACCATGTGCATCAAACAGCGAAGCCCGTTTGTCGCTTTCCCCAACTGTCAGCTGTTTATTAGCGTTAATATGTACAAGAATGTCGCCATGGTTACGGCTGCCCAGCTGTGGGATGGCCCCGCGAGGTACGGGATGAATGAGGGGGGGGGGGGCAAGAAAAACATTATTAATGATATTCCGGTTATAGTATCATTACAATCTCAGTGTTTTGCAAATCATTTGGGGGCCCACTTGCAATGTCCTCACAGGCTCGGCCCACCAGTGGGCCCCGGACCACAGGTTGAGAATCGCTGGCCTAAAAACCTTTTTTCTTCAGATCAATAACACCATGTAGGTTTATTAGAAAGACAGAGAGACCTCGGGGAACGTTTCTTGATTATAACCTTTGGAGGAATGTTTGGGAAGGAGCCATATCCACCCTGAGAACAGATTTAATCTACTTACCATGGAACACTGAGCATGATATAGCTTAAAAACAAGCGCTGCAATTTGATGTTACGCGCAATGATGTCACGCTCTCTCCCCTGGGTTAGAATTTCAGTCAGTTCCCAAAAGAATATCAATACTTGAACAAATGACACGATTCCAATTGGGCCCATTACAACTTGATTGGCTTTTGCTTAGCATTATTTGTCCCTGTCAGCGGAAATGAAATAACAATGACATTAAGGCCTGAGGCTCCGATTCTACAAAATGTCTTCTAAATCCTAACAGTTTTCTGAAGAACGTATGTTACTATATCAGTGGTTCTCAAACTTTTTCTTGTCAAGGACCCCCAAAAGGATATGTATTTGGTACAAATTCAAATTCAAGAGTAGCAGATCTACAAGTTCATAGCGATGTGCCGCTCTATGAGCTTGTATATCTACTATTTTTTAATATGGTTTTAAGTTGTTACACAGATGCATTCCCGGTTTTAATAGGATAAAGGAGACGGTTCTCTTTGAAGAAGACTGCACTGTGGCAAGGTTCAGTTGGTCCAGATAAGAATGTGCTGCCCATGCAGTGCTTGCTTCTGAATGCACGTTCCCTGTCTGCACACCTTGTTGTGGTACCTACTGTAGATATGGCCTGGCCAACGTATCTACTCGAAATAAATGATTGTTTATGTCAATATATTATTATATACTTTTCAAGACAGGCACAGGCTTCATTTTTGACTTGTAAGATGTGTGCTGTAAATTTAGCAGAGTGGCCCTTCTTGAAGACTACAGCCCTAATATCTGCCTTGGACAAAGGGGGAGTCCCATTTGATTAACCACTTAAACCCTATATACTTAGTTGACCGGAGTCCCCCAGGGGTCTATGCTAGGCCCCCTCCTGTTTTCCTTCTAGTTTTGCTGAATGTTTGCCCCAGAATAGGGACGCTATAGGGTTCATGTGGTTAAGCTGTAAATGTTTGGAGACGCGGGTTTGAATCCAAGTGTTTACATAAAGTCTGCTGTGCTGCTATACACTTGGTCTCTTCTGTTCCTGGTGTGCACCTAAAATGGTTATATAGTTCGGTCGGTGCACCGCCCAGTGTTTTGACCATTGTCCTGTGCCCGTTGCATGCAGCTGTGCATCCATCTCATGTTGTGGGTTCATGACTCTATATGACCTGACAGAGGTTCTGCCTCAGTCCAAGTGGTTGTGAAAAGATAAGCTCATAATCCCTGAGGTATGACAGTTTTTTCCCCCAAGTTTGTTCTGACTAACCTGAAAGAGGCTAGTAAGCCATAAGGCAAAACCAGGCAGAGTTGGTATACAGAGCTGAGTCGAAGTAGCGTGAGAATAAGGGAAACAACATAATTAATGCAGCCTACTGTTTCTAATTTAGTCAGCAACCAATGTTCTCTTTGGTTGTGGATACAGACTATACAACATTCCATTCTATTTTACATTTGTGCAATAAAATTGTTTTCACAGTGTCGAAGGAAATCTGCTACTAAGCGGCATAGTTTGTGGTTCACACAAACTTCAGATGAATCTACAGTGTACTTAACTGCAAATGGCCAGTAGAAGGGTATTATAACATCCATTAACCACTTTAAAGGTAGGGTAAGTGATTGTATTTTGTTAAAATAAGTGCTAAATAGCTTTATATTCTGATAACAATCATTACTATTGAGTGTTTGTTCGGTAACAGGGGTCTCCCTGCCTCTCCAGCTCTTTAGTACGTAAACTAACAGAAAAAACATTTTCGGGGTCGGATACCAATTTCATATTTTAGGAGAGAGAACTCGCACACACAGGATACAGGATAAACAAGAGAAATTGGAAGTAATGACAAAGAAATAAGCAGGCAAAATTGAAACTGGAACACTATCAAATTTAAGCTGATAAATGGGTACTCTCTCCTATTTGGCTGAAACTGGCAACCAAAAATGTATTTTCTGTTTACTAACGAGCTGCAGAGACGGGGAGACCTCTATTACTGAACAAACACTCTATAGCTATGATTACTATCAGAATATAGGGCTTTAACCTTTTAACAAAAAACCTTTTGTTTTAACCAAAGAATATCACTTACCCTACCTTTAAACCCTATATACAGTACTTTCTTGACCAGGGTCCTCCAGAGCTCTATGCTAGGGCCCTTCCTTTTTTTCCTCTACGCTCTAAACCTCTTCGCTGAAAATAGCAAGCTCACAATGCATCGCATTGTGTAGATCTGCTATTTTCTGCTATTTTCTCTAAATGTTCGCCAAAGAATAGGGACGCTAGGCTTCATGTGGTTAATCATTGTGTCAATACATTCAGTGACATACTTCATATATCAATCTGGCCCCTTGGATAGTTTCCACTAATTGGTGGGTGGGTCACAGCTAAATCTCTTTGGGTCAAAGGTGCTTTTCCTCACTTAGTGGGTGACGAGACAATTGGAAAAAGGTGCCCGTGCACAACAGATCACATGATCACACCCAGGCATCATGGACGCTGGACGCCCAGCATCCACAGTCAGGTGGCTTCATTTCTGCTCTGTTAAATGACTCACGGCTCACAAGAGGTCAAAGGACAAATTTTCACCGGCAATACGCTCCAAGCAGCACGTCATTATGGCTGTAATCTAATTGTAAGATAACAGTGTGAAACTGTTGTTTATTTGTATAGGGTGGGAGAAAGACCTGTATGTTTGCATTATATTTAAGTCAAGGTATGCAAGTTCAACCATAGCAAGAATCAAGCATCAAGGGGTTTATTTGTCACTCACTCATGCAGGTACAAGCAGGGAAATGTTGGTGCGACATGTTCCGCAAGATTGTGCTAACAACAGCAATACAATAAGATATAATATAGATAATAGTGAATAATAGTGAATGGATTGTAATGAAATAAAATAATAGAAATATACGATAAAATAAGATAAAAAATAAGGTTAAAAAGTACAGGTAAGACATTCGCTATCGTTAAAAAACTCCTAGCAGCAATGGGGAATGTCAGTGTGCATTCTGTGTAATGGGGGATATTACGATAGACTTATGAGAAACGGTTTGAAGAATAGTTTTTTCCCCCCTCTGTGGCTTTCTAAGAGTTCCTGACCCCTAACTGACCTGTGTGTTAATGACAGACAGGTGGGAGGGCACCTTTCATCCAACAGGATTTACTGTATGCACCAGACTATTAACAGCACTAATGCAGGGGCGCATGGATGACTGACAGCACAGTGTGTCGAACGCATAAACACAACGTCCCTGGTTCGATTCCGACTGTAGACCTGTGTTGCATCACCTTCCTTCTCTCTGCCATTTGTTTCCTCTTTACTATCCTATTTAATTACAATTAAATTGAACCCAGAAAATAATCCTCGCTGTTGGGCAGAAACCTTGTATCTCCATATTTTAACTTTTTATGTGACAGTGTTGTGCGAAAATAGCCGACTTACATCCTCACAACACTTTGTAAGAACATTTTTGAGACGCTTGTGGTTAAGTCTGTCTATGAGTTTTATAAATATTTAACCATTGAAAAGCATTAACAGACCTTGTAACTAGAGCCTTGTATTAGAGAGTTCCGCCAATGAGGGGGCAGAAACAGCGCCGGTCACGTGGTTCATGTAAACTGGAAATAGTTACAAACGCTCATAGACTCCAGTGCATTCCGTAAACGTCCGGTTAAGGGCTTTGTCACTAATCACCAATAGAAGGATTATGTAGAAGACCTGGCCCTATGAAGTGAACGGAGGTGACGCAACTCTCCTTGAATGGCTCTGCTTGTAACTAAATTATAACATATTGGATCCATTGTAATACAGGTTATTCTTTTCCATTTCCTGAAGTTTCCACCCGACCCATCACCTGATATATATAAAAAATGAAAATAATGTTAAATAGGCTAATTCTTAAACTTCCTATACCAGACGCATGTTTGAGTGCTGGTCTTGCAGTTTTGTATACACTTTGTGTCAGTTACCAAATGATTGCTAAGCATGTCTTTGAAAATGGTCAGCAGAAGAAGAATACAACTGCTTAGGAGCTTTGAAAAAAACATGCAAAGCTGGAAGAGTGCTATCAGATTTTGAGTGCTGTGATATTTAAGTGGAAGAGTTGGATTAGGATTTGTATGTTTGTTTTCCCCTCTGTCATCAGAAGGACTTATGTCAGTCAAAATAAACAACTGTCTTGAATTGATTACAGCCATTTCCTTCGTCTGCCCCAGAGCTATTCACTAATGTGCTACTATAGCCTTAATGAGAACAGGAGGAGGTGGGGTGACCCCTACTCACCTTTATCAGGGCCCCATGGTTAGGAGGCCAACAAGCCAATGACTTGTCTTCATTCATGTTCACCATTTTCCTCTTAAGAATGATTTGTGGACTCGCCACACCAAATAACAAAACAGTTGGTTCTATCAATGCATTTTTTATGCAAAATATAATACGAACATTAGCTTCATATAAAAATGCCAGATTATCCCGTTTCATCTTAAATAGAATACCCACTACTCTAGTATTGCTTGTACTGCTCTAAGGTGTTGGAGGTACAGTAAGATGGAGAAACTGAAAATAAAGAGACCAACTCTCAGGCCCTAAGGCAAATTTTAATATTCACCGCTGCTGTTTCAATCAATGAGACCCTCTTTGAAGGCGAGTCCAAATACCAGTTGATATGAATCCCCCCCACGTAATGCAGATGGGCGTGGGGGGTTCTGAAGGGAAGGGCTGCTCAGCCAAGTGTGGGGGAGATGTGTATCGTTTAATTGGACAGGGCAACTACTGACCTGGTCCTGAGCCAAAACCCAGCTCCAAGAGTTTCTGGACCCAACTCTGTGTACAGCCTAAGAAGAGATAAGCGAGATAGAGAGAGAGGGGGAGCTAGGACAAACTGAGAGCGCTAGATGAGAGAGAGGGAGGGGTAGATGGAGGAGAGTGGAAAGGAAAGACATTAGATGAAAAGATAATAAAGAAGGGGAGGTGTATTTTACATTTCCAAATATATCCTCAGAGAGAGAGAGACAGAGAGAGAGAGAGAGAGAGAGAGTGCGAGATGACACAAATGATGTGTGTCCGATAACAGAATGGACCACTTTATGTTTACTTGATTTATTCAGACTACTCATAAATAGATGGCATGTTCTGTGGCCTGTCTGCAAAGCCAGGAAGCAAATGAATAAAGGGGCTTTCCAAGAAGTCCAAGAAGCATTTCTGAGAAAAGGCACTTTTAATCTTTTAATGAGTCAGAGAGAAAACAAGGACAGAAGGTGCACGTCTCAAGGGGTTTCGGTGTGTGCAGTCTCAACAGATTCCCTCGAAGGTGATTGGTGAACGAGGACATGCAGGGCCGATGATGACAGCTAGCTGAGCAAACAGCACAGACTTCAAAAGCACCTTTTTATGGCCTCTGCCTGACGAACCCAAATATCTGGCGTCTTCTCATTGTGTGGCACTTTTAACAGTATTAAGGGTGTACTTAAGAGATTTGGTTCTGCGGTGAGTTAGGGGGTAGGGACTGGGGCACAGTGTGAACACATGCAGGAGGCACTCTTTTCAGACTGTGTGGGAGTTAATAAGGAGCCATATGGGGGTAGAGAAGGAATTAATGATACCGACTGGAAGGGGGGGCATTCCTGACCTTGGCTCCTGTCCCCAGGGGCCCCCGGGAGCATGGCAGCTTATTTGTGGATATTATCAATGACCTAAAGACCTACGCACCAGCACCCTGTTTGAAATGTCAGTTCTTTTGTCTGTGTTTGTCTCTTTATTTCCACAACCTTTTCCTCCCCACCTTTCCCTCCCTTTATCGTTCTCTCCTTCTTTCCTCGTTTCACGTTTCACCTCACCAAAATCAAAGTGTTAATGCATCACTGGAAAAGTGTAACAGTGGAATCATTTGGGACGTTCTGGATTGTACTGTGCGTATGCCCTATTAGCAAAATGTGTGTTATGGATGTAGCTGACCAAAAGTTTTTGTTTGTTTCTCTCCGTGTCTCCAGGAGGCTGACGCTATGGCAGGTGCTGACCTTTGTGTCATTGCTGGTCCCCCATGTCTGCTTGTCCTCCCCACAGAGTGTAAGTCAGAACAGCCCTGGAGCTTATCTACACACATCATTAACACTAGTCACTGCCATTCCCAGAAGAACAGACAGTCTCTTTTAGACCTTGGGACCTGGGTACACATGGGGCAATGAAACAGTTCACATACTGTAAGGTTCTTGGTTAACCATTGAATTCCTATTTTATACATCGGCTATGAATATAGCTGATATATGAGCTGCTATTTAAGGGG
The DNA here is from genome assembly GCF_963454915.1 of Gymnoscopelus microlampas. Classification (NCBI taxonomy): domain Eukaryota; kingdom Metazoa; phylum Chordata; class Actinopteri; order Myctophiformes; family Myctophidae; genus Gymnoscopelus; species Gymnoscopelus microlampas. Next base: position 40,440,022 of record NC_139962.1, on the reverse strand, counting down.
GAAAACATTGTAAACAAATGTATGGCTATAATATTATTTCATAGTTATATTTTACGTTGTAAGTTAATTCAAGTAGATTTGTCAGAACTTACATGATGAAACCATGATGTATGCTAATGTTACTAATACAAATTTGAAATGAAATGTACTTGGGTGGTAAAAAACAAAAACTATCATTTGATTTGGGTGTGAAAAATACCTTTGATCTATTGAATAAAAAATAAACAAAGCTAGTAGAGTTTCTACAGAGGGCCCCTTATATAATCACAGATGGGAACTTTAAAGAGTGAATATCGCTCTGCAACCCAAAAGCCATTCCTCATCCTCGCCTTTTCCTGCCTCCACTTATTTTTTTTCTTTTCCCTTACTTTTGACAGGGAGCCTGATTAAGCTAATCTGTATCGAGAAAATCCCTGCGCTCGGGTTTCAAAGAGGAAAATCCTGCTAATTTAGATAATATACAATCAAAGCCCCTTGAGCAGCGGCAACGCTGATCTGGAAACATATGTTGATTAGATTGTTTTTGTTGCAGAGTTTTGCCATGTTAATGGTATTTGGTCATGGAAATGGCAGAGTTCCTATAGGTAGGCATCCGCTGCACTCCTTTCCCCCTCCAGGCACAGCATCCGTCTTTCATCACTGTTTGTCTTGGTTGTCAGGCAGGGCCTGAGGGAAAGGGGGGCTGAAATAGCCATAGACATCAAAATAATGCCAGCCCTCTCTGTTAACCACATGAACCCTATTGTGGCCCTATTCTGGCCATGTCATAATGGGAAAACGAACATTTAGCCCAAAAAATTGAAAAAAGTTCAGGGGGCCCCGGCTCAACAACATAATAGAGTTTAAGTAGTTAAATAACATATGAAGAGAGACATGCAGTCTCTCTCTCTCTCTCTCTCTCTCTCTCTCTCTCTCTCTCTCTCTCTCTCTCTCTCTCTCTCTCTCTCTCTCTCTCTCTCTCTCTCTCTCTCTCTCTCTCTCTCTCTCTCTCTCTCTCTCTCTCTCTCACACACACACACACACCTTAACTATAGATGTATCATTTTATCAAATGTCAACTCAAGTGCAAACCACAACTTCAGTTCGTATAAAGACATGACAATGTTTCCACTATATTGTTAGGATCAATTTCAGAGTGATTTGATGAACAATACAAACACTAACAGCCAATCAAAATCCATAAGAATTTACAGGGCTGTGCTGCCGTCGCACTCAACTCATCAGTCCCATTCAACATAGCAGATGACATTGCTAAGAGACTCCGCATTGGAGTTAAACAACCTCACCCATGTTTGATAAATAAAATAAGTGTTTATAATACGCTATCAAGATGTGTTGGATTCTATGAACTCCTCTCCTCTTTGAAGAATTTTGGGATCCCATACCAGATGGTTGACACCACTGTTAGCAGAATGTTGTCGTTCATCTGCGTGGATGCTCACATCATCATCATTATAGTTATTAGTGTGGTTGCCCAAAAGGGCAACGCACTATTCTTTATTCTACCTTTCTAGAGCAACCCAAAGTTTGGCACGCTACTCCTCCCACAGTTTTGGCGGCATACACTGTCAAAAGCCATGTCAAATCGACCGACTTAATCGGGAACCGTGTGCTTCCATTTTGCTAAACGATATGTTATAGTATAGTTTCATTTATTTCATTTATTAAAAAAAAAAAAAAGTATACCAGTCGGCCTCATGGTGGTGCTAGAACAGCCCACTTTACATTTCGGCCTATAACTCTTGAACCGTAGGTCGTAGAATATAAATGTCTTTCCCCTCGATGCCCCATATAGGCCACGCCCTTTTGCGTCTGTATAGATTTTCCGCCATTTAGAATTTTCTTCAAAACACACTTATTGCTCCTCCTACAGATTTTGTCCAAATCTCACAAAAATTGGTACACATGATCTCTGGACCTATGTGATAAGCAAAATTTTGATAGTCCCTAACGATCGTCCGTAAAAGGCTTCCAAAGTTAGTGGGAGGGGCCTATGTGACAAAAAATGACAAAAATCATGAACCAAACGTCCAATCAACCCCAAATTTTAACCACATGTCGAGGATCGTGTGCTCAACGACTCACCGAAAGCATTTCCACGTTGACCCATAGGGGTGCCACAAATGAGCAAAATGTAATAATTGGATGCAAAAACATGATTTTTGGGGGATCAATCCTCTCAAAGTGAAATGTGACAATGTAATTGGCTTGCAAAATCTGTGGGAGGAGCCTTTTTCTTTAAAACAAAACACCATATATCACAAACACAGGATCTGATCAGCACCAAATTTGAATCGCACGTTGCATGGCCTCCAATGCTATTCCTCCTCCTAGCGTATTCCTCAGGTCCCGGCAGCCGCAACCCACGACTCGCGTCGGTGCAACCACACTTGCAATTTCCCCAAATTGCACCTTCCTAGTTGTCATTCTTGGGGTGGATGGCCCTTTTTTAATAATAAGTCATACCATAGAAAATAGTTCATTTTCTGTATTATATAGGCGGTTGTTAATGTCATTATTTTCAACAAGTTTGTATATCACACAGTGCCAAAAACAGTGTTGGCTTTTATTATTGTGACTCCTAGCCTCCCTTTTGTAATAATTCCCTGGCCATTACTTCTCAAATACATTATTTGTCTCAAAAACCCAAGTTCTTTTCCACACTCCCTGTTGCCTCATTCTAGCTCTCCCGTCTGTAGGTCATGACTCATAGACAGGGCTCCAAGGTGGCCCCTCATGCATGGCAGCCAGAACCTCGGGCAGATTTACTGCCTTGTTCACACCCATCTTCTGCACCCCCAACCCCCCTCTTTTCTGTCTGTCTGTCTGTCTGTCTGTCTGTCTGTCTGTCTGTCTGTCTGTCTGTCTGTCTGTCTGTCTCTCTCTTTCTTTACCACTTTCTCCAACAGTACCTCATTCCTTCACTGCCTCCAGTGCATTCATGGGGTCTGAGGGCTTTCAGAGTTGGCCAAGCCCAGCCATGTCTGTCAACCATCAGCCATCATCTCTGCCCTGACTTGGTCTGTCTGCTGACAGAGGCAAGGCATGATGGAGGGGTCAAATGCATTACTCTCAAAGAATGTCTTCATACACTGGATGGTTCAGGGACGATGCTTTCTGACAGGCTTGTCAGAGTGATTACCTTGCTTTGTGAGCGAGATGTCCGTGATCCCCTCTCTCCATATGTCATTATTGCCCTCTCATAGTATACATGGTACTCCAGTCAGTCAAAAGAATTAAAACCCAGACGTGTTGCCTTGAGAAGAGATAGAAACCAGTGTGGGCTGGGGAGGGGTGCATGGTCGTCATTTGAGCGGTCAGAGGTCATTTTCATTAATCTAGAATGCCAGCTCTTCTCATCTCCAACTGTTATCAACGCTAATTTGTCTGCCAGTAGCGCTAATGAGATCAACCCCGGGTCACCCTGACATGGAAAATGATGGAGAACCATAATACAGCGCTATTCTCAGCTGTGTGTGTGTGTGTGTGTGTGTGTGTGTGTGTGTGTGTGTGTGTGTGTGTGTGTGTGTGTGTGTGTGTGTGTGTGTGTGTGTGTGTGTGTGTGTGTGTGTGTGTGTGTGTGTGTGTGTGTGTGTGTGTGTTTGTGCACGTGCGAACATGCTCACATGTGGCTGCATGTGTGCATGCGTGACCTGGCCTGACCAGTTCCGTCAGTCACTAAGTCAGAGACCCCCTCTCAATCTCATGCTTTACTGACTTCTGAGAGTCACAGGTTAGAGACTTGTGTTAACTATATGTTAACTATATGACATGAACCACACTGACTTCCAGAGGTTCACTGCACAGGGATGAGAACATTCTTTTATGATTTTGGAAGTGCTAGTGAAAGGCAAGGCAAATTTATGTGCATAATTCAAATTCAAAGGTGCATAAAAGGTGCATAACATTGTGTTTAACCGCTTAAACCCAATATACTTAGTTGACCGGGGTCCCCCAGGGCTTTGTATATATTTTTGTTTTTGCCTCTGGGGGCACCACCTCCTTTTTTTGCGTAGAGACAGTAACTCGATTTGGCTCCTCCCCACTACAACGCTACAACACTACATGTTTAGGGAAGTGCAGTGGTGCTGACAGATTCTGCTGTTAAATCTGTTTTAAGAGATTACAGATTATCTAGCATTAGACATTTCAGGTCTCAGGGTTCATATTGTAAAAGAAAGTCTGCGATGTATTTTGGGGCTAAACCATATTGTATCCATCATGTTGTAGTGATGATGAGAGAGGAGTCACAGTGTGTTTCAAGGGTCACTCAACATGTGTTTATCTGATTTAGTTAGCAGTGCTCAGACACCTGCTCATTCCAATGTCTGGCTACTGGATGTGAAGCAGCCATTTGATGTGATACTAAAGAGTTAAAATAAATCAGTGTAAGCCACCTACTGTATGAGAGATTTGTGGGAAGGCTGCCAGTTTCAATCCACCTCTAGGGCAAAAACTCTGGAATGCTTTTGAAAAATGCCGTTTTGATTTCTCTAATTACTTTTATTGTTTGGCTCTGTTTACCCAACCCGCTTCACCGGGCTTGCAAGGTTGTCTCTTTACAACTGTCACTTGAAATAGTTTGAAGTGTTTGTGTCATTTTACTCTCGACTATAAATAATATTGCTATTATAGGGTGTCAAATAACAGCCCTCCCACACGCACATGTACTGTACAGTTACGATCAAAAATATCTCCTGCTATTCTGCCGATGCCTACCCCTGTTTAACCCCCCGCCATGATGCATCTCTCTCTCTCTCTCTCTCTCTCTCTCTCTCTCTCTCTCTCTCTCTCTCTCCCTCTCTGTCTTACACACACTCACACACACATAAAGATTCACATGCTCATGTAGTATGATGAGTATGATTATACGTGCATGCAGTGATTTATTAGTGTTGCAGACTGTGCTAACAATGTCAAACATATTTAATAATAATATATAATATAATATGATGTGATATAATATAATATAATATAATATAATATAATATAATATAATGATAACAACGGTGTGGCTTTCATGTGGATCTCGTACTTCTTGTGGCCAGTCATCTATGATGTCAGTACTATGACATCAATACTTTCTTCAGTCTATTAGTGAGTGGATAATTAAATGTTAAAGACAGTTGAGTTGACCCTGGCAGTTGGGTCAATGTTCAGATAGTCTATGGGAAAAAGCTCTTTCTGTGTCTCTCTAACTGTAGTGTGCATGTGAGACAGACAAGCAATAGTGCAATAGTGTGGAGGGATGCTGTTGGGTGACTGGAGAACAGCAGAGACATGCTATCCCTGGAGAGAGTGTTTGGTCTCTGCTGTGGGCTAGGAGGTGAGCTTGATCTGTGAAACTTAATTGTTGATTCCCATCCATCCCGAATTTGAAGCATGCTGTGCTCCATTTTCAGTTCAAAGAGCCCACGCTACTAAAACGGTGGTACTGTTGAACTCCATAATGGCTGACACACGCCACATGATGTGTGTCACTCATGTACTGCGTTGTTTATCACTCTACCCTACCAATCCATTTCAGTCTTACCATCAACCTGTTTGGCTAATGAACGTAAGTGCGTGCGTGTGTGTGTAAAAATCTCCACAATTAAATCGACGTTCTCTCTCCCTCTGTGCCTCAGTCTTCATGGGTTTCTGCATGGGGTCCTTCTGGGGGGTCCACCCTGGGGCGTCTGGTGCGCGTCCGACGGCAGCTGCATTTTAGGAATGAGTGGGCCTCCTGGAGTGGCTGGTCTGTCTGCTCACGGACGTGCGGGGGAGGGGCTTCAGTACGCACCCGCACCTGCATCACCAGGTATAGGAAATTTATGACCTTTTCTATAGTTGTGATGATAATAGAGGATACATGCCATGTCAAGTACATTTTATTTGTATAGTACAATAAATACAAGGTAAACAAAAAAATGCAAATAAAGTATGTACCAGCCCCATTTCGTCTCATTTTGTTTGTGTAACATTACTTAAAATTGTCCCCAAAATGTCTCTTGTCTGTCCTAGGAATCCAGTTGGTGGGCCATGTGCGGGAGATCCCAGACAATACAAGATTTGCAACACCAAGGTCACTGCCTTTAACCTATTAATGCCATTGTTGCCTTTAATGTATTAATTGCAAATATAAAGATTTTCTCACTGGAACATTTGTGTGATGTAGAAGATTAACTTTTGATACAAATATTTTAGAACAATGAATGAAGGGTACTTTAGACCTTCATTAGATAGGCGTGTTCAGGGCAGGTGTACTGACGGAAGGGTTTCAGGGCGGGACATGGAATGTCACTGACATATTAACCTGTGTTTCCTCTACACATACTGTATAGCTCTGCTCCAGCCAGTTATCAGCACTGTTATTGTATCAGGCGTGTATTCTGAGGTCAGCCGCTGTGTTTCAGACATACTGGGTGTGTGCGGGTGTGTTCAGACAGCCAGGCATCTTGAGCCGTATTTATGAAAGGAAAAACACACAAATGAGAAGAGAGAGGCATGTTAAAGCAAGCCAAGTTCATGTGTACACACGGACACGTGTAGGAGTTCCTGTGCATGAACCTTTGTTTGTGTTTAGCTCATTGGTGTCAGTGTACAGGTGCAAATCCCTCACCCCTCCCCCCTTCCTGATGGATGTAACCATTGCAGTTGTGTGTGTGTTTGACCCGTGCAGGAGTGTCCTGTGGGCTCTGAGGATTTTAGAGACATGCAGTGTGCTGCCTACAATGACAGGCCTGTGGTGGCTGGCAATGCCTACAGATGGACCACCTTCCATGGAGGTAACATATGTTTGGAAAGGAAAAAAAAAAGTTAAACAAAACCTCATAATTAATCAATTCATTAATTCATGTATTTATTTCAATTCAAATTCAAGATTATTGTCCCAGTTTAACAACTTTAAACCCGGCGTCCCTATTTTGAGCATGTCGTTATTGGCAACATTCAAAATTAGATAAAAAATAACACATATCCAAGCTCACGACACCTCGTTATTAAGCAAGGGATAATCAATGGGGAGCAGATCATTATTCAGAAAGAAAGGGGTTTATTTCTCAATAATGACCTGCTCCCCAATGATTATCCCGCTTATTACACAGCTACTTAATTAATTAATTGACCCAAAAGTAACAACAAAACAAAGGATTTCATTGCTTAAGGTAATGAAAACAGTCTGTTAATTTATGCCAGGTCCGTCCAGTGCAACGTGTTGCCTCGGAAAACAACGGGAAGAGTTGATAATATATAATACATTTTCGGTTACTGCATTGTCTATTTCAATTGTTTTCAAAAACATTCTTGAGAGCAATGTTTAGCTGTAGATGACATTGTGTGTTTGTTTACATGGCTGCCATGTTAGATAGAAAAATAACACCTCTGAATTCAGTGATTGACCAATCAACCAAGCCGTGTAATAAGCTATTTTAGCTATATCTTTATTTTTATTTGTAAGGCATTTGGCAATAGCGGGAGGCAGAGGCTATGGCTATTTGGGGATCCTTTGTATGGAAAGGGTTGAGAACCCTTGAGATATAACACACAATATACCTCATGTTTCTCTAATAATCTGTAAATACAATGATGAGATTGCATGATCAGGCGATGTGTGTGCTTTCTCCGCAGGCTACTTCTCAGTCACATTCTCTGCCAACCCTTAGCTTTTCACAATGTTTTTTTTCATCATAATAAAGTACAGTAACTAGCCACTGACTGATACCCTTCCCTGCTAGGCTCCAATCCATGTGAACTTAGCTGCCTGGCCCTTGGTCACAACTTCTACTACAACTTTGGCCGTGTGCTGGACGGCACAGCCTGCGGCAAGGAGCCTGGCACTGCGTGTGTTAATGGACGTTGCCTGGTGAGTGACAACTGGTGTGTGTGTGTGTGTGTGTGTGTGTGTGTGTGTGTGTGTGTGTGTGTGTGTGTGTGTGTGTGTGTGTGTGTGTGTGTGTGTGTGTGTGTGTCATCATTTCTCACCTGGAGCGCTATGTACAGTACAAAAGGTTTTGACAGCACCACAGTTTAGAAAAATTAACCATAGCTATGAAAATGTCCAAGAATTGCCACAATGTCAGGGCACTCTCCTCTCTTCTCCTCACCTCTCCACCCTGTGCTTGTATAAATGATGTTGGCAATCTGAGGAGTAGAGAGCTCCATGCTGTGTGTACAGGCCAGAGTGCACTCATCAGTGTGGACTGAAGCTTTCACTTGGTATTACAGCTTGTCGCTGTCGAGCGGAATCTCCAAAACCGTTACCTTTCAGGAAATTTGAAAAAAAAGCCTTGTGTTCCAATGTATCCTGTGTAGTTATTATTTAGTCACAAGCTCTTGTTAACACTTTTAATTGGTTAAATATTTATAAAACCCACAAACAGACTTAATAACTTCCAACCTGGCAACCTTTTTGGGCATGTCATTGTACTGTCCTACGGTAAAGTATAAAATAGGGCTTACACGGTTAATATATGACCGATAGCATTCATTTATGAAAAAGCATAAGAAGATTAAATAAGGAGATACAAGGTTTCTGCCAGACAGTGACAAGCTCCTACAGTAGTTCAGCACGGAGCGCAAAGCTAGAGAGCTACAGTACAGTACAGTACAGTACAGTACAGTACAGTACAGTACATCACTAATAAAATGGGTGCTAAGTGAGTCTAAAGAAACAAAACATGTTGGTCTCTATATCAATATGCATACATGCTCAGGGCCGCATTAAGACCCCTCAGGGCCGTGGAACACCACAAAATCAAAGGCCCCCCAGTGGCGTAATTTCACGCACATGCACGCACGCGCGCGAGCATGAGCACAACCTGCACGCGTTATATTGGTTCTATTTGACCAATACAAATCAACATTTTTTCTTTAAATACACAAAAATTAAATACACAATTCTCACAGGGCCCTGCAGGCTGCGGGCCGTGGAACACAAGTTCCACTAAGTTCCGCGGTTAATGCGGCCCTGTACATGCTGGATGTCAAACTCCCTTAATAGTCCAGGGGCCAAGGCAGATTTTGGTACCACCTAAGGTGGCCGTACATTTTTGGTATTTTTGTATTCCTACATGTCTCTAGTTTATATTTTGGTATGATACATCTTTCAATTCAGTAGCTTAATGACAGTAATCACTCTAAACCGGCTAATGTATCCGGTAGGAGACACAAAGTAGAATCTTTGTGTGTCCTACCGGAAATACACCCGGGCATCAAATTATTGCGACAAAAAACAAAATATATCCATGTATTCAAGGCTTCATGGGGTGTGCAATTGACAGAAAATAATCATTTTTTGGGTGAACTCCTCCTTTAAGTTTCCCAGGGGGACTCTCTATCCATTCAGCTATGACCACCCTAGACCGAAGGAGGGTCAACTTTTACAAGCTTATGGAAAGCAGTCTTTTTGCAAACACCAAAAATCTTAGAAGTTATCAATTGCACACCCCATGAAGCCTTGAATACATGGATATATTTTGTTTTTTGTCGCAATAATTTGATGCCCGGGTGTATTTCCGGTAGGAGACACAAAGATTCTACTTTGTGTCTCCTACCGGATACATTAGCTGGTAGGTAGTGATAACTGCCATTAAGCTACTGAATTGGAAGATGTATCATACCAAAATATAAACTAGAGACATGTAGGAATACAAAAATACAAAAACTTTAAGGCCACCTCAGGTGGTACCAATTTGTCAAAATATCAGTGTTGGCCCCTGGACTATAATGGATATATTTTGATGGCACAGAACCGAAACGAGTTTCGGAGGTAATGCTCCTTCATCAGAGTAAGCTGCACTGAAGCAAGACAGAGAATAAAATCATATTGTCGCTAAAAGGCTGAAACCTTGTAGGCTGCTGTATGTCCAAAATCGTTACTTTTCTGAAAACGGAAAAAAGCACCTGTGTTCCACTGGCTTGGTGGTGTAAATAACCACATTTATGGGATGAGCTCAGCAGCAGACCAGAGCTGGCTGAGGTCAGAGGTGGGTGTGGCCTAAAACAGGAAGCAGATGCAGTGTGCAGCTGGTCTGACTGCAGGACCATATGACAGAGATTGAGGCCAGACCACAATGCACAAGGCTGGGTTAGATACTGTG
>NC_139962.1:40404943-40424943 GCF_963454915.1 Gymnoscopelus microlampas | reverse complement strand
GGTCGTGTGGGCCATTTGGAAAGGAGAATATATGCATATTATATTCACATAAAAAAAATAATTTCAATTCAAATTAATTTCATTCAAGATTATGTTATTGTGTCAGTTAAACCACTTTCAGCCTGGCATCCCTATTATCCCTGTTATATATGTCATTATTGTCAAAAATGTTCAATTGTTTGAATTTTTTAGTAGCAAAGATAGCAGCTCTACAAGCTCATAACGTATCACAATGCGATGCGTTCTGAGCCTGTAGTTACACTATTTTCAGCTACTTTCTTCTTTATTTTTTTTATTTTTTTTCATTTTGCAATAGGGGGAGGGGGCGCAGCCAGAGAATATGGCTATTTGGGGTCCTTGGCATGGAAACGTTAACTCACTGACATTAAGTTTGACATTGCAAATTGAGTTGGAGAGCAAGAGCAGAGCATTCTTTAATACCAAAAGGTGGGTTTATTATGTCAGATGTTTCATGTACAAAGGAAATAAAAAGGCTTGGGGCCCATTTTCAAGACCTCGCCTAGGGCCTCACTGACCCGCTCTTATAAAACTTATACCCACACACCGGCTCTGCCCACACGTTGGCATTTTATCACACCAAATATATGACTGTGTTAGTACCGAATAATAGAACCCCTGATTCTTTCTCTCCTTTATCCTCACCTTCATTCCACCCAACAACTCCCCTTTCTCAGCACTCCAGAATGGTCTTTCCCAGTATGTGATCAATGGCTACTGGAAGATCAGCGTTCCTGGCGAGTACAATGTAGCAGGAACAAAGCTGTTGTACCGGCGATCTGCCGACACCTGGGAGAGCTTTGAGGTCTCCGGACCCACCCAGGAGGATCTGCACATCATGGTCAGAAACACAGATTTACACCAGAGCATTATCTACATCTAATCCCTGTAAAAGCTGCTCTCAGTCAGCTAATGCCACCATTTTGGGCTAATAGATTGATAGAAGATCTTCATCACTGTTTGAGTTTTTCCTGATTGGAAAGATCAGTCATATTTTCAAAATGATTTAACCCTTGAAATAATATAATTATACGTACTTTTAATTGTTAGTAACACTTGAGTATTAACATCATGAAAATGTTCTGTACAGGTGCTAGCAACAGACAGAAACCCAGGGATAGAATATGAGTACTGGTTGCCACCAGATCGTTATGCCCTCTACCATGGTAGGAAGAGTCCCCTGCGCCAGCCTCACCACACTGCCACCTACCTCCCGTGGGCTCCACCCACCACCACTACCACTTCAACCACCACAACCACCACCACACGGCCTCCCCCCGTCACCACACGACCAAACTGGGGTGAGATCTGTTCCTGAGTTCATTTGCTCATCCTCCTGTTTTATCTGTCTGACGAAGAAAGTACACCATAAGAGATGGAGGCATAACTGCCCTTTAAAAAGGACATTATGGCAATAAAGCAAAGATTAACGATTTAACGATTGGATTTTATTGGCTGTACAGGCACAGACTTTGACTGCCTAATCTAAGGCAATAAATGTATTCCAGTAAATTTAACATACTGTACATCTGTTTTTTATGTGCTCTAACTAAAGTCTAAAAGCCTGCTAGAAATCTTATACCCTAATGGACCAGTGTTTTGAAACAACCAACATTTCCAACCTGAGGGTGGCACTAGAGGAAAGGCATTATGGGGTCACAAAAATCATTAGTGATCACTGATCATTCTCTCGGGAGCATGAAGGTGCACAGCAAATTCCACAATAAAGCCTGTAGTTTTCAAGAGATCTTGCATGAGGCTAAAGTGTTGGACTGACCTAAAGTCAATCTTTGTATGCTTATTGCAAAATACATAGTCTGTATTAGTGTAAAGGTCATGGATGGGGCATATGTGTATACACCTTGGCTGACCTATAATTTGATTTGTACCTGTCTGGCGCCGACAGCTGCGGAATGCAGTTGTCAAAGCTGTTTATCTCTAATGATAAGACTAGAACACACAGAAAGTCATAGTACTTCTGTTCTTTTTCATATAATACAAATCCAATGTTTAAACTTGTGTGTGCACGTGGTGTATGCATGTCTGTGTTTGTGTAGCTGTCTGTCTGTATGTATGTTTGTTCAGTGAAAATTCCAATGTGCCGTCATCATGAAGAATAGTGACGATAATGGTAATGATGTCTTATTCCTTGCTAGTTCCTGGTGTCTGGCCTGTGTGGCCTCCTCATCAACCTTCTCATCACAACCCCCACCAACATCCCTATCGACACCGCCCCCACCAGCCAGTCCTTCCCCGCTTGGAGAGGGAGGACAGCCACAGAAACCGGCTGCCCCAGCATTCACCTGGAAGTATGTTCCGTGACAACCTAGTAATAAACTGCCACACATTTTCTGTATTGTAAGCTGAAACCGTCGCCTTGGGCGTGGCGTTCCTGATGTGGGTGTGTCACAATATTCCGCTGACAATGTGCAAGTTTGACTTATGACAATCCTATCAAAACCAGCAAGCAAATATTTACGTTATTTACGGGAATTATGTAATCTTGTTAGGGTGCACAGAGTAATAATACAATAGAGAAATGAAATGAAATAAAAGCCATCTGTTCTTGTGGTGGGTCATCCATTTTTAGTCCGTTAGCGGCAGGAGTTACCGGTACCGCTGTTGTGTGTCAAACTTCCAAATTGCCTTAAGGCCAACATCTCTCAGATGTCAGTGATATTACACTATTACTCTTATTAAGGTCTCTACATAGCACAATCAATGTTCAATCAACCAATCAGTCAATCACTCAGTGGGCTTACTGTTGTACTGTTACTCTTGCAGGTCATTGTGGGAAATGTCGGCGGGTTCGAGGTCGAGGAGAGCGTCAGCGACAGTATTGCATGAAGGACTTCGGTGAGTCTGAACATGTGTATCATCATACAGAGTCTGTATAATGAGGAGTTTTTTCCATGCCCAATTTAAGCCAAATTCATACTTAGGTTTTAATTGACAGCTTTAAGGACAGGAGGTGCTGTTGTGAAGCCCTTTGAGCTTTTTGAGACTATAACAGTGATTAAGGGCTGTACAAATAAACAAGAGTTGAGTTGAGTTATGTTGAGTGGAGTCAATATTTTAACTGAATGTCTCTTTTGTAATTTTAGTGTTCCGGGCCAAAGTGGTAGGGAAGTGGTACAGAGGTGAGGAGACCCGCTATGACGTCCAGATCATCTATACATATCGTAACCGCTTCCGTCTGGAGCACAGGGAGTTCCTGTGGGTGCCCAACGTGTGTGACTGCCCCCACGTGGAACAGGGGCACCAATATGTGTTCATGGTGCGCCGTCATATTAACCATGAGCACACCCTAAACCGCATACTGCTGGAAGAAGACAGCTACGTTGTACCGTACAAACCCAGAGAGGACGCCCTGCTACAACCTCTGCAAGCACTCTGTAGTAATAGGGGACCCAAAAAGCCAGCAGAACTGAGGAGATACCGATGAAGGTCGACGGTACAGAAAATCAAATCAAACCTGTTGCTTCGCTCTCTTCTTAACCTTCATTTGGACCATCAAAGGACTCATTCTCACTGAGACGAGAGTTGACTAAATGACTTAAGAATTACAAAGTGGCATCGCTGGAGAAATGAAATATGTTGGCTGGGTTGAAAAGATGCCGTTCATGAGAACTTAACTGATTCAGAACTCGCTGCTTTATCAAACAAGACAAAAAAAGACTTTGAATTTATTTAAAAGCTAACCAGCCAGGTATAGCACTTTAATATAAGTGGACATTATGCCCACCTTTACACCGATACCAAAGATAAATTGTGTTGTTTTTTGTTTGTTTTTTTATTAATTTGATTTGTGTGCCTTATTAACTTTACTCACTCTTTGTTTTCATATGCAAGATATAGCAAAAACATATCATTTCATAATGTATTTAAATATAAAATATATGCTTAAATCATAACATATTACTTGTGTTTCACATGTTAAATGTATTTCCATTACCTACAGTATATTGCATATCTATGTTTTTCACTTGTGGTATTAATTTTTATAATAAATCAGGTCTACTTCTTATGAGAAACTGATACAAAATGATGTACAGTATTTAACAAATGTTTGGCACAGTTGCTTCAGATATTTTTCATATACATATGTTTAAACAATGTTGTAGTCTGCTACATAATTATCTATTGTGCCAAATTTTGTAAAAGAAAACTACTAACTACAAACAGTTAAACTAGAAAAGTATGCTCCTCGGAGCACAGGTCTCTGCCAGGCCGGGTTGCCTACCCAGGGCCCTCAAATTTTAGAGGGCAGTCATAGCCACTTGGTATGGGATTTGAAAAATCAAACTTGTACATCTTCATCACATGACCCCAGACATATATCGATTTGTGTGAGTGATTTGTGTGAGTGACTAAAAACAATATGCAAGTATAATCAATCAATCAATTCTTCAGCGGTGGTCTCTTCATGTTGTACTTTAGTAGGCTATAATGAATGGCTCGAGCTGCTCTCAGAGCCCCTTTTATGCCAGGTGAGTACAGGTGATGACTAAATGGCAGTGGTTCACAAACCTTTTAGCTCAAGAGTCTCGAGGCTTGGGTCCCGGCTCCCGGCTCCCGGGGAGACATCAAATTTCTCTTTTGGGTCTTGAGTCCCAAGACCCCAAAAGAGAAATTTCAAAGAAAAAATCTCAAGCATGCATGTCCACAGTAAGGTGGAATTTTTGAACTGTGAATGGAGTTTCTAGGTGAAAGTGTTTTTTAAGGTCCCAAAACCTTCCATCCGCCTCCATTCTAAATCTCTGAACTTTTAAAGGAGTACAATTCTAAAACTATGCCACATTTCAAAGATTGCCTTTTCAGGCAAACATGTCCACAGTAAGATGAACATTTTAAAGTATGAATGAGGTTACTAGGCGTAAGTATGTAGTTGTAAGCCTGCCTTCAAATGTCCATTGCCGCATCGACAATACATGGGGCGCTTAAAGTTAAATATCTCCATAACTACAAATGATTTTATAAAAACGTTTCTCAAGCATGCATGTCCACAGTAAGGTGGAATTTTTGAACTGTGAAATGGAGTTTCTAGGTGAAAGTGTTTTTTAAGGTCCCAAAACCTTCCTTCCGCCTCCATTCTAAATCTCTGAACTTTTAAAGGAGTACAATTCTAAAACTATGCAACATTTCAAAGATTCCTTTTCAGGCAAACATGTCCACAGTAAGATGAACATTTTATAGTATGAATGAGGTTACTAGGCGTAAGTATGTAGTTGTAAGCCTGCCTTTAAATCTCCATTGCCGCATCGACAATACCTGGGGCGCTTAAAGTTAAATATCTCCATAACTACAAATGATTTTAAAAAAAAGTTTCTCAAGCATGCATGTCCACAGTAAGGTGGAATTTTTGAACTGTGAATGGAGTTTCCAGGTGAAAGTGTTTTTTAAGGTCCCAAAACCTTCCATCCGCCTATATTCTAAATCTCTGAACTTTTAAAGGAGTACAATTCTAAAACTATGCAACATTTCAAAAATGTCCTTTTCAGGCAAACATGTCCACAGTAAGATGAACATTTTAAAGTATGAATGATGTTACTAGGTGTAAGTATGTAGTTGTAAGCCTGCCTTTAAATGTCCATTGCCGTATCGACAATACATGGGGCGCTTAAAGTTAAATATCTCCATAACTACAAATGATTAAAAAAAAAAAGTGGTAGCACTTTACAATAATGACCTTTATAACTACAGTTACAAATCATTTGTAAAGTATTAGTAAGTAGTGAACTATTCATGAATAAGCCATTTATATACATCTGTAAAAGATTATTAAATAATTTGTAACGACCCATTCTAAAGCATTGATAAACGTTTATAAGCAGTTTGTAGACTATTAACAAATCATTAACAACCTGTTTATTGACATTTGTAAATGATTACTAAAACCTTTATAACTACGGTTACAAATCATCTATAAAGGTATTAGTAACTATTCATGAATAAGCCATGTATAATACATCTGTAAATGATTATTAAATCATTTGTAACTGATGTTACATAATATATACAAGCTATTGGTAGCTTGTTCATGTTTAACATTTGCTTTGTTAAACATTCCTAAAGTATCTATAAATCCTTAGTACATGTTATTATGTGCCCTATAGTAAAGTGAAGACAGTTCATCATTTACAACTGTCTGTTAATGTGTTTGTTCATGTTTAACATGCTTTGTAAAACATTCCTAAAATATCTATAAATCCTTTGTACATGTTATTATGTGCCCTACTGTAAAGTGAAGACAGTTCATCATTTATGACTGTCTGTTAATGTGGACTTTCTCCTTACCTGTTGCAAACTACCTGGCTTTCATGAATGCAGACACCAAACAATTACTAGAATTATCATTCATGTTAAGCAAATGATGCGTAAGACATTCGTAAAGAGTATGTAAACCATTTGTGGTGTTAGGGACCAAAAAAGTCACTACAAAGTACTACCAATCAACTCTAAATTGCCTGAAACGTACTCCTAACAGGTTTTTGGGGGGACGATTTTGGCCTCCACACTTAGTGATTATTTCGGATTTAACTTTCGTTTCGGTGGTGACCAACTTTCGTTTCGGTAGTTTGATTACAAAATGTAAGTTGTGTAAAAAATAATCTGACTATACTAAGTTGTTATTTGTTTGTTTAAGTCAGGCTATACTCTACTCAGAGTCATAAGTTTACAAAATGTACTAAAGTACAGTGAACGTCTGTGCGGTTTGTCTTCATCACTGAAAATAACGTACATCTAAACTGATGTCATGTGCAGTTGGGGTGAAGAAACACAACCATTTCACTCCTAATAATACCTATTTGATTTGACATCCTGACTTGCTGCTGTAGCTGAGGCTTGAACCTGTTACCTGCGGCTCACTAGTCAGTGACTCTATCCATTCACCTACAGCTGTTTCCTTGGAATCTGCGGTTCTGAAACGTTTTGTTGTCAACCCCCCAAATTGACATGTATTTGGGCAGTGGACCCCAATGTGAAAAGATGTAGTGTCAGGGCCCCCCATGAAAAAGATTTATATTTATGCTGTAACACATTTTTTTAAAGTTATTTGTCTTGTTTGTTGTTCAAGTCAAAGCACCAGGAAGGCTGGAAGCCATCTGTTAGCTCAATGGGTTGAGACGCAGTATTCATGATCCAGAGGCCATGAGTTCAAATCCCATTGATGTCTTTCCTATGATTCTTTCCTTTGCAGACTGGCTTCCAGAAGATCAACTGAAAACTACCAGGAAGGCTATATTTGTCATCCAACTGTTAGCTCAATGGGTTGAGACGCAGTATACATGATCCAGAGGCCATGAGTTCAAATCCCATTGATGTCTTTCCTATGATTCTTTCCTTTGCAGACTGGCTTCCAGAAGATCAACTGAAAACTACCAGGAAGGCTGTACTTGTCAGCCATCTGTTAGCTCAATGGGTTGAGACGCAGTATTCATGATCCAGAGGCCATGAGTTCAAATCCCATTGATGTCTTTCCTATGATTCTTTCCTTTGCAGACTGGCTTCCAGAAGATCAACTGAAAACTACCAGGAAGGCTGTACTTGTCAGCCATCTGTTAGCTCAATGGGTTGAGACGCAGTATACATGATCCAGAGGCCATGAGTTCAAATCCCACTGGTGTCTTTACTGTGATGCTTTCCTTTGCAGACTAACTTCTAGAAAAACAAGCTAAAACCACCAGGAAACCTGTAACTCTCAGCCAACAGCTTAGCTCAACTGGTAGAGCGTCTGTCCAATAACATGACTTGACTTGACTTGAGTGGGTTCGATTCCCACTCGAGTCAAGTGTCCCCGGTAACTTGAGGCAACGGATAAATTGACTGATATCCTTAGTGATGCTTCCCTTTGCAGACTAACTTCTAGAAAAACAAGTTAAAACCACCAGGAAACCTGTAACTCTCAGCCAACAGCTTAGCTCAACTGGTAGAGCGTCTGTCCAATAACATGACTTGACCTGACTTGACTGATATTCTTCGTGATGCTTCCCTTTGCAGAATAACTTCTAGAAAAACAAGTTAAAAAATAACAGGCAATTTATCCGTTGCCCCAAGTTACCGGGGACACTTGACTCGAGTGGGAATCGAACCCACTCAAGTCAAGTCATGTTATTGGACAGACGCTCTACCAGTCGAGCTATGCTGTTGGCTGAGAGTTACAGGTTTCCTGGTGGTTTTAACTTGTTTTCTAGAAGTTAGTCTGCAAAGGGAAGCATCACTAAGGATATCAGTCAATTTATCCGTTGCCCCAAGATACCGGGGACACTTGACTCGAGTGGGAATCGAACCCACTCAAGTCAAGTCAAGTCATGTTATTGGACAGACGCTCTACCAGTTGAGCTATGCTGTAGGCTGAGAGTTACAGGTTTCCTGGTGGTTTTAACTTGTTTTTCTAGAAGTTAGTCTGCAAAGGGAAGCATCACTAAGGATATCAGTCAATTTATCCGTTGCCCCAAGTTACCGGGGACACTTGACTCGAGTGGGAATCGAACCCACTCAAGTCAAGTCAAGTCAAGTCATGTTATTGGACAGACGCTCTACCAGTTGAGCTATGCTGTTGGCTGAGAGTTACAGGTTTTCTGGTGGTTTTAACTTGTTTTTCTAGAAGTTAGTCTGCAAAGGGAAGCATCACAGTAAAGACACCAGTGGGATATGAACTCATGGCCTCTGGATCATGTATACTGCGTCTCAACCCATTGAGTTAACAGATGGCTGACAAGTACAGCCTTCCTGGTAGTTTTCAGTTGATCTTCTGGAAGCCAGTCTGCAAAGGAAAGAATCATAGGAAAGACATCAATGGGATTTGAACTCATGGCCTCTGGATCATGAATACTGCGTCTCAACCCATTGAGCTAACAGATGGCTGACAAGTACAGCCTTCCTGGTGCTTTGACTTGAACAACAAACAAGACAAATAACTTTAAAAAAATGTGTTACAGCATAAATATAAATCTTTTTCATGGGGGGCCCTGACACTACATCTTTTCACATTGGGGTCCACTGCCCAAATACATGTCAATTTGGGGGGTTGACAACAAAACGTTTCAGAACCGCAGATTCCAAGGAAACAGCTGTAGGTGAATGGATAGAGTCACTGACTAGTGAGCCGCAGGTAACAGGTTCAAGCCTCAGCTACAGCAGCAAGTCAGGATGTCAAATCAAATAGGTATTATTAGGAGTGAAATGGTTGTGTTTCTTCACCCCAACTGCACATGACATCAGTTTAGATGTATTTTATTTTCAGTGATGAAGACAAACCGCACAGACGTTCACTGTACTTTAGTACATTTTGTAAACTTATGACTCTGAGTAGAGTATAGCCTGACTTAAACAAACAAATAACAACTTAGTATAGTCAGATTATTTTTTACACAACTTACATTTTGTAATCAAACTACCGAAACGAAAGTTGGTCACCACCGAAACGAAAGTTAAATCCGAAATAATCACTAAGTGTGGAGGCCAAAATCGTCCCCCCAAAAATCTGTTAGGAGTACGTTTCAGGCAATTTAGAGTTGATTGGTAGTACTTTGTAGTGACTTTTTTGGTCCCTAACACCACAAATGGTTTACATACTCTTTACGAATGTCTTACGCATCATTTGCTTAACATGAATGATAATTCTAGTAATTGTTTGGTGTCTGCATTCATGAAAGCCAGGTAGTTTGCAACAGGTAAGGAGAAAGTCCACATTAACAGACAGTCATAAATGATGAACTGTCTTCACTTTACAGTAGGGCACATAATAACATGTACAAAGGATTTATAGATATTTTAGGAATGTTTTACAAAGCATGTTAAACATGAACAAACACATTAACAGACAGTTGTAAATGATGAACTGTCTTCACTTTACTATAGGGCACATAATAACATGTACTAAGGATTTATAGATACTTTAGGAATGTTTAACAAAGCAAATGTTAAACATGAACAAGCTACCAATAGCTTGTATATATTATGTAACATCAGTTACAAATGATTTAATAATCATTTACAGATGTATTATACATGGCTTATTCATGAATAGTTTCTAATACCTTTATAGATGATTTGTAACCGTAGTTATAAAGGTTTTAGTAATCATTTACAAATGTCAATAAACAGGTTGTTAATGATTTGTTAATAGCCTACAAACTACTTATAAACGTTTATAAATGCTTTAGAATGGGTCGTTACAAATGATTTAATAATCTTTTACAGATGTATATAAATGGCTTATTCATGAATAGTTCACTACTTACTAATACTTTACAAATGATTTGTAACTGTAGTTATAAAGGTTTTAGTAATCATTTACAAATGTCAACAAACAGGTTGTTAATGATTTGTTAATAGTCTACAAACTACTTATAAACGTTTATAAATGCTTTATAACGGGTCATTATTGTAAAGTGCTACCAAAAATTCCCCCAAAAACCTGTTAGGAGTACGTTTCAGGCAATTTAAAGTTGATTGGTAGTGACTTTTTTTTTGTTCCCTAACATTCATCGAGCTCTGGACTTAGTACATTTTTTTCCGTTTCGGTAGTGACACTACCGAAACGAAAAAAAAAAATGTTCCCCCAAAAACCTGTTAGGAGTACGTTTCAGGCAATTTAAAGTTGATTGGTAGTGAATTTTTTTTTGTCCCTAACATTCATCGAGCTCTGGACTTAGTACATTTTTTTCCCCCAAAAACCTGTTAGGAGTACGTTTCAGGCAATTTAAAGTTGATTGGTAGTGACTTTTTTTTTGGTCCCTAACATTCATTGAGCTCTGGACTTGGTAATTTTTTTTCCGTTTCGGTAGTGTCACTACCGAAACGAAAAAGAAAAAAAAAATCCCCCAAAAACCTGTTAGGAGTACGTTTCAGACAATTTAAAGTTGATTGGTAGTGACTTTTTTTTTTGTCCCTAACATTCATCGAGCTCTGGTCTTAGTACATTTTTTTTCCGTTTCGATAGTGACACTACTGAAACGAAAAGAAAAAAAAATCCCCAAAAACCTGTTAGGAGTACGTTTTAGGCAATTTAAAGTTGATTGGTAGTGACTTTTTTTTTGGTCCCTAACATTCATCGAGCTCTGGACTTAGTAATTTTTTTTCCGTTTCGGTAGGGACACTACCGAAACGAAAAGAAAAAAAAATCCCCCAAAAACCTGTTAGGAGTACGTTTCAGGCAATTTAAAGTTGATTGGTAGTGACTTTTTTTTTGGTCCCTAACATTCATCGAGCTCTGGACTTAGTACATTTTTTTCCCCCAAAAACCTGTTAGGAGTACGTTTCAGGCAATTTAAAGTTGATTGGTAGTGACTTTTTTTTTGGTCCCTAACATTCATTGAGCTCTGGACTTGGTAAATTTTTTTCCGTTTCGGTAGTGTCACTACCGAAACGAAAAAGAAAAAAAAAATCCCCCAAAAACCTGTTAGGAGTACGTTTCAGACAATTTAAAGTTGATTGGTAGTGACTTTTTTTTTTGTCCCTAACATTCATCGAGCTCTGGACTTAGTACATTTTTTTTCCGTTTCGATAGTGACACTACTGAAACGAAAAGAAAAAAAAATCCCCAAAAACCTGTTAGGAGTACGTTTTAGGCAATTTAAAGTTGATTGGTAGTGACTTTTTTTTTGGTCCCTAACATTCATCGAGCTCTGGACTTAGTAAATTTTTTTCCGTTTCGGTAGTGACACTACCGAAACGAAAAAAAAAATGTTCCCCCAAAAACCTGTTAGGAGTACGTTTCAGGCAATTTAAAGTTGATTGGTAGTGACTTTTTTTTTGGTCCCTAACATTCATCAAGCTCTGGACTTAGTACATTTTTTTCCGTTTCGGTAGTGACACTACCGAAACGAAAAAAAGAAAAAAAATTCCCCCAAAAACCTGTTAGGAGTACGTTTCAGGCAATTTAAAGTTGATTGGTAGTGACTTTTTTTTGGTCCCTAACATTCATCGAGCTCTGGACTTAGATTTTTTTTTTCCGTTTCGGTAGTATCTTAACCACTGCTCCACCGTGATACTTACACTTTCACTGGTCTCTTGCACGCTCTTCACTGAAATTTTAGTCAATTACAGCTGTAGAAATATTGTGCTATTAGGTTATTAGAAAATACACCCTATGTATCTCTCAAGCACACTGCACACAAAATATAGTCTGTAGGCTAATAGCAAACACAAATAGGTCTAAATGAATTAAATAATTGTACATGATAAATAAAAAATAAATAATGTTCCTAAATTTTGAGGTTTCAAGCCAGGATGACGTGCATTCAATAATGACATCAAAGTGCATGAGTGAGCATTGCTTTCTGTGGGACATAATTTACAGTGCAATGTACACAATGAAAACCCTATCTAATTCAAAG
The DNA here is from genome assembly GCF_963454915.1 of Gymnoscopelus microlampas. NCBI lineage: Eukaryota > Metazoa > Chordata > Actinopteri > Myctophiformes > Myctophidae > Gymnoscopelus > Gymnoscopelus microlampas. The sequence goes on along the minus strand of NC_139962.1, from coordinate 40,412,581 downwards.
TATTTAATAAATCGCCATCATCTTGGTCTGCTGCCACGGATAGGAGGTTATTATTCCATCAAGAAATGAAATGATATAATAAACAAAGCATGCACACCCAGATCCAAGCGATCAAATGCACAGCAACATCCTATGCCTATGCTTGAAATGTATAATAAGCAAGAAAAGAAACACAGCCGCAAAAAATGGATCCAGGGAGAAAGCGTGGCAAAGTATTGCCATACAAATTAAATGCACAAGTCGTCCACAAATATATACAATTTATATACAAGTCCATAAATATACAATTCAGTTAGGCTTAAACATGAGGAGTGTATAATAGGGATTCTTGTCATATTTATGAATGTTACATTTTTTACAAAACACACATTTAGCTGCCTGTCTGGGCTCATGTCAATCCTTGAATGAATTTTAACTGTGAAAATATTTCTTTGACTAATTTTTTCATAGAGCTAAATTAAGCCAGGATAGGTGTTAAATCCAGACTTAAAACCTAATTCTGCTTTTGTGAAATAGGCCCGATTCAACATCTAGGCATGCCTCTTTGTGTTCAATATTTATGCCACAAATGCAGTCATGCAACACATCAAAAACGAGACCACGTTTCATAAGAAAAGTTTATTTACAAAAATAACATAGCTATAAACCATGCTATAGACATAGTTTCTTTTCACAGAGTCAGATTACTGCTCATTAACTAAAGAGAAGTCATCACAGAAATGTGTCTCCATTTCCTCATCTTCAGAACAGGCCATGTCAAAGACCCCAGTCACACAAACATCATCAGGGACAGATTTAGAGGGCCTCAGTTTTACTTAGAATTTACAATACACTTTATCATATTGCATTAAATGCAGAGGCGTGGTTATTTTATACTGAGGCATGAGACAGAAACCTTCTATCCCTTCTAGAGCACATTTACTTTTATTCTAGACCAAAAATACTCTTGAGTGCCCCAGTTAATTGTTACAGTAGGCAGTATTTCAGAATGAAAGACAAATGTAAATAGCAAGAGAAACGTTTGTGTAAACATGAACATGTGAGAGTCAAAATAAGTAACTTCCACAGGGACATAAATAGTGGATACACATGACTGATGCACTGTGAATATAACAGTAACTCAGAATACAAGGCTTTCTTGTCATATTTATGAATGTTACATTTTTTACAAAACACACATTTAGCTGCCTGTCTGGGCTCATGTCAATCCTTGAATGAATTTTAACTGTGAAAATATTTCTCTGACTATTTTTTTCATAGAGCCACACTTTCATTTATCTCAAAATAAAAATTCACCCTAAAACTATTTTGTTGTTCCTATGATCTTGGGCAATTCAGTCTTTATTTGTGAACAAAAAGCAGTCACTCTTTGGCTTTGTGTAAGGAAAAAGCAAGCCAATCCCTGAGTTGCTCCATTGATGATGAATGGGAGACCAACAGGACAAAGTTACTGGGCTATCTGAAGATTTTCTGGTTTGTAGTTAGCATTACAATCAAATAAAGTGCATTTGGATGGAAAATCCCATACATAAGTCAATAATGTCAGCAGCCCATTCATGGTCAGTGGAGGAGCTCTTCCTGAGAATATGTCTTAATTACAGCACAGCATGTTGAACTGAGATGCCAGTTATGTGTAAAAGGATGCACCTTGACCACAGTTGTCTGTTTTATACATTTTGGAAAAACATATAAATATCGCAAATAGTGATTGCCTGTTTAAGATAATAGGAATAACAGTGATTTCTGTTTAGGGCAGTGTTTCTCAACCTTTTTTATCATGTCAGTATCATGGTCAGTATCATGGTCAGTATCATGTCAATATCATGTCAGTGGTATGGTCAGTATCATGGTCAGTATGATGTCAATATCATGTCAGTATCATGGTCAGTATCATGTCAGTGTCATGGTCAGTATCATGTCAGTGTCATGGTCAGTATCATGTCAGTTTCATGGTCAGTATCATGTCAGTTTCATGGTCAGTATTATGTCAGTATCATGTCAGTTTTATGGTCAGTATCATGTCAGTATCATGTCAATTTCATGGTCAGTATCATGTCAGTGTCATGGTCAGTATCATGTCAGTGTCATGGTCAGTATCATGTCAGTTTCATGGTCAGTATCATGTCAGTTTTATGGTCAGTATCATGACAGTATCATGTCAATTTCATGGTCAGTATCATGTCAGCGTCATGGTCAGTATCATGTCAGTATCATGGTCCAGCGCCCCTTTTAAAAAAACGTTGCTTCCAGCACCCCCTGAACTTCTCTGTACGCCCCGTGTGGGGCTGTACCACCCCTGTTGAGAAACACTAGTTTACGGTGAATTATTGCTTTAAAGCAAAAAATATACTTTGGTAGAGGTTTGGGTTGTGTAGATACAGTATCTTGCCATAATGGCGTAACTCCAAATATTGGTGAAACATGTGTGACTATCTTCAATAGTTACTCCACTGCTAATCCAAAATATTCTCACAATTGCACGGTGAAACAGAGGAACTATTGAAGATATCTCACCAATAATCAGAGTCAAGGTAATCCAAACCTGAACCAAAGTGTAATTTTGCTTTAAGTTCTTAAGTTGACTTTTTTAACTGTTTGTTTTAAACATAAATAACTACAGCAACACTTGCACTTCTGTTATCATAAAAGTCTACAGACATTTTACATCCAAAAAGAAAATGCACTAAAATTCATCCAGCTAGGTTCCTAGCAATCTCCCACCTCCTACATGATGTGAGCTAACCCTTTTCTTATCCCTTTGGCAATTTGTAAGTAAGTTTCCAGACCACTGTATCCTCCTTGTCAATGGTCATAATTGTGGTCCCATGTCTGTTATGTGTCCATATTGTCCAGCTACTAAATTCAAATGTCCATAAACCATAGAGCTATAGCGTTATATAAAAAGTAGAGGACGGATGGAAAATCCCCGCCCATTCATTTCAATGAAAGTTGTTCACCCAGCCCATGTTCCCCCGGAAACACTCTCCATCAAGTGCACTAGGGTTTCAGGCAATGGAAGCATCATAGAGTTATATTATATCTAGAGAGCGGACGGCCCGCTCCCACCTATTTATTTGAATTAAAGTTGGAAGTACACCCTTCTTCCGGGATTGGCTCCAACGTTGGAGCCAATAGAGCAGGCGCACTAGCGTTTCAGACGGTTGAAGCATTTGCAGTCGAATTATAAATGCTGAAGTCTTGCAATAATCTCTTTCAATAATCCTCTGCAGTTCTGGGGGCTTGGGAAGCATGTGCAGTAGTGTCCTTTATGTGCGAAGCCTGCAATATCCCATTTGGCCACTAGTTCATTCTTGCTTCAAAAAATCCTCAACACACAGTGATGAGGGATGGTTGCACAATGCACACATCTGACTTCAATGCACGTCCACCAAACTCCAATGACTTCTTCCCAGGCTGTTAACAGACACTCACGGTGACGTGGCGTGAAGATACCACGCGCCGTTTGATGCGGGAACGGCGAGGCCTGGCGTCCGACTGACATTGACAGAGTGGTCCCAGCAGTAGCCATAGATACAGGATGACACAAGCCCAACAGGACGAAAGCTTCACCCAGAAAGTCGACCAGCTGCCATGGGTGAAGGTGGTCTCCAGTACTGCTGACTCATAGCTGATGGAACAACAGTTGAGAGTTACCATTCGCACCACAAGCTTAAATTGAAAACACAAAGAGCTGTATTTGGCTGAGATTGTGATATTGTGAAAGATGACTGGAAAACAGCGCCTATTGTCTTGTTGTGTGTCATCGACTGACCTGAACCAGTTAGTGAGGGTCATCATGACATAGAGTGAAGCCAGGAAGAAGACAAAGTGAAAGAAGAAGTAGCTGTAAGCAACTCTTTGAGTTTCGTTGTGAATCACCATTTGAGAGCCTTTACTCTCCTCATCAATCACAAACTCTTCCTCTGCAGAAAAAAAGAAACGGATATCAATGGGTTTTTTTCACAAAATAGCACAGTATATAGGTTACAACAGCATAGAATAGAAATGTTACCACGTGGCTCTGCAAGAGTCTAGCCGTCTATAAGAGGGTCGGTCTGTTAGTGCTGTCTGTGTGTCTGTGTCTCACAAATAAGCGGTTTACCGCCAAATGTTTTGTGCACACTACCAGTAGGCCACAGAAGCGACCGTCTTCAAACTTGGCGCGCACATCGCATACCCATATATGGGCACATACTGATGACATTAGGGATCTCCTTTTTGGAGTATTTATCAACAATGACATACTATTATCTTACTCACAGCCCGACACATTGTGAGTTGTAGATTGGCTGTTTTCGGTGCACACCAGCACACAAATATAAATATAAATCACCCTAAAGCTGTTGATAATAAAGCAACAGTGATAGCGCTATTATACACAAACAATACAAATTAATACAATTAATACAAACACAAATATATACAAACCTTCCTCTTCCTCAGGGCAGCAGAAGCAGCATGTGGCTTTCTGGAATTCATAGCGGTACACTTTGATCATCCAAAATGGACCAAACACCTCTGCCAGGTACGAAGCTTCATTACTGGAGGGAAACAAGGTAGAAAGGATCTCATCCCAAACTTTGATGAGACTTTTCGTCTATCATAGATAGAAAATGTCTAAATAATTTCTAATTTCACTGATTAGTCCATAGTTCATACAAACAAGTCTGCGTTTGCTTTGAAAAAGTTATGATGCACTTTTATGTTTGTACTATTATGTTATTTTATTGTATGATATATATCTTTGCTTTATTTCATTTTGTTCACCAGGGAGCCTTTGTTCACCAGGGAGCAGCAAGCCTTTCATAGCCTCTGTATAGGTAAAAAATATTCCATCAATATATATTTTTGATAACTTAGTGTGTAATTATTTTATTATTTCATTGTGCTGTTTATTATATTTTATTTATAATGAACCAAAGTCACCAAGTCACAGTCGTGTATGTGCAAATGTATTTCAATAAAAAGAAAAAAAGTATTAAATGAATTCTGAATTTGACATTCTCGTACAAGCAGTTGATAATTTGAACAAAGCAGACTATACAAAAACACTCACCATGCAAAGAGCACACAGCAGTACATGATGGCAGCACCTATGATTGCCACGGCGTTGCCTTCTTTCTGGACACCAGCTTGGCCCACACTAGGGAAACACACCGTCATATTCACGCCTTGGTACACCACTGGCAGGGCAAAAGACAAGACATGGGGTTACTCGTCACCTTACTTTATTAACCACATTAACCCTGGCATCCCTATACATTTTCTAAAACTTTCAATAATTGTAAAAAGGAAAAGGTGTCAGATCTACAAGCTCACAGCGCATCAACATGCAACATGCTATGAGCTTGTAATTCAGCTATTTTCACTATTTGTTGTACAACAAAGTTCAGTACAGAGTATTAAATGTTTAAGACATTGCGCCCACAGTTTTTTCAGTTATTTATCAAGAAGTGTTCGGGTAGCTCAGTCGGTAGAGCTCTCGCCTTTAAGACTACAAGGTCATGGGTTTGATCCCGGGCACCGCCAACTAAGCCTATGAGTAGTACTGGTGATGGTAGGTGTGGCACTCCACCTCAGCAATCCACCTCCCAGGGGTCTAATGCATTGTAACGGGTATAGGTTCTCGGCTGATACCGACAATAAGCCTCTCCAACCTACTTATTTATCAGAGAATATGTATGTGTTGCCATTATCTATATTAGTACAGCACCAAAGAAACATGTTAAATATGTGAACTGCACATCTGCCATGCTGTGAATGAATATAATTTTCAGGATCTTTTCCCCTTCATTCAATTTCCTGGGAAATGGACCCCTAAGAGTTAATCTCAGAGTTAAATTAACACTGAGGATTTTACTGTGGATGAGGGGGCCTCCTTTTTTGACCATCACTTGCGCACTCTCTCTCTGGCCTTTAGGCACTAGGGACATAACTAACACTGCAAATATGTACACGATGTTCATTGACACACACGCACACGAACACCCACATGCACACGCACACACACGTTTGTATTACTATACTTGTGAGGATATCAAAATTTAAGACAGCCATTTTATTAATACCATTTTTTCTTTAAACTTAAAAAAGAAAACTCCAACGCCAACCCCTAAACCTAACCTCTAAATGTCTAATTCTAACCCCAATCCTAACCTAACCCAAATCGTTGTTGTTGTTTTTTACCATATAAACAACCATTTCTCTTGAGAGAAAAATTGGCCTCACAATGTCTATTTCTCTCTCACACACACAATCGACCCCAACCTCCAGAGAGACTTTCTGCCAGCTGTGGATTCCTGTGTTTGTGTGTTGTGAGGGAAAAGGAAGCCGAGTTCACTGAAAACACTGGCTAATTACAGGCCTCAGACCTCAATGTGCAACCCCCCCCCCCCCCCCCACACACACACACACACACACACACACACACACACACACACACACACTAGTACAAGAGGCCTTCGGACAGAAAGATCATGTCCTGCTGTCTGTGGTGTATGTTTTTGGTTACACTCGAGGCTAATTCTCCCTCTCAGAAACAAAAAGATTAGTCTCTGTGTGTGTGTGTGTGTGTGTGTGTGTGTGTGTGTGTGTGTGTGTGTGTGTGTGTGTGTGTGTGTGTGTGTGTGTGTGTGTGTGTGTGTGTGTGTGTGTGTGTGTGTGTGTGCGTGCGTGCGTGCGTCAAGATGAGGTCATGGAGCAGACAAAGCCTTCCAGGGACAGAAGAGAGCCTAGCAAGACATTAACAAGGAGAGATAACTGTCTGAAACGCATGCACACGCACGCACGCACGCACGCACGCACGCACTCTCTGTCTGCTCTAGGGATGTTGCCATGACAGGTAATGGACTCCTAAATTAGAGTGTTATTAAACCTAACTATTCTTTTTAGGTAAGTTTTAAATGATGATTAGTTCATGATAAACGTCCCAGGGATTGAACTAGTAACGTTAAGGTTAGTAGAGCCTCCCTCCGCTTGGTGTTTTACAACTGTTCAAACACTATGCTATGTTATGTTTTTTTTATACAACACTGTATAAGAAATACATTACAAAAAATGCAACTTTCATGTCATGGCTTGAACATGCAACCTTTAGGCTAAGTTCACTACCCTACCGCAAGTTCACGGAAGTGACACTACTAAGACAGTGTTTTTGTTTTCTTTTTTCTTTTTACAACTGTGATGTAGAAAATTCCACTTTGAGGAGGTGCTGAAGATTGAACCTACAACCTTTTGACATTCAGAGTTTCCACCCCTATGTCACAATAAACATTTATAATAAATTAGACCAATTCATGTTTCATTAATTGTTATTAACTGATGACAAAACTATTTTAACTATCAAGTAACAACTAAGTGATGATTAGTTAAATACAGTATTAAAATGTTCAGGTGCTGCTGGGAATTTAACACTATATGTGTTTAAAATAGAACGTTCAGAAGTAGGGTTGTCCGATATTGGCTTTTTTACCGATAACCGATATACCGATATTGTCAAACTCTTAATTACCGATACCGATATCAACCGATACCGATATATGCGGGGATTATTGTGATTAGGGTAAGCTCAAATTTCATATCACACACACCATACAGTAAGAACTACTGTAAATTATAAAAAAAATAAAAAAAAAAACG
>NC_139962.1:40239943-40402443 GCF_963454915.1 Gymnoscopelus microlampas | reverse complement strand
GCACACACACACACACACACGCACACACAGGTAGTGGTGTGTGTATAAGTGTGTGGGAGATAACGCCCAGACAAGTGAAGAAAAAGGAGGTTTGGATCGTTACAGTGAGAAACGTATAATATTAGCCTTCATGTAATTATTATTGTGTGTGCCAGAACTCTCTTCATCACAGAGATATTTACTTAGCTGGAGATGCACTAAGTGTTATTTCACCATGGCGAAGGAGATGACAGACATCATAAACACATACACTGCAGTGTGTGGTGCAGTGTGTGCTTGTGCTTGTACAATCCGGGGCCGTGCCCTGCAAACTCACTCTGCTGCACACATGGCGTGATTGCTATGAAGGACATGATGAAACAAAGTCCCAGGTTGGTCCAAAGCAGGGCCTTGTTGAAATGGCAAGCAATCGGGTGCGTGTAGTACTTATACATGAAGGTGAAGGACATGGAGGCGATGGTGTAGAAGAACAGTGTGGCGCACATCACCGCCAGATACCAGCGTTTGTTCTCTGCAGCTCCCGTCAACCTAAGGGCAACACCAGAGATGCAGTGAATCGGATGTTTATGAAATCTATTCTGAGCACCAACCCCTGTTTCCAATATATATATATATATATATATATATATATATATCCAATATGCTACGTCATAGAACAGCGCACCCAGTCCTGAGCTAACATATACAGTCTGACTAAAGCAAGACATCTATTCATAAACACAACACACCTGACCTGAAAACCCAGAAAGGAGCAATAGTATCTTGGAGATGTAACCCCCGGGCCATCCTTAGTGCACTGTTTGCCTTGGAGCAGCTCCAGAAAAGCCCTCTTAGCTGTTGATAGTACAACTGTGTAGTGTAAAAAAGTGTTCAGTGGCGGCTCACAGTGTTTCAGAAACACAGCGGCAGGAGCAACACAGGATCATGAAGACTGAGTAACAATATCTAACATCTGGGAACAACATGACGATCATACGATGAGACTGCGATGCAGAATAAAGGAGGAATCAGGAGACAGAAGATCAAAGAACAAGTGGAAAGAAAATACAAAAGTAGTAGAGAAAGACTGGGCAAGAAATGAAATGAAAAGAAAGAAAGAAAGAATTTGAAGGAAGGAAGGAAGGAAGGGGGGATGGAAGGAAGGAAGGGTAGGCAATACAGGTGAGACGTGGTGAAAGGAAGCTCATATGATTTACAGCCTTGCTGCACAAAATATGAATCCACAGCAAAGTGGAGAAATGAACAGAGATCACGACTTCTCCAGATGTGATCCAGCACCATATAAGCTTTTGAAACACTCCAAGAGGCTGGTACATTTGACTGTACATTGTAATATATGACAGTCTACAAGACTGGTAGACACAGCCTTGCCTTGTGTTAATTTTGACGTGTCTTCCAGTAGTATCCATCTGTGTGGATTTATTCCACAGCCGCCTACCCTCCTACACATCCTACATGTACAGTACCATCCACCCTCTGTCCCCCAAGCCAACCGCACCACCACTCACCAGTTCTTGTTCCAGGTGTGTGCGAAAGCTGTGATGAGGATGAGCTGGATGAGAATGAAGGAAAATCCTCCAACCACACCTACATAATGCCACGCTGAGAGAGGGAGAGAGACATTTGTAAATCTTAACAGATCAGATAAAAATATATGCAAGAAAAAAAGCAGAAAAGAAAAACAGCACCGCTACCATCAATCCTTATTGTTTTATCTAGTATGTAATTGCACCATAGTACTTTAGAGAGATAAGAGAGATGTAAATTATAACAGATCTGATAAGGCTTGTATCACAATATGATTTTAACTGTTCCAAAACAAACTTCTTAGACTTCTTATGATCTAATAAATCATGATAAGAAATCAGACCATTGCAAGTTCTAATAATTGAGTATACATCACCCTCTAGTGGGATGCAAAGGAAGTTGCATTGATTGAATGCAGAACAGTAAAGTAAAGTTTTTTATAGAACGTATTTATTTTAAGCAGCTTCATTATGATAGGATACTGGTGAACAGAGAGAGGAGGCGTGCACACAACCAAACAAATCCGAAGCGCCCATATATAGGCATGTCACTAGGACTCAGACATAACCATAAACAAATACGATACGCTCATATATAGGCATGTCACTCAGGCACACCCGATACGCCCATATAGGCATATATGGAGATCCGGTTGTCCAGAGCCATAGATTTTGACCACTATGCACATAATATGGTCATCATTTAACCAGTAAAAATAGTGATACATAGGTGTATTTTACAAGAAAGAACTGGCCAAGAGGCAGTTATGTCACACAAATACAAAAATAAAAATTGTTATGGACAAAACAATACAAAGCACAGCCATATGACTGACAGACTACCGACAATGCTCACCAACGTAAAATAAAATAAAGAAATCAGAGAATTGAGTCTAAGACATTAGAGAATTAAAAGGGGCTACACGTCAATCGAAACAGAAACAGCAACTGGAAAGAGCTTCAGTGGTAAGCTTTTTAAAACTCCAAAGAGGAATTAGTGATAACAATTTGAGTCTCGACTGGAGGTCGTTCCATGACCAAGGGCCAAAGAAGGAGAGGCTCTTTTGCCTGCCTGCCTAAAAAAATCTAACTAAAACAATTGTTTTGCAAATGTAAGCCAGGAGATGATCACGCAGAGTTTTAAAAATAAAAATGTACCACTGCTGCAGCTTGCAAATTGACAAAGAAGACCAATCAATAAAGGAGTTAAGGACACAATGATGCGTTCTAAAAGAAGAGTTTATGACGAATCTCAGTGCAGCATGATACAAGGGGTCAAGTTTGGCTAATGTGGTCGGACAGGCAAATTGGTAGACAGTGCCACCATAGACAAGTTGAGATAAAAACTGACTATTAACCAACTGCTTACGAGAAGTACGAAAAAAAACATGATTTCAATCTAGGAAAAAAAAATGTGTACATTTTTGTTTCTTAGCCAAAAGATCAACATGATGTTTAAAGTTGAGGTTGTTATCATACTTATAAGAATAAACAGTAACGGCCCCAAACCCGAAACCTGGGGAACTTCCTTGTCCCAATAAATAGATCCGAAACCAACCCATCACAGTATGTTGCATACCAACATTAGAAAGAAAATCAAGCAAAATGTGTTGATCTACACCACAGTATTGAACGCCTTGGACAGATAAATAAATAAAGTGACACAAAGGATTTTTTTCTCTAGAGCAGCCCTGACATCGTCTAATACATTTAGACAGGCCGTCACCGTACATCGTACTACAGACAGCATAGAGTTTAGAATCTTAAGAGAACCAAAATAACTTTTGATTTGTGTTGATATAAGGGACTCTAAAATCTTAGCCAAAGCCGAGAGATTAGATATAGGCCTGTAGTTATTTACATCTAACGGGTCACAAGCCTTGAGTAGAGGTGAGACATAAGCTTGTTTCCAGTTGTGAGATAACTTCTGTGTACATAACAAGAGATTAAAAATGTCTGTGATAGGGCCATCCAGCCCAGAGGACTTGTTTGGGTCCAAAGAGGTCAGTGCCCGCAGCACATCAGGGAGCTGGACAGGTGAGAAGTCAAAATAAGCCAGAGGACCAGCCACCTCCTGAGCATCTCGTGCTGAGGAGGCAAGGTTTTGCTCCTTTAGCAACAGACTGTTGCTAAACCCCAAGTTGCAAGAAGGAGCGCTATAGGAGATCTTTTCTGCCTGCTTCAATAAGACTGTACAACTCCTCATCTGGTTGGCTTGATCAGGCTGATCAGGTTGTTTAGGATGAGGGATGTGGGATGCAAGCCATCGGACTCTTTAGTAGTGTTTGGTCTGTAATTTTTTATATTGTAGGTTGACTATGCTTAGATGCCTATTTCAGATGTTTTTATTATCATAATGTGTTTTTACTGATGTCTCTATGAGAGCTGCTGTAACACCTTAATTTCTCCTCGGAATGAATAAAGTACCTACCTACCTACCTAATCGAAAAGGTGACCAGCCCTTTTAAAGTGACCATTAAAACATCAGACATAGCCTTGCTGTCAGTAATTAAGGAATTACTAACCCAGAGCTTTTGAGGGGGGCCAGCTACTTTTTCTGAATCTTTTTAACCGACAAGTAATATTCCGTTTTTTATTTATTTTTGCCCTGGCAGAGATAACAGAGACAATGGTGAATGACATAGTTATAGCTATATATATTATGGTTTTACTGTAGTTATATAATGATAATTATATAAGAGCTTGGTATATAAGAGCTTGGTTCGAGTCCTTGAGCCACATTTGAAGGATGTTGTGGTTATGTGGTTGTGGTCTAGTCTAGACATTTGTGGTTGCTTACCATGCAGGAATGACTCTGTTGGGATGAAGAAGGCAGCAGTGCACATTCCAACAAGAGTGATGAACTTCAGAAACCAGAACCTGTATTTCAACACAAAAAAGGATGTTAGCTACTGTATGTGATATTAATGATGATAACGATAATAATAATAATAATACACTTTATTTATATAACACCTTTCTTAACTTAAAAATACAGAAAAGCAATTATACAACAAAAAAAAACTAAATAAATAAAACTAAAACTAAATATCAAAAATAAGAACAACAGTTAAAAGGTGTCAGTTAAAGGGTCATATATGTAAACAAAATTTGTTTGGTCAAAAATCAAGGTCACTATGACCTCACAAAACACGTGCATTTAATTCCTTTAAAGCCTTCATTCAATACATGCTAGACAGACACGGATGTAAATGGCAACTGGCTGGCAGAGGCATTTTGGTGATGAATCTACATCTCAAACTATAGAATGGTACGGTATGTAATTCTTTAAGAATGTATTCATAGATAAATTATATGAATATCATTTATATGATCAAAACAATCCTAGATTGGGACTTGAAGTCAATACTAAATAGCTGTTTGGTGTTTCTATCTGCATGTAAATCTATGTTTAGCGTGGATCAGAGTTATTATAGTTAAAGGACGACTTCACCCGTTTTCAACCTATTGTCATATAATTGGTCCTCACTAATGCTCATGATAATATGGCACCATATTTGTCTACTTGGTCTGTGTCTCATAGGAGGGCTGTGGACAGTTCAGAAATCTGCCTACCAGTGACATCATCAATGGGGAATCCAAATAAAAAAGTCAATCTTGTTTGAAAAGAAAAACCCGCCTAACGATGATGTCACTGGTAGGCGCCTAGGTGGGTTTCTGAACTGTCCACAGCCCTCCTCTGAGACAGAGATTGAGTAGATTTTTTTTTACCACATGGGCATTAGTGAGGACCAATTATATGAAGATAGGTTGAAAATGGGTCAAGTCGTCCTTTAATATTGGCAAACCAAAGAAATACAGGTGAAAAAGTAACTACAACTCCATGACCCTGACCCCTATACTAAACACTGCTTGATAAACCTTTGGCCCAGACACGAACCGTTCACCCTGCATTGATAAGACTCTTATGAGCAGATTTATACTAGTGAGGACCAGCAAGGTCCTAATCCCAGGCACGTCACTGACACAGCTCTAATGAACTGCGAATGGAAAGTGTGACACCATGGACTGGAGCTTAAAATAGACAACCAGTCAGGTCAGGTCACGTGACCAGAGAGAGAAACCCCTTTCCCCCAAATAGAAATCATTGAGGTATTAAAAGATATTCACTGGCATGAATGCTATTATTTTGGGGTTAAACCAAATACTATGTTACTATGTATAGGCCTACTTTGGATAAGAGCAGAAATTGTAAATGGAATGGAATAGATCACAGAAAGTATACTTCGAATGAAACATGCAGTCGCACTTAACAGCTTTTATATACACATGTAAATTCTTTGATTACGCCTTTTTTCCCCACTTGATGTATATATATATGATTATTATTGCTGTTACAATGTCTGCAAAACCAGAACAAAATACTTTTACTCTTGTGTATCTTGTGTACCTCTACAAAAGAACAATAAAGAAATCTTGAACCTTGGACGATAAATATATACAGTACATTCATTGACTCTGTGTGGAATTAATATTAACCTGGTTTTGCTGGACTACAGGTGATCGTATTATGACTGCTATTGAGGTAAACAAATCCCTGTTGCAGGTAACTCTGAATCCAGCGAAACACACTTGATTACAGTGATTTAAGATATCGTCGCTGTTGGGTGGAAACCGGCTCTATTTAAGCCCGGAGTGGCTAAACCCACTATTTGGGGATTTAGCATTGCGCAAGGGCAAAAGTTGCTATCTTCGGACACCAGCCTTATCCCTAAAACACCTGCGCTACCCGTTACATTATGCATAGGTGTGGTTTGGGCGTTACAATAATAAAACCATGTGCCATGGCCATGGAAGAGCGACGTTGCCTTGGAATAAAATTATATTTGATACACAGAATTATCACTCACACATTGCTGGTTATAGAGAACTTTAAATTACAGCAATCTACTTGTGTTCTGGAATCATCAAACGAACTCTGCAGCCGCACTGGGGCGCCGATAACATTGGACACTATACCTGACGTTTGCTTCATACGCTGTAGCCTTTGATTGCCTTTGAATAAAACCATATTTGAACAACATAATTATCACCCACATGTTGCTGATTATAGAGAATGTTATATTATTGTAATCCGTTCATTATTTCCTGGGCAATGGATTAATGAAACTGAACGGAACGAATGGCATTGCACACGACGTGCGGCATAAATCATTGTCTGCTTTGAATAGACTATCATCTTATATAAACACAATTGACACAAGGAATTGACACTCTCACTTCACACTGATTATAGGACAATCAGAATCACAGAGATACGTGGAGAATTAGGCGAGAAGGAGACCTCTGAATGTCGTGCCGCTGTGCGCCAAGCTCGACTCCCAGCGGAGTTGGCTTAATGAATAGCGGGTACAGCGGCCGTAAGATACCGTTTAGGGACAGTGCCAGTTCCCTTGTGCGTAATTCACGGGTAGTGGGTAGTGCCAACGGGTAAGGCACCGGCGAAAATAGGGCCCTTTTCCAAAACCGCAACTTTTCAGGAAAGGGAACGAAAACCTTTTGAAATAGTGAAAACAGCAGGTCTACAAGTTCGTAGATCAGCTATTTTCACTACATTTGATTTGTATAACGAAGAAGGGCATTAAGTGACGAAAATACATTAACATTTTAAATATGGAGATACAATTAAGGTTTCTGCCCGACAGCAACGATACGGTACACTGACTGACCCATTGTGTATGAGAGCTCTGAAGTCCTGGCTGGACTTCACGTCTATGAGTAAGACTGCCATCATCAGGTAGAAGCAAGCAGTTCCAAAGCAGACTCTGTAGACAGCTGAGTAGCCCACCAACATCTCACAGTGCCCTCCACCATGGGCCTGGTCACACACCATGTTGAAGAAAGGCACCTGAAATATGCACAGACATTCATTGACTCATGGTGGCATGGCAGTTTTATTTGAATAGCACATTTCAACAACAAGGTCATTCAATGTGCTTTTCACAGAACATCGAGCAAAGGAAACACAATTACATTAGGATGCATAAAACAAAAGAAGTAAAAAATAACAGATACAATTACATCGCAGAAGAGAAAGAAAAAGAAAAATACTCAAGCAAAAGCAGCAGCAAACAGAAAGGTCTTTAGTCGTGCTTTAAAAGAAATAAGAGTGGCAGCAGACCTGCAGTTTCTGGGAGTTTGTTCCAGTGCATAAAACTAAATGCTGCTAACCACAATTTATTTTTGGTTTTAGGGACAGAAAGCAGACCTTCCCATATGACCTGAGAGATATTGATGGTTCATGATATCGAACAAGATCAGAAATGTATTTTGGCCGTAAACCATTCAAAGCTTTATAGACCAACAGTAGTATTTCTAAATCAATTATTTGACACACAGGGAGCCAGTGTAAGGATTTAAGAACTGGAGTGATATGCTCCACAACTTTTTCTAGATCTTGCTGAGACATAAGTCATTTAACCTGTGCTATATTTTTGAGGTGATAGAAGGCTGACTTTGTGATTGTGTTATGTGTCTGTTTAACTTCAGGTCTAAGTCCATGCACCAAGGTTTTTGACTTGGCCAGAGGTTTTTAACATTACCGATTGGAGATGGGGGGCGAGATGCCTCCACAAAGACAAAATAAAATAGCAAAAAAAGATAAAAAGAGTAAAATTGTGTGTGTGTGTGTGTGTGTGTGTGTGTGTGTGTGTGTGTGTGTGTGGGTGTGTGTGTGTGTGTGTGTGTGTGTGTGTGTGTGTGTGTGTGTGTGTGTGTGTTTGTTAGTGAGTGTTAGCAAGATAACTTGAGAGTTGTCATGACACTTGGAATGATGGTCAGTACACTGCCCCGAAGAGAATATTACGTTTTGGGTCTAAAAGGTCAAATGCCAAGGTCAAAATTGAGAGATGTAGAGCTAGAGGTATTGGCGCAAGTAGGGTTTGCACTCCCAGGTGAATTTGTTTTACATTCTATATCAAATTGAATACCTAAATGGGTATCACTGATTTGTCAAGTGAATCATTTCATCATCTTTGACTCACATTTTCCCTGAGAAGCTCATTGACGTTGCGGGACAGCATGAGGCAGGAGACGGTACAGGCCATTATGTGGAAGAGGGTATACATGACCCGCGTGCTGGACGATGACTTCACGGGTGGGCAGAAGGAGCAGCACAGCGAGCACGGAGCAGGCCCACAGCAGCAGCATATCTGAGCAGAGGAGGAGAAGAGTTACAGCTCTAAAAGGGTCCATACACAAATAAATGTACAGTATATCCCTCAGTGTCATGGTAGCTCAACTACACCACCGACTACACACTACATGTTGTCCTTCTTTAGAAAATGTGGCTCAGGACCTCTGTCACATGCCATCCAATAAAGCAGAAGAGACAAGACAAGACAACTTAAATGATGCCATAAAAGCTGTGGAAATAGATTTTTGTGGTAATTGTTTTTCTTGTGTCCCAGTATTACACAGTACTCTCAAAATAAGTTGACCTGTTATTGTTTATAATTTTATTTCCTGTGCAGCATGATGTTTCATGATTTTGTGTTAGCACCTTGGTCTGTGATGAACAGCATTTTGTTCAGCTGTATACCTGTATATGAGGATAAATGACGATAGACTGACTTGAACTTGATTTAAATCCATTTCATCTGTGTCTAAAGTAAACAGCACTTGACACCAAGGGAGACAGGTGTCTGTTTGCTGTTAGTGTTTACCTATTTGTTCATGGCAGTGAAAGAGAGACTGAGGCGTCATACTGTAGTTATCCTTCCTGGGAGATTAACAGTCTGGTATGATGGTTGTTTGTTTGGAGAGTAATGAGAGAATATGAGTGCGATTGAGGTTTGGCAGATTAATCTACAGAACCAAAAACCATGTGTCTGGTTCTCATTCAAAAAAATGGAAGCCGTTGCCAGTCATCTCTTATCCCGAATTAAACCCGAGGACCCATAACAAAAAGACCATTTGTCTGATAACAAAGTCTACTTCCACTGATTACTGTGTATATGACTGGCTCTTATACCTCTGTGACTGCTGAATGTATTATACATATGTACGCTCATGCAATGCAGTCCATAGATACATATATTACTCATCACGTGCAAGCTATAATCCAGTTAAAATCATAATCCAGAAGAATTTAAAATCTGTGAGTACACCCCTGTAATGTGATGTCTTACTTGGACGAGGCAAAAATCCACTGTATACGTATACGATCATATAGGGAACGGGAACATACTATATCTGAAGAAGGTGGAGAAAGTGAGAACTAATAGGAGACATTGGAATACCTATAAACAAACTGAATCCTAAATCTTGTTCCCAACATGACTGGGAGCACTTGAAAAAAAGGGCATCACGGAAAAAGGGGGGAAAAAAACAAAAACTTTTGGAATTGCACTACGGATTTTTTTGTACATGGGATATGAAGAACGATTGTCCACTGCATTTTCCAAATAAAATAAACAATTTTAAAAATCATAATCCAAGGAGGAATATTTAGCATCTTCTCATTGATGTATAGAAAGGCGCTTCAGAAACTAACTACATGAACCCTAGAATGCCTATTCTGGGGGCAAATATTCCGCAAAGATAGCATATAATAGCTCACAATGTGTCGAGTTGTGACATGCTGTGAACTTGTAGATCGACTATTTTTGAAAAAATGTACTTGAAAAACGACTTTATTGCTATACCGCCTCCCCCATGACAGTCGGGGCGCCTGATGGAGGAGAAGGGTACTGGTTGGAATAACGTGTTCCTTCCACGCGCTACGTCCAACCAGGGAAACTCCCCCCTGTCAGGTGACAAGAAGGTCAGTTGGCTCTCATGCATTGAAGGAGGCATGAGCTCGGCCCTGGCCTCCCAAGGCTGGTGAGGGGAGTGTAGCGCCCAGGATCACTTAGAAAATTGGCACCGGGTGAAAAATAAGGGTTACAAAATCGTGGGATAAAAATGTAGTAAAAAAAAAAGAGTGAAAAAGGTGACTACGTCTTTCAAAGATAGAGTAACAGGATGCTGCAGCAGTATATTTTTTAAAGGGCTTAATGATAAATTATAAATGTTGAGGTAACATTCTTTTCATTCTGTATAGCCTCTGCAGTCAGGGCGAACTTTCAGCACCTCTGTCTGTCTGTCCTCTGGCCCAGTTAAGTGCCCTTAATACAGGATTAATAGTCAGACCCAATTATAACTGCTATAAGCTTTACTTAACTCAGGGCAGTGTTGGCCAAACATAAAGATAATGGAGTGTTTGAAAGTCCAGGTTGTAATTTTCTGAAAAGTCAAATTAATTGACAGTGGGTGGGATATTTGGGACAATGGTATGCAATGTATGGGATGCTGTAACAGTATAAACAATCTGGTTTGAAGAATCTAGTATACAGTACCTTGTTTTGCTTGCAATTTCTTTTCTTTTTTGTACAAATAACACATCCTGCCCATCTTTTTAGTGATCATTTGATTTAAAAACAGATCAAGCATAATTATGTTTGTATTTTAACACTCAGAGCTATAAAATACTTTTTGGCTAATGTTCATAGGCCTCCACTGTGTTTATAAAACATGTTAAACCTCCATTCACTAAAAATGGGAAACTAAACACCTTTGAGGCCTTTGAATACCAAAATGACGTTAATTAAACACGCTGATGTTTCGATCCATTTGGCTGACACTGTATTATAAAACAGAAGAAAGCACTGACCTACAAAAGTATCTCAGTGCTGTACATCATAAAATCCCTAAGACTTTCGCGTGTTAATTCATAATCATAACTAAAAGTAGGTGTGTGTTTTGAAACACACAACATAGAGTGAATCACCAGACTTATTATGCATCACAAGATACTTCAACACACACCAACATCTGAATCTTTTGGAAATAAATTTAGCAAAAAAAAAAAAAAAGCATTTCAAATTGCTACAGAGTGACCTTCTGTCGGTATTCTATCTGCATATGACATTATTCAGATGCTGAATTAAAACACTGTTATGTTATACTTAAAAACATCACTCCTTACATAATGATATTGTCGCTGTCGGCAGAAACTTTATATCTACATATTTAATCTTTTAGTTTCTTAATAAATGAATGCCCTATTTTATACTCTGTTGTATGACACAGTCACACAAAAATAGTGAAAATATCCAATCTACAACTGTCACGATGATTGTAGATAATGCTATTTCCTGTATTTTTGAAAAAGTGTGCAAATATTTACCGATAATGACATGCCCAAAACAAGGATGCCAGGTTGAAAGTAAGTGGTTAAGTCTGTCTGAGAGTTTTATAAATATATAACCAATGAAACGTTTTAACAAGCGCTTGTGACTAAATAACCCGAACTACAATGGATCCATTGGAACACAGGTTTATTTTTATTTTTTTCAGAAAAGTAATGGTTTTGAAAATGTCTTTCCACCTGACAGCAACAATATGAAACATGTCATAACCATGGCCTGAGCTGAGGGTCCTCTGGTCTCACCTGATAGGCTAGCATGTTTAGGAAGTAGCTGTAGGCACCACTTCGGCTCTTCCCTTGCGTGGCCGACATTGTGGTTCTGTAACTGCTTTTCCTTGCCAACCACTACATTTGTCCGAAGACCTTCCAGCATTAACAAACCTAGATTTGTCAAAGTTCCTGTAAAGAGGCCATAATCCAAACAGAGGAGCGGATAAATCCTACAATAAGAGGCTTTTGTTCACAAATGGAAGCCCAAAGTACAGCAGCCCAAGTTCCAGTGACTCCAATAGATCTTTTTTCTTGTGTCCCAATCACGTTGTCAGATGGATTATCAGTAAAGCTTGTCCACCTAGAATCCTTTTAGTGGTGGGATCTCAGCATCAGCCTCCGGTCCAACTGCAGTAACTCTCAACACAACTTTAAGGGATGAAGTTGTTTTTTGCCCATATCCTGTGAAGTTTGGCTCTGTATTAGTCTTGGGAGCTGCCAGAGGAGAGGGAGAGGTGGTGGTGAATGCCCAATGCCCTCCCCCATCATCCACCGCTCTACCCGGTCAGATTAGGCAGAGCTGTGAGGGGGGAGGGAGAGAGGGAGAGGAAAGTAGGAAGAGGACAGGAACCATGTGTGAGTCCCATCTGTCCCTCCCTTCCCCCAGGGTTTTCACACCAGTAGCACCAGTCCGCTTTTCCCACAATACAATGGGGTTGGCCAATACTTCCTAGTAATCCCATTTAAATATTAAGGAATTATCTGACATGATTCCCAGATGACATCTGACACCTCACACTTTCCTACATTGTCAGGCATCCTACCTCATCCAGCTCTGTGACATTCCTGTTTATTAAAAAGAGGCCACATCCATAATCCTACCAAGTCTCATTACACTACGACCCAGAAGCATTGCGAATGGTGGGCTATACTGGATCCAGGCTGTCTGTAATGGAATCTGCACTAAGAGGGTACAAGCACCCGACTATTCTAATTCTATTGCTGTATATTGTTGTTTCATGTTGTTACTATTGTTTGGTTGTTTGTTTTGACATGTCTGTAAAGCACTTTGGAACATTGTTTAGAAAAGCGCTGTACAAATAAATTCATTATCATTATCATTAAAGAATTCCAGGAAAACATGCAATCAGAAATGCATATATATACACAATATTTAAAAAAAAACTTTCAGATGAATAAATGCTAAACAGTGCATTTTTATTATTAAGGGTTGGGCTCGACAAGCTTAATGCTTCTCCCAAACCCTTTTTCAGGGACTCGGACAAATGCTATGATTGATACTATGATTATTATGAATACTAGTGTAAATATATTAACCAAATGAATGAATTGTATGTACATATACATATTTTTATATATATATATATATATATATATATATATATATATATATATATATATATATATTTATCTATTTTGTATTTTGTATACTTGTCCAAAGGAACTGAAAATACAACTGAACTGAACTGAACTGAACTGAACTGAACTGATTTTAAATAGACTCATGGCTGTCACCTGTGTCAGGGGATCAGCCATGTCTGAGGCTGGGAGTATGAAGGGGCAGATTAGATTTGGGTTAGTATGCTGGGCAGTGCGCCTGGATAATCCTGACGTAGTTCAGTCTTCTCAGTCAGGGTGACCTTTCCTCCCATGACTCAGTCTGCAAAGGACTACAATTACAGTTCTCAACCGGCCCTGCACTGGGCGCCAGTCATTCACCACAGAAGGCTGTGACTTCAAAATGCAGTAGGGTGACTTAATGGTAGAACGTTCCCATGTTTTATACCCACTATAGCTAAGCTAAGTGTGCCGCCATGTGTTCTTTCCAAGTCTCCTTGAGCAAGACAATTACTTCCTGTTCATGTGTTGTAAGTCGCTCCAGATAATACTAGCAGATAAACCTTTATATAAAAAAATAATACTATTTGCCAACAGAGTTAGATGGGGGAACAGAAACTTGGTGGGGGTGATTAGTACTTTTCTTTTTTTATTCTAAATTTTTATCCCACGATTTTGCAACCCATTTTTTTCACCCGATGCCAATTGTCTAAGTAATCCTGGGCGCTACACTCCCTCTGCCAGCCTAGGGAGAGCCCAGAGCAGAGCTCATGTCTCCTTCAATGTGTGAGAGGTAACAAGCCTTCTTATAACCCAACAGGGGGGAGGTTCCCCGGTTGGACGTAGCATGTGGAAGGAACACGTGATTCCAACCAGTTTCTTTCCCCTCCATCAGGCTCATTTTTGTGAGGGTACCTACCCTAGGGGACACAGGGAGGCCCTTTTGCCAACCCCACCTAGGGTATGGGCAGATCGGTACTTTTCAGTCCAAAAGGTCAAAGTCAAGGTCAAATTCCGGTATGGATAGACAGGTTTTCATTATATTTGGTTTGAATGATCAGCAGACTGCCCTGAAGAATTGATACAATTTTAGATCGAAAAGGTCAAAGTGGATGTGGATATAGAGATCTATTGGTTTTGTGTTTAATTTGTAATTAATGGTTGTACCTGTATCCCTTTTTTTGTCTCTTATACAAATCTAAACAAAAAGGTTGTGGTGGAAATGGCACATCTATTGTTGACGGGGGTACAGACTCTACTCAGTGCAATCTTTCTAGTTAAGTTATTTATTTGCTTGGTATAGTGTTGTCTCTATCTTCATCTCATCCCTGGCTTATCTGTAAATCTTGCATTTATTTTGAATCAGAATCTGTTTATTGGCCAGGTACTACTGTATAGCCTATAGCCATGTACTATGTTCACAGATTTTACTGATTTAATAGAAAGCAGAGCTTTAGTTCTATAATTAGCAAGTAATTATATCCTGATTATCAACCACCCTACAAAGCAATCACAATCATCACATTTTTAATTAAATGATGAAACAAAGATAGTGAATCTGGTCATGGAAATGAGCCAGAACAGTTGACACCACACAAACTACATCTGGCTGCCCTCAAGCGCATGTTCTAGCACTGCAATGTAATTACCAGCATATAACAGGGTAGTAATGATTATCAAGGGTGTGAAAGTGTAATCAATGCTCTATCAAAATGGTCTGTGTGCCTGCCAATATCTGCAGGCTGCTCAGAATAACATAATCAATGAAATACCCACTGTCTGTCCTGCCTTACTATTTTGACTTAATTATAATTGAGTTAACCTGAGCTTAACCTGAGCTTTTATAATATGAATTGGTAATGGTTAGCTAGCTTGATTCATACTTTGTCTGAGATGAGCGGCTGATTTACAATCATTCCTAGCGGACAATAATCTAGCAGACTCTACACCACAGACTCTACACCACAGACTCTAGATCATAAACTATATGCAGAAATGATGATGAAATGAGTTTATGGAATATGACAGTGGTAAACACAATCTCAAGGCAAAGGAATATTAATGATACTGCATTACATCAAACTTTAGAGTCATATCCCATGACCCTTTAATATTTCAGAAATTATGTTAGAACTAGTACAACGTAAAACTAAAAACACTGCTAAACAAATCAATCAATTTGATAAACAAACAGGTTTTACTCTCAGTGGACAAGTCTAGCACTCTCCTACACAATGAGACACTGCCCAGCATTCCTGGGGGCCCTTTCACTAACAAATAATTACTGTTGCCTTGTGGGAGAGGAAGCGGTGCCAAAGAGAGCAAACAAAAACAAATTAGAGGATGCAACTCATCGCTTGAGTGAAAGCATTCAACCTATGGTTTCAATAGGCTTATGAAAAGATGACTGGATTCATGCCAAGTAGAGGTTACTAGGCATGAATCCAGCATGGAATATTTTTTATATTGTATAAGATTTTCTTTAAATGTCGATTGATAATAAATTGAGGTTATACAATTCTACTGGGAAGGGATGATCATAAAAAATGCCTCTATTGGTGTTGTAAATGAGTCACATGCAAACAACAAATGCTATGACATTCCCATAGCAACACAATCTACCCATTCATGAACGGTGACATGACTGAGTGCACATGCCAGAGTACTCTTTGGATTTAGATTGAGGACAGATTACAATCTACAATCTAATCTGTGCCACAGTCACAAATACAGATATGCTTTGATGATTGGTGGACAGATAATTCAATTGAAATGTAAGCTGTCTGCAGCTATTGTAGACAAAAGGATTATAGACACACATCTACACTATGGTTGTATTTCAATATGGAGGTCTTTGGGTGAAGGCTATGATTTGTGTTCATATCTTACAGTACCGAAGGATAACTATAAGCATCTTATTTTCTCAAAGTATTAATTTTGGAGTCATACTGTACACACTACCATGAAAACTAAAGCCTAATTTACACTTTGTTGTACAACCGCTTTTGCTCGCCGGAAATCTGTTATTTTTAGATTTTTCAACCTGATGTCCCTATTTTGTAGGGATATCATTTGTGATGGAGATTTCTCCTATTTTTAGCGATCTGGCTGTTTTCACTGCGGGACACCATTGTACGACAAAGTCTAAAAAACACTTTTGCCCTATCTTATACTTCGGCCATTTGGATACAGCTGATCTACACATGGATGCGATTTTTGAATATGTTACATCACCTGAACCAAGAGATGGCATTGTTGTGAATTGCTTCCAGTAGACACCTGTGGGCAACGGAAAGCTCCACACAGCTCTAAACGCAGCAATCAGTCATAACAGGATGAAGGAGTTGGGATAAGGCCTGGCATACCCACCTGGGGCCATTCCTCTCATCAGTCACACATCTCCTCAAGCTGTGGAGATGAAGATGGATAAAGAGTGCTAGGAAAGTTACTCAGGAAACAAAATAAATCCTTTAAAAAGTTATAGTATTAGTTTATCAAAATTAATTGTTGCTCGTGTAGAAATTCTTGATGCACAATACAAGCTGTTTAGCCAGCTCCTTTTAGACCGCAGGAGTCTACGACCAGCCAAAAATGATAAATGAATGAATGAATGAATGAATGAATGAATGAATGAATTGATAAATAAATACATGAATAAATAAATAAATCACTCAAACCTCTAATCCTTTACATCGTACTCGTTGCTGGGGAAAGTAATAATATTATATTACTTAGTAATAAGTTACTGCCCAACATTGAACTGTACTAACAGAACCAAAAAGCATTGATATGATTTCAGATACAGTGAGAAGATTGAAGAGACAACAAGGATTCTCTTCACTTAAGATGATTATGGATCGAATAGAATAGGTTATACAGTATAACACACAAAAGGGTGGGAAAGTCTGGGAGTCAAAGAAACATCTGTTGCAGTGGTTGGCGGAGTATGTTAAATGTGTTTAAATTCAAGTATACCACTTATGGAGAGCAGATTTAGAAGCAAGAGCATTCAGTGTACAATGAGGTAATTTACTAATCCGGAATAAGCTGTGGGATCAAACAGTGTGGGCTCTATTGTTATATTTACTAATCCGGACCATTAAGTCCATATCTTCTAATTATTGCCTTATTCTGACAGTCGGACAACAAATATTCACTACTCTCCTGGATCGTTCAAGGCAACATAAACCAGAAGATAGAACAAGAGAATATATGTATAATCCAACATAGTGCTATAACTATCAATTTTATTCTTAGCGATTATTATATTGATTACTTTTCTGTTTAATCAAAAGAAAACAAAATAATCTACTTAATCGATTAGTCTGATTAACACCCCTAGATCAAATGTAGAATTAACAGTTCTAACAGTAAAGTATACTGCACAAACACTCTATACAATGATTAGGCTACTATCAGAATATAGTGTTTTAATCCATTGCAACGCATCCATGGTGAGTTTGTAGATATTGTAGCTATTTTGGGCGAAGAGATTTGGTGTAGAGGAAAATACTAGAGGATCTAGAATAGAGCCCTGGGGGACCCAGGCCCAACTAACTATTTAGGGTTTAAGTTGTTATGTGATTATTTTGATACATATTATATGTACCATATATTTGTAGCACTGTGAATCTTTTTATGTGTATACTGTAAATACAGATTATCACCCAAGCTTCCATCATTGCCCAAGTTTATCCAACGAGGGTAGGCATATATCAGCCCAAGCCTTGATGAGAGCTGACAGCCATGCCCGAGGATGGATAAGAAAGGCTATGTTTATGATAACCTTAGTCTTATTTATTCACCACTAGAAATTTGCATTTGATCCACAAGTTAAGTGAATAAATAAAAAAGGTTTGGTGAGCAGTGAGGTGAACATTGCTTGGATTGTGCAGTGTGAGCCTGGTAGCAGTGGTATAAAGTAACTAAGTACATTTACTCAAGTACTGTACTTAAAAGTAGGGTAAGTGATTTGCTTTGGTTAAAATAAGTGTTAAATAGCTCTATATTCTGATAGTACTCATTGCTATAGAGTGTTTGTTCAGTAACAGGAGTCTCCTTGTCTCTTCACCTCTTTATTAAACAGATAAAGAGGTGAAGAAAAGCTCACAATGCAACACATTGTGAGCTTGTAGATCTGCTATTTTTTTAAAGATTTTGAAAACTAGCCATGAGACATTCTGCATAATGAGTAGCCTACTTTCTACTTTTGGTACTTTAAGTACATTTTGACACAAATACTTTTGTACTTTTACAAAAGTACATTTTGAATTCCTGATTTTTACCTGTAACAGAGTATTTCTACATTGCAGTATTGATACTTTTACTTAGTAAAAATTTTAGTAATTTTTCCACCACTGGTGAGCAGTGAGGTAAACATTGCTTGGATTGTGCATTGCCATTGTGAGCCTGGTAGCCTACCTGGCCCAGATGAATACTGTTGGAGATCCAGCCAGTCAGCCCAGCAACTACAGCAGCTAGATCCACTGATCCACACCGCCTTGCTCCTCAGTGAATGCCATCAATGTGCAACATAATTACAAGTTAGATTTTTGCATTTTCACTGTTTGGATGGATGCACTTCAACCTGTTTTTTGCACTTTCTTGCACACAACCCGTACATCTACATAAACGTTCAGATTTCAAATATATAGTGCTTAACCCATGGCCACGGATGTAACAATTCTACTCGGGCCCGCATAAGTACCCGTATCTTCCGTATTGCTCAATAAAAAAAACATTTTAATCCGATCGGTGACCATTCTCTCCGAATTTTCTCCCATTCAACTACGCGACCCTATTGGTTGGGATGTTCATTGCACTTTGATACATTATAACTCTATGAGAAATTCGGATTGAAATGCTTTTTATTGAACAATACGGAAGATACTGGTACTTGTACCCACCCAAAGTGAATTGTAACATCCATGGCCATAGGGTAAGCGCTTAATATTTGAAATCTGAACGTCTATGTAGATGAACGTAAATGGAGAAAGTGCAAAGAACAGGTGGACGTTTCGTCATGACTGTCATGATATGACAATCATGTTTCAGGGCTAGATTCAAGGCTACCTTCAATCCAAAAAAAAACCACATTATAGTAGCGTAGGTTTCTGTTTTTAGCTTTGGGGAAAACGTGTGTGTGTATAAACTGTGTATCATTTATCATAGTGTGTGTCCCTTTAAATTCCTCCCTCCCTGCGCTGAGTGTTACACAGTATGCCTTCCGATGTTCGTGAGTCTATTACTTCCTTTTCGTTCCGGGCTTCAGAGTAGCAGTCATGGCGGCCGAGGGAGATGTGGATCTGGACCTGGAAGCTGAGGAGAACTGTACTGGAAAACCAGTGGAAAAGCCTCGCAAACATGACAGCGGAGCCGCTGACCTGGAGAGAGTCACCGACTATGCAGAAGAGAAGGAGATCTCCAGTTCCGACTTAGAGAATGTGAGGATGGCTTCCTGTCTGTCTGTCTGTCAGCTAGCGAGCATGTGTCTACTGTCTGCTAGCCGCTAACTGCTGCTATTAGGGCTAGCTTACAGTGGTGGGGAAAGTACTCTATGCAAATGCTTTACTTCAGTAAAAGTAGCAATACTGCAATGTAGAAATACTCATACAAATCCGGTATTCAAAATTGACTTGAGTAAAAGTATAAAAGTATTGGCATCAAAATACACTCAAAGTACTAAAAGTAGAAAGTACCCATTATGCAGTATGTCCCATTTCACACGTTTTAAAATGTATAATAAAATGTAAAATAGCAGATCTACAAGCTACAAGCTATTTTCAAAATGTACACAGGGCTGAAGTGGGTCATGTAATATAATTATATTATGTTTTGTAATAATAATAAAAAGTAGAAGTAGTACTGAAAGTAGAAGTAAAAGTACTGAAAATTGGAAATACTCCAGGAAAGTAAAATATACCTCAATTGTACTTAAAGTACTTGAGTAAATGTACTTAGTTACTTTTACACCACTGGTTGTTATTGTGTAGCATAGACTGTGTAGCATATGGTTTACCTGTCATAATGTTGATGCAAGTCCCTATCCAGAGTTTATTTTGAACATACATAATGTATGTGTTAAAGTATATTGGCATACATTATGGAAAGTGATTGATTTGTTGAGGGAAGTACTGTACTTTACTTACCACCCCATTGGTCAAAATACAGTACATGTCTGCTTTACACCACAAACGTTACCAACATAAACAAACCTATTACAGACTAAAAAAAACTGCAATTACAGTAATATATATAAATATTTATCTATTTATCTTGTCTAGTGTTATTCCTTCTGCCAACAACTCCGGCAATTACCTGTCCTAGAGAACAGAAACATGTCTATTTATTATTTATGTTTGTGGGCTACCCATGTGTTTGTTTGTATGAGACTTAGATTTGTTTGATCACAGCAACAAGATTATAAATGGTTTGTCAGATGGCCAACATCACTCCATGACTCATACCTAGTTCTACAGACTGAAGTTAATGTGTATTCCATCCTTGTTTCAGGCCATGTCAGTTATTGGAGACAGGCGATCACGAGAACAGAAAGCCAAACAGGAGAGGTAATGTCATGCCAGAAGAGTCAAACAGTCGGACACACTGTTGTATTGGATTGCTAGCTGCAAGCAACTTAAGAGGGTTGTATTAAACATTGAAAAACTCACAGATGATAATAAACTCAGCAATATTGCACCGCTATGGACAGCTTGGGTTATCCTCTTTGTCTCTGTCAAGACTCTTTTTTTTATCGTCTTCACGTCATGCAACTTACTCATAAACTTTCTGTGCTTTGCCATTGTTTTGGTGAGCGCTTGTTTTAAATGACTCAACGTCCTGCATACCACCTGTTTGGAAATTACAAATATGCATTATGTTGAGTGAGCGCTTAAAATTAGCGCGCTCCAATATTAACTCTTTGAAAGAATCATTGCTGCACAGAGGTTATTGTTATGAGAAAGAAGCTGATAAATGGCTAAAAGACACGAGCATCCCAGACATACTACTACTAGGCTGGGTGCTGGATCAAAAAAGTTAAACGGTATACAAGAATAAAAATCTGTACACCAGTATTGCTTCTCCCGTTTGCAATTATACTTGGTAACGTTGTGAGTCACTGGTGACTCATTTTACCAAGTAAAATGTGCAGATTTTTGTTCTTGCACAGAGTTTATTGACAAAGATTTGCTCATAACATGACAACGGTGGATTGTTTTTTTGGGAACAAAGACTTGACAGAGACGAAGAGGATAACCCATGCTGTCCATAGTGGTGTATGCAATATGAATGTGTTTATCATCGTTTAACACAATCAGATAGGACTCATGTTTCATGATTGGGGCCGTCGAAGAAGGGAATTGCAACTTTTGGTTATGGATACCCTCCCAAGTTGCTTGTGGCTACTGGCTATTAGATTGCAACTTGAATGACACTGAGTGTGGAGTACAGTACATGAATGTGGATGTTAATTATGTTTTCATCATTCCAGGGAAAAGGAGTTGGCCAAAGTCACTATCAGGAGAGAGGATGTAGAACTAATTGTAAGTTTATCACTTTAAACATCAACTTTGAACCTGGCGTTCCTATTTTGGGCATGTCATTATAGGCAAACGTTTAACTTTGTTTTTAAATAGATCTACAAGCTCAATATACCTCACGTTGTGATGTATATTGAATGTAGATCGGCTATAGAGTACAGAAGTCCTGACGTCACTCGTTCATCCCCTGGGTAGCAGAAGTAATTTCTCTATGGAGAATAACATTGGGTCATCTTAGAATCGTCTCATATAAGAATTGTGGTCCAAAAATAAACAAACTGTCTCGGCGATATTGTCAGGGAGGTGGCTATGTATTGTTTATGATAGTCACTCATATTTGATACAGTCCGTTTCTGGCTAAAAATTAAGTAATTCGGCGGAAGTAACATTAGCGTTTTCTCACCGTCAGTTGATGCTTCATATCCATAAGCGTCAAACCGCTGGGATCATTTGTTTATTTTTGGAACCATTTTTATTTGACGCGATATTAAACACGTCTATGGGAATTCAGAATGGGGGGAAAAAAACGCGACCCAGGTAGGATGCGTAAATTACGCCAGATTTCGGTGCTCCATTTAACATTTTTGATCCTGTATCTGTTCTCTTCCCTGATTGGATGAAATTGATATCCTGAGAATGTATTTTCGGTTTACTAAAGAGCTGGAGAAAGCACTGTCACTGAACAAACACTATAGCAATGAATACTATCAGAATATAGTGATACAAAAATAAGCTTTTCTGTACATATGTAAAATCACAGTATAATCTAAAAAACACTGCTATGAGTTATTTGGTATTTATTACCGCTGCAATTGTTTTCATTCATAGATGGCAGAGATGGAGATTTTTTAAATAGATCTACAAGCTCAATATACCTCACGTTGTGATGTATATTGAATGTAGATCGGCTATAGAGTACAGAAGTCCTGACGTCACTCGTTCATCCCCTGGGTAGCAGAAGTAATTTCTCTATGGAGAATAACATTGGGTCATCTTAGAATCGTCTCATATAAGAATTGTGGTCCAAAAATAAACAAACTGTCTCGGCGATATTGTCAGGGAGGTGGCTATGTATTGTTTATGATAGTCACTCATATTTGATACAGTCCGTTTCTGGCTAAAAATTAAGTAATTCGGCGGAAGTAACATTAGCGTTTTCTCACCGTCAGTTGATGCTTCATATCCATAAGCGTCAAACCGCTGGGATCATTTGTTTATTTTTGGAACCATTTTTATTTGACGCGATATTAAACACGTCTATGGGAATTCAGAATGGGGGGAAAAAAACGCGACCCAGGTAGGATGCGTAAATTACGCCAGATTTCGGTGCTCCATTTAACATTTTTGATCCTGTATCTGTTCTCTTCCCTGATTGGATGAAATTGATATCCTGAGAATGTATTTTCGGTTTACTAAAGAGCTGGAGAAAGCACTGTCACTGAACAAACACTATAGCAATGAATACTATCAGAATATAGTGATACAAAAATAAGCTTTTCTGTACATATGTAAAATCACAGTATAATCTAAAAAACACTGCTATGAGTTATTTGGTATTTATTACCGCTGCAATTGTTTTCATTCATAGATGGCAGAGATGGAGATTTCCAGGGGTGTGGCAGAACGCAGTCTGAGGGAACATATGGGAAATGTGGTGGAGGCTCTGGTTACCCTGACAAACTGAACTCTAACTGGTCTTGGAAAAGGAGCGTTTACACTCTGGACTGCCTCATATTCACTGGGCGTCATTAAAGTGGCTGAATGGAACTTTCTGGTTAATTTTTTATTTTTAAAGGTTCATTGTTATAACGTCATATTTGGCTTGCCTACTTTTTTCCCTAGTAAATGTTGTATAAATGCAATATTTCAGCTGTTTTCAATGAAGATCAATTAAAACACTGGATGAAAATGTGAGACTTTTATTCACAATCAATTTCAAGTTACAATACATTTTAGTTGTCACAAATGTCCAACAATAAAGGATTGAAAACAATACAAATAATTGGCATAATAATTTGAAGGGATCTTGTATATACACAATTGAACCTTTAGACAGCCTTCTGATTGGTCCCTGACAGATCAACCAGCAGACTCCTTCTGGTTGTTTATCCTGAGTTTTTTGGAATAACGTTATGCCCAGTCACGATACTGCACCCGAGATGTTCCTTTTTACTGGGGCCAAATTTTAAATGAGAATTAAAAACGTGTTTTTTCCAATAGTAGTGGATGGAGAGGATTTTATTCCAACCAAGCAAAAAACACAATTACTATCTAATGTGATTTATGAAAACTGAGGGACAATATAAGGGTGTATAATGACTTAAAATAATGGTCATAAGAGGTATTCCCGGTGTCATACACACTTACCCCAAATGCAGTGACATGCAAGTGGTATGTCAGCATTAAAGGAAAGTCCACCTTCAAAGTGAATTAAGGTAATCATAAATCTACTTTTATGATCTTGCTGACATTTAATAGTTGTCGCTTTGACATTTTTGAGCAATGGTTTGTTATGCTAGTGCTTCTGTATTTTTGATACGGTATGTTAAAGAAAAAAACTATTTCGAAGAGATCATGGGGTGATGCAGTCTTTTTCATGATTGTTCAATTTGGACTCATGAAGACCCCCTGGTGTTTCAAAAAGGTTAGACAATGGCAGATCGCACTAATTCAAACACCAGTGTAGATAAAATAAATGCCCAGTATAGAGGCGTCCTCAAATGTAGGATGCAAAAAAATCCTTTGTCTGAGTCTGAGAAGTCTGTGATGTTGCAATGTGGGTCCAACAAGATTTGTACACTGTTCTCCACACTTAGGTCTTCCTCTTCTGAACTGTGGGCCTGTCAAACACGTCTCTCACTCCAGCTGCCTTCTGCTTGAAGAATTTACTGTTCTGAGCACTCTCTTGTGCCCAAGCCGAATCGAATGATGTGGTATCCTGGTCCACCAAGTGGGTGTACTTAGTGCGCCCAGAGCGACCAAAGTTTTTAACCTTATATTAAACAAAAGAGAAGTTTAGTTACAATTAGGCCTAGGAGTAATAGATCAGCAAAAGAATAATGTTACTGACATAACGAATGGACAGTGGTGACATCTATCAATGTGTGACATGCAATCAGTGTTGGGTTACTTCCAAAATGTGATAAAGTAAGTTATGTTAAAGTTAAGTTAAGTAGGAGGCATCAGCATGAGCTCAACCCTGGCCTCCCTCGGTTGGCAGAGGGAAGGTAGTGCCCAGGATTACATAGACAATTGGCACTGGGTGTAAAACATTGGGTTACAAAATAGTGGGATAAAGATTTAGGGGGGGAAAAAAGTTAAATTAAGTAAGATATTACTTTTGCGTTACTCACAAAACACCCTCAAATGAAGCACAAAAGGACTAGGCATAATATGAAATGGGAAGGCAGGCTGAATGGAATACATAAATAGAGATGAATGCCACAACAATGTTATTAGTATTAAAATGCTATTTTAGAAGGCTAACTTTAATGTCACAATGAAAACAACTCAGAAGCTGCAGCATCCTCTTACGGTGCAGGGTATGTAAACTGCTGTCATTAGTGCATGAATTCATAAGAAGCTTAAAAAGCTGGAGTTTATGAAAATAATGCTGTACTTTAATAGTAACTGTAATATTACCCAATTTGTACAAGTAATGCTTTATATTACTTTGTTACTCTTGAAAGTAATAGTGTTACTTACCATACACTTAATGTAGTGATGTATATCAATACAATAATGAGGCAAAAATAAATCAAATAAATCCAACTGACCTGCATGACTTTGGGTAAGATGGTTTTATTGAAATGGTCCTCCAAAGTAGGTGCACTGAAGTCTCTCTTGAAACAGTCCTGCTCCTCATCCTGGAAAAGTAATCAGAATTTGTATTGGTGCAAAATATAAAAGGTATGGAATTATACAAGGTGCATTTTACTGTATCTAGTATAATTATATACACTTCTGATTGTCTTATATACAATTATTTAAAATACACTATGTAGAATGACTAAATGTTTTGTGACCGCGTGAAATATGTCACATGACATGACTTCAAAAAGTGGTTTAGCCATTTTGAATCACATCTGTTAGTTAATCACTTTATGTATACGATCCCAAACAGAGGGTGTTCCTATAGGTTACCATTTCCACCACTAGAGAAAGTTATTTATTTTATTCACTAGATTATCTGTATTAGTGACACAATTTGGACAAAATCACCAATAATGCCGAAGTGAGTCAAGTGCTAACAGCAGTACTACGTCATGTGGCTTGTCAACTTTGTACAATTATAATTTATACATAGTCCGCTACTCACCATAAAGAAGGCTCCTCTGTGATAGTACTTCTGGAGGAACTTGTATTTGCCCTTGGAGGCTTTGTTAGTGATGACTTTGTTGTTGTTACGGAGCTCTGCCCTGCGCTCTTCCTCTGTGAGGTTGTGGAATCTCTCAATCTCTGCCTTCTCCTTCTCCAGGCTAAAAACAATACACCACAAGTCATTGATGTCAATATCACCAATACAAACACAGTCGTGCTATTGGATGTTCCTAGAACACAAGTAACAGTTACACGGATATAAAATGATCAGTAAATGGACATAATGTCTGCCACTTAAAACAACCATACCGGTGGTCTGGCATGTTTCGCCTATTTGACTAAGGGCAGGTACACACTACAAGACATTAGGTCCGATATTGCTGTCGCCGACATTTTTTGGCGCTCGCCGACAAAACCTCCCGACCTGACGCAGATCGGCCTTTGATCGGCGAGAAAATGCTCTGTGTGTGTGAAAGGCTCTGCGACCCGATGTGGCCGCGATTCTCCGCTCTGCGACAGCTTTTCAGATATCTAAATTGTTAGATATTCATCTCTGTCTGGGACAGGACAAGAGACAATATCATACAGTGTGAAAGGAGCCGAGACCATTCTGCGAGCAAATCCACGCTGCAGCCAATGAGAGCACATTACAGCAACCGTGGCTAGGGGAGCGTCGCTGGATCTGACCACAACAAACAGTCCCTACCACAATATTACCTTCCAGTCCTGTATTAAGTTAACATTATAAAACTAAATGAGAAAGTGAGCGAGCCTGGTGGGCTGTTTATTTTAGAGGAATTGTACAGAGAGACAGAGACAGAGCGAGAGCTCTCTCTCTCTCTGTGTGTGTGTGTCTGTGAGTGCAGCATGCCTGTGACACACGCTGTGTCTGAACAGCGTTGCCAGATGTTGCGAGAGAAATAAGCAACCAGGTCTATGAAAACAAGCCCAAGAAAAGGCCACTTGAGCACTTTAAACCTATTTACAAATACATTGGATATTTGAAAATAGCCAATCTACAAGCTCACGTTGTAGATAGACTATTTTTAAAGAAGACATTGGGGGGGGGGTTGTGGAGTATTTTCCAAATCCACACAGATCTTGTATGGGGGTCTATGGCACAACATATTTTCAGAAGGGGGAGGTCTGCGCATCTGCGGACAAATATTAATTTGGGGGTCCTTGCCATGAAAATGTTTGAGAACAACTGGTTCAAACAACATTAGGAAACAAGGCCAAAAAAGCAACTACACTTTCAAGCAACTTTACAGAAAAATAATCCCAAAGTCGCTTATAATAAGCGGACATGGCAACTGTCACAGCGGAATTAGCGCACTTGCCGTGCGAGAGAGAGAGAGAGAGAGAGAGAGAGAGAGAGAGAGAGAGAGAGAGAGAGAGAGAGAGAGAGAGAGAGAGAGAGAGAGAGAGAGAGAGAGAGAGAGAGAGAGAGAGAGAGAGAGAGAGAGAGAGAGAGAGAGAGAGAGAGAGAGAGAGAGAGAGAGAGAGAGGGAGGGGGGGGGGGAGGCATATCACGGGATACCTCGATTAAAATGAATTGGAATAAACAAAAATGTATGTATTGGGTCTGACTCTGGAGATAGCATCCTAGTGAACTATCCTACAGTGTGTCAGCCCTTGTCGGGGATCAATCGTGCTGTGAAGACCACAACGATATTATGACAGCCGATTTCAAGGAATAAACTCCTGCAGTGTGTTATGCTTAACGATCAGATGACCCCCCGACAACTTTAAGGTCCTGCAGTGTGTACTTGCCTTAAGACTCAGTTTACTTGACAGCACTACCGACCATTTTCCAAGCACTATTTGAGATAGGTAATCCAACACAGTGAACTTTATGGTGTCTTAATGTTTTTGTCAAAGTCATGTTATTGTTGCAAGGATTGATAAGTCAAGCCAAACATACATGTCTATGTTCAGGTACAATTTGTAGCTGAAGCTATACTGTATATAGACAATAACATAAATTGACACTGTAATGGTCCTTTAACAGATGACATTTAGCTTTGTAGCCAATTATGGAACTGCTATTTAACTGTTAATATTCTATGCTAAATAAACAAATATAATGAAATGATCAACTTACGCTTCACGTGCTTCTCTGTCCCTCTTGATGCGTTTCAGCTCCCGGACCTTCCACGCCTCATATTCTTCCTCCTCATTCTCTCCATCAGTGTCCAAGGCATCCAAGGCAGCCAATGTGCGTCGGTTCTCTTCAAACTCCTTCTTGGCCTCCTCCTCTACAATCTTCAGGGTGTAGCGGCGTCGCTCCTCTGCCTGCTTCTTGGCCTCTGCCTCCAACTCGCGCTGTTTCAGCTCCTCTGCTTCACGCTCCGCCACCGTCACTCTGTCCTTCCTGTCGTACAAATGCAACGGATAGAATAAATTGGTTGCATAACATTATGGCTTTTAGAGGAGGACGTTGAACATGAAAGAAAAACACTGTAATGGCAGGTGGTTTTCTTCACCGGAGACACATAGTAAATACTAGCAGTTTGTGCTAGAAAATATTGGTCAGACAAGACCGACCGAACAATCTTTTTTTTTCTTTTTTTACAAAACCACCCGACACAAAGTGTGTAGTTACAAGACACTTTGTGACAATTCACTGAATAATCGTTGATCAATCAACAGAAAAGCTATTGAATTAAATTAATTTACATAATCAAATGTTGGTTTAGTGAATTATCATGTAAACATTTTATTAAGTGCTATTTACAACTTCAACAAAATGTAAATACTTGTGCTTGTTCCATATTATAAGGAACCGTTGTTTTTCACAACTGGGTAAATATGGGCAATTTCAAGATGTCTGTTTGTGTTCAGATAATATGTGATGTTTACTATAATTTATTATCGTTATTCACCAAAACGTTATGGTCTTAAATGAATTTACACAGAATATTTACAGATTAATCGATTATGAAAATGATCGTTAATCATTAGTTGCAGTCCTCAATGTAAAAGTAATGCAAGTACATAACAACTGTGATTATGTGCGTATGTTCTTACTTGCGAATGAAGACTGGTTTGAGTCGCGGCTCTGCTTCATCCTCACTGTCTGTATATTCTTCATATTCAGACTCAGACTCTGACTCCTCCCCTGACTTCCCTTCATCCTCCACCTCCATGATCTCTGTGACGACGTCCTCAGTCTTTCGCTCCGTAGCTCTCTGGCGCATCATTGCTCGCCGCCTTTCAATTTCCTGTATGGAAATGGGACATTTTAAGACAACTTTCAAAATGTTCTCATCAAAAGCAGCTTATTATGTCAAAAAGCTGCCGTTTGAATATCTGACAAGTTTGGTGCTGGAAATGTTCCAGACATGCCTTCTATTCAGCATTAATGGGAGAAAGAAAACATCCAAGTGAGAGGTGAACATCTCTATTTTGCCATGAACCAGTATTTCTAAACAATTGACAATTACCTAGTACGTATTTGAAGAACAACAATAACAAACATATTTAATTAGTATGAAGTGAACCTCATCATCCACTTCTTCCTCTTCCTCCTCTTCATCCTCACTGCTATCCTCTGCTCGTTCCGGGTGCCAGGTTCCTTCATCCGAGTCTTCGCTGCTCTCTGCTATCATTTCAGGCTCTGCTATTTGTCTGTGTCTGGCAAGTCTGAGAAAGAAACGGGAAACAGTTGGGTCAAATTGCAGGACTTCCACTTGGAAGTTTTTACAACGTTGTCATCCTGGTGGACCAAGACACCGTTAACCCATTACCGGGAAAGCATCTCTGTCATTTTAGATTTCTTTGCCTACTCAAAAAAATTGCAGATCTACAAGCTCATAGCGCGGCACTGAGTGCCGCGCTACAAGCATGTATCTGCTTTTTTTTTTTTATCGTGAATATTTGTGCAAATCTTTGAATATATATATTTTAAAGCGAACATTTTAACACAAATATTTGCTTCTGGGGATTCAACAAATGTCTTCTAAATCCTATTTTTTGGGGGAAAAAAGTAATGTTTCTATATCAGTGGTTCAATTTGAGTTAAAAATGTTGGCTTTAATAAAATATATATATATTTTCAAAGATTTGCACACATTTTCAAAAAATAGCAGATCTACAAGCTTGTAGCGCGGCACTCTGTGCTGTGCTACAAGCCTGTATATCTGCCATTTTTCTTAATAGCCAAATTAATCTAAAATGACACCGATGCTTTCCCGTGCTTAAAGGGGTTAATTAGTAGTGATGCGTGGGTCGGGTTTTTTCATGACCCGCCCCGCCACGGAACCCAACCCGCCTCAACCCGCCCGGCGAACCCCTATATAAATCTATGGCTCAACCCGCCCGCGGGTCCCGCGGATCGTACCTATAATTCTGTAAAATCAAGGTTAGAAAATAATCTTCAAGTATACACCCCAAGTGTATTCAAACTGTTTTATTGTTATTATTCTTATTCTTATTATGAATAAAGACAAAACAAGAGCATATGATTTTTCTTCTTTTTTTTTGCGTGTGAGAGCGGCTGACCCGCTCACCCGCAGCCCGCATAATTGCCTCTGAAATCCTGATTCGACCACCCGCGCCGCGGGACGACCCGCGGGTTACGGGTCGGCCTGCGCATCACTATTAATTAGGTTCACATCAGGCGTCCTCCTGATGGAAGATGTACGTTTACCTTTCCTCCACATCCTCTGACACTCGGTTGAGCAGACGCTTGAGGCGTGGGTCGGAGATCTCCTCTTCCTCCAACTCCAGCTCTGGCTCTGCATCCTTTCCTTTCTTCACAAACTGAAAATCTTCCTCCTCTTCATCCGACGACTCCATCGGAGCATAGTCTGGACGCTTACCCGACACATACCTCTTCACCTTCACCTTTTCCATTGAGATCTCACCTATGAAATGCAAGACAGGACAGGTGATTTAGAATTAGATCACATCTGGGCAGTCACTTGACAGGAGCTAGAATGCTGCCTAAATCAGTTGGACTATAATAAATAGGATGAAAACGTGTGCATGTGTTGTAGGGGTGGTTGGGTTAAGAGGCAAACAGTGACATCATGCTTTTTCCCAACAGCATGGGGAAAGCAATTTTTCCATGCTGTTGAAAAGAAAATGGGATTTATACACAATCATCATCACAGAATTGTCACTGGATAAAGTGGGTGTGCTAATTGACATTGCAATTGCTGCAACCCAAAATCAGCATAAACAACCACCACCACCAAGAAGAGAAGAAAAATAGCTGACTTAGCACAGCTCTTGATATATTTTGTTTACATTTGTAAACATTGGAGTACTAAAACAAAGCCCTTTTTTGACATTGGAACAAAGCTATATTTTGATTTATGATCGAGAAGCAAAGGATTCAATTTACACATAAAAAAAACTATTTCAAAATATGAAAACATGACCCTAATGTATACGTTCTAAGCTCACACAGGCTGAGCCTGGTTTAATATCAAATATTGGTTTTGGTTGCACAGCCATGAATCAAAATGCAGGCTACAAATAAACGGTAAGAGGTGGGCAAGGGACATCTGGGCACCTTGATGTAAAATTGGCTATTTGGAGTATTTGGAGAATGTTTTTAAGTAAAGTAAAGTATACATGATTAGAACATGCTTAATTATTTGTTAATTAAGGTCTAATATTTCTACAATTGCTATAAAACCCAGTCACTTTGGGACATAAACAAGAAGCCATATTTTGACATTGGAACACTAAACACTTAAAGCTATAAACAATAAGTTGAAGGATACATTTTAGTCTGATAATGATATACCGTGCAGGTTCACATCATGTATACCTTTATCTATAGATTTTAACATTTTGGACAATATAGCCAATTTTACATCGAGGTGCCCAGATATCCCTAGTGCCCACCTATCAATATTCACAAATAAAAGATTCTCAGATTGTGTGACTAGCATTGTTGCCATGTCGGCTTATTATAAGCGACTTTGGGCTTCTTTTTCGTTGTGAGCTTGCAGATCGGCTA
This sequence comes from Gymnoscopelus microlampas, assembly GCF_963454915.1. Lineage (NCBI taxonomy): Eukaryota > Metazoa > Chordata > Actinopteri > Myctophiformes > Myctophidae > Gymnoscopelus > Gymnoscopelus microlampas. The sequence goes on along the minus strand of NC_139962.1, from coordinate 40,370,304 downwards.
TTTTCAAATAACCAATGCAGGCCTGGGTTTAAAATGGTTTTAAATGAGGCTTCTTTTGGGCTCGTTTTCCTTGACCTGGTTGCTTATTTCTCTCACAAAATATGGCAACACTGGAGACTAGCTAGCATGTGGCTAGGCAGCTTGACTAAATCTCACCTTTCTCATTTCGAATTGGTACGGCTCCAGCCGTGGACTGGATAGGTGGTAACTTCATGTTGAGGGCTTCGCGTCCAGCCATGACTGCCCAAAGAATATATATTATAAACACAATAAAATGTAAAGTTTTTGGTGAACAAAATCCACTCGACGATGTCGACTCGCTCAGACGGAAGTTGTCGAACTTTGGCTCAAACGAACGGACAGGAAGTGCAGCTGTTCCGAACTTCCGAGTAGAAATGAAAAGCTGCAAGGGGTTCCTGTTCCACTCATAATAACCACGACCACTGTAATACAAGCGTTAATATAACTCTGCTGTTTAGTTTCATCAGTGGTGTAAAGTAACTAAGTATATTTACTTAAGTATAATTTTGAGGTAATTTTACTCTGCTGGAGTATTTCCAATTTTCAGTACTTTTACTTTCACTCCACTACATCTCAGAGGCAAATATTGTACTTTAACTCCACAACAATTATTTGAAAACTTTACTTATTACAAGTTTTTTTTTGTTTTGAGAACTTGAAATGGGATATTCTACATAATGAGTTATTTAACTTTTGGTACTTTAAGTACATTTTGACACCAATACTTTTGTACTTTTGAATTTTGAATTCTGGACTTTACTTGTAACAGAGTATTTCTACATTGATACTTTTACTTAAGTAAAGAATGTGAGTACTTGTTCCACCACTGAGTTTCATTATACAGTATTACAGCCCACAAGTAATAACTGTACAGCCTGCAGTGGTTATTCGATGTATGACTTGATTTATATCATTAAACTGTGTCCGCTTGTTATCTATTAAGAAGACCACCGATAAAACAAGAAAAGTGAATGTCAAAGCCAAACTTTTTGAAAGACAAGAACTTAATGTCATTTATTTAGAGTCAAGTTGTAAATCAAATGAAAATATACACTGCATCAATTCCTTATAAAAATGTAGTGCATTAAAATACCAATACAGCCTATTTCAATGTAGTTAGGGCTGCACAATTAAAGGTAGGGTGTTATATTTTTTGGTTAAAACAAAACGCTTTTTTGTTTAGAACTTAAAGCTCTATATTCTGATAGTAATCATTGCTATGGCGTGTTTGTTCAGTAACAGTCTCCCCATCTCTCCAGCTCTTTAATAAACAGAAAGAAAATGTTCAGGTGGGTTGCCAGTTTCAGTCAATCAGGATAGAGTACCCAGTTACAGTTCCAATTTTGTCAGCTCTAAAATCGTGATTTTAAGATGTCAAAACGATATAGTTGTGAAACTTGCCAATTAATCTAAACATCTTATTTTGTCCACTGTTGCACCTTCCCCTCATCTTCTCACCATTACACAAGGATTAATAACTATAACAAAATATTTAAAACAAATAATTCTACCCCCAAATCATCACCATCCATAATGATATTAAATAATGTGATCACAATATTCACCAAAATAATTGGGTTTATCATTTTAGTCATCACTGTGCAGCCCTATACCAGTCTGTCATTATTACAATAGATAAAGGCCACAGTGTTTAAGAGTGATACATGAATCGATCCATTAACAAAACAATGAAATACAAATCTAATTACATCCAACTCTAATTTCAAATGACTCTTTTCAGTTGATCAGTTCTGGATTAACACTAAAGTTCAACACCCCTTTGTTTGAACAGCTCATGTAGCTTTTCTTCCAGGGCTGGATTGGTGTCTTTCAGTCCTTTCACCACCTGAGAAGCCCAAAGAAAGTACTCCTGGACCCGCTCAGCTGTCCATCCTGCCAAATAGAGGAACGCAGAGGAACATTAGGTTATAACAAGGAGCCTTATCTGCCATACACAGCAATAATAAGAGATGGACTCAAATTAAATGTCTAGGATAAGATTAAGGCAACACAAACATACGCTTCACACTGACTTAATAGCAAAAAGGCAGATAAATATCAATCAAATGGGAATTATAGGGAGTGGCCTTGTCTTTACAAAACATCAACCTGTGCAGGAAACAACAGTAAAGTCCTGTGTTCATTTTTCCATTTGTAACTCAGAAAGTGTACAAATGTAACCAAATGGACCAGTATGGATCCATTTGGTTACATGAGTACACTCTCATTGTTAAATGAACTCTGAAACAATGCAGACCTGACGGCGTGCAGCGGTTGAGGTCCCTCAGGTTGTACAGTTTATCAGCCAGTTTGACCAGTTTGGCCTGGTGACTGCAGTGGGGCGCATGTTCCACCTGCTGACGCTTTCTCTCCTGCTTGGGGAGGGTCTTGTCATCGGTCACCTCCTGCACTATGCGTGCCACCGTTGGTCCAAACACTGCCTCCAGCTCTGGTATGCTGGTGTCTGTGTCCTCCACAGTGTCATGAAGTAAAGCTGCCTGCAGTGACAAGACACATAATGACGAGGCTTATCTCTGGGTTTACAAAACACCAGTGGTGGAAAGTAACTAAGTACATTTACTTAAGTATACTGTACTAGTACAATTTTGAGGCATTTTTACTTCTATTTCCAGTTTTCAGTACTTTTACTTCTACTCCACTACATCTCCAGAGGTAAATATTGTACTTTTACTCCACTACATTTATTTGAAAACTTTAGTTACTAGTTACTTTGTAGATTTTGATATTATTACAAAACATACATTACCCACTTAAACTATATATACATTTCAGCTATTTTCAAAAGATTTGTATACATCGGAAAACTTGAAAATAATAATAATAATAATAATAATAATAATAATGAGTACTTTTACTTTTGGTACTTTAAGTACATTTTGATGCCAAATACTTTTGTACTTTTATTTTGAATTCCGGACTTTTACTTGAACAAGAGTGTTTCTATATTGCAGTTTGATACTTATAAAACGATAGTATAAAATGTACTTTTTTCCGCCACTGAAAAACACTGAATGATACATCAGTATATAATGATGATACAGTAATTATGAACGAGAAGGTCAAAGGAGAACTTGCCTGCAAAACTTCAATGTCTGTGACACCACCTTCATGGCTCAGGATTCTTGCAACTCCTTTAAAACACGCACACGCACACAATCGCTGGTTTATGCAACTTTAAATAGATCAGTATCGTGTATTTATTAAAATAAAACAAAACGAAGAAGATCCTAATGAAAGCATACCACTGACTGTACACATAAGCAGGAACAAACTACTGTATCTAGACTATCATAGATCATAGATGTATTTTATCTGACTTTTACTTTCGTATCAACGATAGTCTTGGCTAGTACCCCCCAGTGCGTCCTGCACTTTCACCAGTAAAGCCCGTACTTCTCCGTACATATACAAATATGTATATAAGGTGCTTACCCGGTTGTGCCAAATATTAACTCGCTTTTTGGAGACTTTGTGGACTGTATTAGTCCGTATTTTTCAATAAAGAAGTGTTTTAATCCCGTCTGTGACCGAACGCCATTTTCCCCTTCGTTTACATTGAGTGTAATTCTGGCCTTCACCAGATGCGCCCCGTCACTACCACCCATTAAGGAATACAGGGGACTTCCGACAGAATCCGACACAGACGGGTTTAAAACACATATTTATTGAAAAAGACGGACTACTACATTGCACAAAGACTTCGAAGCGCGAGTTAACATTTGGGCCAACCGGGTAAGCGCCTTATATATATATATTTGGTACATGTACGGAGAAGTACGGGCTTTACTGGTGAAAGTGCAGGACGCACTGGAGGGTGCAGGCCAAGACTATCATAGACACGAAAGTAAAAGTCAGACTCGATTAAATACATCTATGATAGTCTTGATCCAAGGCTATATCTAACCATACCTATCGGGTGGTTTATGTACGGGGTTCCTTCTGGGTCTTTACGTCGTTGGTTGCGGTGCTTTTCTGCGGCAAAATTGACAGTTTCCAACAATACAACTGAGTCTGTGTTCATTGTGAGGAATATGAAACACGGTCAAACACAGCAGAGTGCCAAATAAAAACTAACAAATGGATTTGTTGTGTTTCACTGGTACGTCCCTGAATTGGGTCCGGGGGGAAACAAGCTAAGCGTTGTTGATGACCACCACAGCCCCATCATAGCTAACTACGGAAGTAAGTATTTATTATTATTTTTAATGATTTAATCCAGTGTTGTTTTGTTTCGTTACCGCTGAATGTCATTGTGTATGTGTCCAGGATGCATGAGAAACTTGAATACTTTATGGACAAACATGGTACAGGTTTCCTTTTATCACACACATTATGCTACGTTAACGTGAGCTAGCTAAGATGACTGACACGTTGCCAAAGGGGAACAGAGCACTCAGCAGTATCATTAAGTGCACATTTCTCACTATTAAACTGTGCCATGAATTTCAAGTTGTTTTGTTCACTGTGTTTTGCAGGGGGGGTGTTGTTGTCATTTGGGGAAGAACCTGCAGGCAGCACTCAACTCCACCTCTCTCAGCTGACTCACAATGGCTCACAGCATCAGGAGGGACTCCCCTGAGCTCCCTGATTTCTCCTTGCTCAAGAGACTGGTCAGGGACCAGCTCATTTACCTGCTAGAACAGGTGCATGTTACCACCTTGCATACCTAGCTGTCACAGTTTGTGTCTCATGAAATACCAGGGTTTAACTTAACCACTAAACCCCATATGGGTAACCAGAGTCCCTCAGAGCTCAATACTAGTGTGTTTTCTGTTACTAGTGTCTTTCCCCACAATACCGCTGGGGTTTAAAAAGTTCATCTGCTTCTTCGCTCATGGATAGATGAGTTAAGAAATATCGAGAGCACAGGTCCTTCAGCGTGGGAATAACACTGTTATAACGTTCCAACACCAAGACACCAAATAGCACCCCGTAGACTTTCCTTTTGGTTTTGTCAACTAAATAGTTGACAGTGCCTGTTTTTTTGTCGCTATCAGAGGGTACCTAGTAGCCTACTGTACATTTCTATGCCATTCTGTCTTTATTCAAGGTGTTTATTGTTACATACATTTATTTGTACATTAATTCTAAAGTGCAGTATAATACAGAAAAATAGCCAGCAGTACAAAATATCAACAGAATCTAATCAGTCCATAAAACCGTCCTCACAACTGGTACAGTTTTTGGGGTTCAGAAGTCTTATGGCAAGGGGATAGAAACTGTTGCAGAGCCTGCTGGAGTGAGACCCAATGAATGATGATGACAGTGCGAACAGTCCATTTCTGTTGTGACTAGGGTCTTTGGTAAGCCTCTGGGCCTTCACCCTACTCTGGCTCATGGCTGGCAGCTCAGTCCCAGTGTTGCCAGGTTTTGCGAGAGAAATAACAAGGTCTATGAGAACAACTTAAACAAGGACTATTAGGCCACATGTGCACTTCAAACCTAAATACGTCGGCTATTTGAAAATAGCCGATATACAAGCTCGCAATGCAACGCGTTGTGCTTGTAGATCTACTATTTTCAAAAACATTGAGGAATAAAAAGTAAAAAATGTGGAATATTTTGGAAACATTTTAACAGCACAAATCTGGTACGGGGGTCCCTGGTACAAATTATAATTTCAGATGGGGGGTCCGTGGACAAATACACATTATTTTGGGGGTCCTTGACATGAAAATGTTTGAGAAACACTGGTTTAAATAATAATCAAGACATTTGGAAGCAAGCCAAAATAATTCAATTCAATTCAATTCAATTTTATTAAATTCAGACTCAGAAATAACAACTGCAGCCCAAAGTCGCTTATACTAAGCAGACCTGGCAACACTGCTCGGTCCTAATGCTTTGCTGCAGTTGACCAACCTCTGTAGAGCCTTTTGGTCGTGTTATGAATATCTTCCATCCTCATTCTGCTTGTTTCATAGCTACCTGGACCTAAGGACCTGTTCATTGATGCAGACTTGATGAGCCCTCTAGATCGTATTGCAAATGTTACAACACTCAAGGTAAACCTTAACATCTGCAATTTTTCCACCTAAGCCAGGGATGAGCCCACGCTGCATTTAAAATAATGTTGTTATATATCTTTTGTTGCAGCAACATGAAGTTGACAAACTCTATAAAGTGGAACATAAACCTATTGTCAGCCACTCTGATCAGTAAGTGATGTGTGTCCCCAACATAGCTTAATATATTATTCTCATTCTTTCCGTGATTGTATGTTAATTTTGTGCTTTGTTTACATAGACTTTGTTTCCTGATTCGTCCAAGAATACAAACGGTGAAGTGGATATGTGGTGAGTACAGTGGAGCACATTTTCAACACAGGGCTGATTATCCACAGTTTGTCACTATTTTCCTGTTAAATTATTTAAAATCAATTCATTTATTTGATGTCATTTTCCCTTTTCCAGATATAGTTAATGCAGATAAGTCGGCTGGAAAAAACAGAAGATACAAGATCATATTTAGCCCTCAGAAGGTACATACAATAGTGACATCCCTGGTGTTTCTTACTGGTGTTATTTTACTTTGCTTTATATACCACAGGCTTCACTTTGTCACAAGCACTTACAATACAGCTGGTAGCAACATGGCAGGCAGTGAAATTCTTGTGCTTGAACTACTTTGAGCTTCCTAAATACTGTGGATAAAATACAATAAGATTCAGAAAGTTAAAAGCAGAAATACCATTGAAAACCTTTTATTGATCCCCATTGAGAGAAGATAAGAATAAGATACCACAAAATAAATAAATAGAGTCTAACACTAGAGCCTGCACTTGGTGTGACACAGTTAACATATGTACAGTATATTTTATCAATAAACAGTATAACTGTACAGTCTATCAGAATTGAATATATACAGCACATGAATATAGATTTGTCGCTGCCAATTAATATATGATGAATGGATTGATATTTGTACAGACTATCAACCGTGAATATGAGATTGATACAGTCTATCAACAGTGAATATATGAACATGAATATGAGTATAACAAATTGTATAGCAATTGTAAAATAAAATGGCTTACTGCGTGTGTGTGTGTGTGTGTGTGTGTGTGTGTGTGTGTGTGTGTGTGTGTGTGTGTGTGCGTGTGTGTGTGCGTGTGCGTGTGCGTGCATATTGGGAAATTAGTCAGATGCTTACATTTTGATCTTGCTCTCTTATTCAACTCAAATCCAGTTCTATACATGTGATGCAGTGTTGGAGGAGCAAGGCATCTTTGGTGGTAGGTGATCTTGGAATCTTGACTTTTGATTTAGAGTAGATGCATGGTGGCTGTGCTTTTCAAAAATAAATGCTCATCTTGTCTGTCCTTTTGGGTAGATGTGACCACTGATGAGTGGGCCTTCTATCTCCTGCCACTGGATGATGACATCATCAGTCTGGAGCTCCCAGAATTCTTTCGTGACAACTTTCTGGTAATGTTGCTAGTGATGTGTTCTGTATCACAAGTCTAACAGCAAGGTAGAGTTTCCTCTTCTCAGGAATCACAGGGAGTTTGCTCTACTGATAGAACTAATTAAAACATTTTGATTCTAAATTAGCTGCAGTATAGCAATTCCAGCATTGAATCAAACCGCAGACTCACTGTCAGGCATTTAACCCAAACCACTCAGCAATCGGGTTGCCCCCCAACAACATTGCTTTAACACCTAGTCTGAGGTGCCCTGGTTTCTGAGTCAGTTAATGCATAGACCGTGTAACTGGTTTTCATCTGGCTCTTGTTGCCTGTTTTGCATGTCATCCCTTCACTCTGTCCTCAACTTTCCTGTCTTTACTGCCATCTGTGAAAAGCAGCATTATACACAATTCTGACTTTGTTATTAACAAAGTAAATTTAATTTATTATTTATTTATTATACATAAATATGTATCTGTGGTATGATGGCAATAATACACAATATTACCACTGGTGTGCTGATCTACGGCACCAGTGGTGTGTTCTACCGTGTTATGCTGTATACGCCGTATACAGTGTATACAGTCTAATAACCATTTCATCCATTGAAAACACGATAGCGTATCGCGCAGGGAATAATTATCGTATACCCTCCGAAAAAACCTAGAACACTGTATGGCACTGCATGCCTATAACTGCAGAATACCAGTAGCAATATCTTACTGCACACTGTAGCACTCCCTCTAGTGTATTATTGCTTAAATCAGTGGTTTTCAAAAAAAAAATATTATTATAAAGCATACAAATGGGCAAGTCAAAATCTCACAACGCGTCACAACGTTATGAGCTTGTAGATCTGCTATTTCAGCTATTTTTTTAAATGTGTGACTAATGTTAAAATAAATAAATGTTTGCCTATAATGGCATGCCCAAAATATGCAGGCTGAAAGTGGTTAGTATTTGCCTATGACTCGTAATGGGAAATGACACACCATTTGGGAACCACTGACTTAGATGACCTGAAAATACATTTTGAAAAAGAACAGCTCATGTAAGTAACCAGAATCAAAGCTAGCACACATAACCTGTGATTTCCTAGGAAGGGGACCAGCGCTGGGTGAGGACAGCAGGCAGTGCTCTACATCTCCTACACTCCCTTTATGGCCCCTTCTCTAAGGTGTATGGGATTGGACGATGTTCCAAGGTATGATCAAAAACATTGACAATGTCTGATCAAATGAATATCAAACATTAAATATTGAATCAAGCAACATACAAACGGTCTAGAGTGCACACAAAAGCCTGTAGTAGACATTACAATGACCCCAGAAGTGTTTTAAGTGAAATACCACATTAGGGTATGCATGGTAAAGGATTTAGTTGTCATTAATACTCTCTCCTGTGTGCGATTTTAACCAGATGGCATATGAATCATGGAGAGAGCAGGTAGAAGAAGGCGAACAAAAAACCTGTCAAGCTGAAATTGGAAAGGTCTTTCTCATTGACAGAGGTACTGTATAAAGCTGTTGTATGCTTTGTTTGCAGACACTTGTTTGGTTTATTTTCTCCATAACCGTTTCTCATTGACTTTGTAGATGTGGACCTTGTTACCCCTCTGTGCTCACAAGTGGTCTATGAAGGACTAGTGGATGACATATTTAGAATCAAATGTGGTAAGTGTTTCAGATGTGTGTGTGTGTGTGTGTGTGTGTGTGTGTGTGTGTGTGTGTGTGTGTGTGTGTGTGTGTGTGTGTGTGTGTGTGTGTGTGTGTGTGTGTGTGTGTGTGTGTGTGTGTGTGTGTGTGTGTGTGTGTGTGTGTGTGTGTGTGCATGTGCGTGTTGGGAGAAACAGAAGGCTTGGTTTATCTCCTGGACAAGAAAAGGATGGATAACCTTGACCTAAAATCCATGACCTTAGCAGCAGAAGAGCTTAGGTTTTGGTGGTCGAGTGAAATGTTGCAGACTTATTGTGGAATGTGAGAATCATCAGGTGGATGCTGTAATTTGTTTTCATATTTATGTGCAGCTAATGTTGTGTAGTCAAATGATAATATTTGTTGTGCAGGTTGCGTGGAGTTTGGACCTGACGTTACATCTTCAGACAAAAGCATAAAAGTGATGCTGAACTCTCAAGACAAGGTAGTTTAGACAGTATCAGCGGCCATCCATCCATTTTCTTCATCTCTGCTTTGATTTTACGTGAATTCCTGCTCTGAACCATGATATTTCTTTTAGGTGTTCAATGAAATCAGAAATGAGCATTTCTCCAATGTCTTTGGATTTCTCAGTCAAAAAGCAAAGAATCTCCAGACTGCTTATGACGTGAGTGTGAGAGCATGCAGGATACATCTTAACATACACCTAATTAACTTTGATTTTATAATGTAAGTTAATGGGACTTGGATCGGGCTGTTTGGGGTCATACGTCATAGATGACTGACATCACAGGCTGGCCACAGCACACATCGATCCGATCTTTTTCTTATTCTACAGAAACGCCGTGGGATGGACATTAAACAGATGAAGACCTTTGTTTCAGAGGAACTGAAAGGGTTAAAACAAGAACATCGGCTCCTCAGTTTGCGTAGGTCTTACATTCTTATTGGTTGTTTTTTAATTGTGTCAGTATTGCTGAATCACTAAAAGCCACAGTCTTTTTCAGATATTGGTGCTAGTGAATCAATGATGAAGAAGAAAACGAAGCAGGACTTTCAGGAATTGTTGAAGACAGAACACTGTAAGATTGCCTTATTAAATGCAACATCATATTGTTATGTTGTTTCTTTTTTGGAGCGGCAGGCCAAGTTTCTATTGCTGCTCTATTACATGTCTTTCCTGTCTATTGTTGAACACTACAGTGTTTTAATGTGCAGAGATACAGTAATCTTTAATCTAAAATTGTCCATGGCCACGTCACTCTGACTCAGACATAACCATCAACAAACCTGATACGCCCATATATAGGCAGGACCACACTTATGTCACTCTGACTCAGACATAACCATGAACAAACCCGATATGCCCATATACCTGTATAGAGACATGTGGAGATCCGGTTATCCAGAGCCACAGATCCGACCACTATGCCCTATGGATATGGGACCGACCGATTTCAAACTCCCCGCACGCATCTGCCTGAAACCATAGTTTTATTCAAATTGGGGTTTTTTGTGTGTGTTTTTTTTTATATTTGACTTTGATATGATGTGATTCTTTCTATCAAAAACACCTGGGTTATTTGGTGTATAATGAATGTAACACACTAATCACTTGAGAGTTTCAGTTTTTGTCATTACATGATTAGTTCTACAAATCCTGTATTCTTCTACAACTACAGCCTTACTGGAAGGATTTGAAATCCGTGAATGCATTAACGCCATAGAAGAGCACATCAATAGACAGGTGAGTCCATTTTAATGCTATCCATAAAACATAACCACATGCATGATACTATGCTTAATACTATACTATACTATACTATACTATACTATACTACAGGTAAAGATCTGCTACAATGTTCCACAACATTCTGTTGACTTTGCTCATTCATTCATTTATTGTTTCTCTTGTCAAGGTTTCAAATGTAGAAAGTCTAAGACTCCTTTGTCTCCTGTCTCTCACGGAAAATGGTGAGTGTTCTTCAGTATTTCATACCAGAGTAAAACAAATCCAGCCTCATACTATAATAACAACTTTGTGTTTATCTAACAGGGCTTCTGCCGAAAGATTACCGATCATTAAAAGCGCAATATCTACAGGTGAGCCTTAACTCATATCTTAAAGGAATGCTATGTTAATTTGTGACATTAAATGTGTTGATTGATGAACGTTCTGAACATGGTGCTTTGCTGTCTGTTGATACAATACTCAGATTTGTTGGCCTGGTAATGGCACAAGGGAGAATCACTTTTTGTTGTGTCAGTGTGGTGACGTTGTGTGGAAATATTGTTGTTTTGGCGATAAGGTTAAAAGTGTGCAGTATTTTTATATATAAAGGGCCATTCACACTGAGCACTATAACTATAACTATACAAAATATAGTTTTAAAAATCGTTTTAAGTCAAGTGGATGGCAGAGTTCACGCCGACTATAAAAATAAATACAATGGTGAACGATATAGTTTTCTGCATAGTTCTAGTGCTCAGTGTGAATGGCACTTAAGACTGTGGTATTGAGATTATGTCACAAGTTAAGTCTGTTCTTTCTGGTTTGCGCGGCCCTATCAGAGCTATGGAGTGGAACATCTTGTCACATTTGACAACCTGAGGCAGTTAGGACTGCTGGTGGAGCAGCAGCCAGGGGAGACACTGACTGTTATGGAGAGCAAAGTGGGCAAAATGGTCAATGACAGGACTGGAGGTGAAACAGCTTGTTTTTATTATGCTGACCAACTCCCTTTGTTTTTATTATGCTGACCAACTCCTTTTCTCCATAACACCAATCTGAATAGATTAGATATGTTATAATGATTCACAAAATGCATGCAGTAGTACACTATATCCTGACCCCCATTTACCCCATACATTTTTCTCTCTTTAGGAAAGTTGACTGATGCCTTCTCTTCTTTGGCAAAGAAGAGTAATTTCAGAGCATTGAGTAGAAGACTCAACCTGGTAAGCAATCTTGAACCTTGCTATTTTTTAAAAGCGTATTTCCATAGATATTTCACCTAACTTATATGTCCAGCAGTGGACAGTTGCACATTCTCATTCATTCAAAACTTCTTTACCATAAACACCACTGTAACGGATTGTAAGGAAAACCAATCAGCTTTTATTTATCAGCAAAGAGCTCCTAAAAACAAAGGAGGGAAATAGTAGTATTGTGTAACATTCTATTTTAGATAGTAACTACGCCGATACCCTTTGGGAACGATGCTCATTGGGAACGCATGCCTCTCCCGTTATGCAATACCCGTTACACCCGTCAGAGACACCTTATACCCATTGTCAGAGTACTTAGTGCAGTACCAATTATCATAGTATTTGGAGGCCAGTCTCTGATGTCACTACTATGACATTATATTGATAACATAAGGAATCTGCATATATGGGCATAAAAGGGACACAGACATACAGACAGAAATACATAGAAAGATCTCTATATATGAGCAGAATATGGACATAGGTACAGAGATTTGTGCATTTATAGATATCTATGGACAACCTCTCTGCACATTGTTCCCTCTGGACCTCAGTTTACGCCAAGTTTGAAGTCAATCGGTCGAACAGTTCTCAAGAAAGGGGACAGACGGACATCAATCCCATGTATTATAGATAGATGCTATATTTTAGTAACGGTCATCACTTTCCATACAGGTGCCTAAGTCAGATGAGGAATATGATCTCCGTGTCCCAAGAGACATGGCCTACATCTTTAGTGGGGCCTATATCCCTCTAAGCTGTAAACTAATCGAACAGGTGGGTAATAAGACATGAATGCAACATAAATTAAACACACAGACCCCAATTAAATTGTTCAATAAGAAGGGACACAAGTTAAAATGAAATATGGAAGATAATTAGTGCCATTGCAAATCTAGTTTCTTCTGTGTTGTGTCTTATCTATACTGTAGGTGCTAGAGAGAGACGGCTGGACAGGACTTGAAGAAGTCACCAGGATGCTCAATGGACATGAGTTTGCAGTCACAGGTTAGACAATAATGCTCATCAATATGAAGTCAACTTTAATGCTGTTTTGATGATGAGTGTTGAAGATTCTGTGATACACATTTACCCCCCACCAGGCAGCAATGGAGCTAAGAATGATTCACAACGAATCATCCTGGTCATGTTTCTTGGTGGCTGCACCTTCTCTGAGATTTCAGCATTACGTTTCCTTGGAAGAGAGAAAGGTACATTTAATGTAACAACTCAAGCTTATATTAAGGAATACTTAAAAACAAGAAACTAGCTCTAGCAATTGTTATGAGACTACCATTTTTATACAAAGGTGGGAAGTACCTAAGTATTTGTACTTTATTTGTTTCTCCTGTGAGCACCTGGTTGTATTGTTTTATCTGTCTTCAAGCACTTTTAATCACTCTTATTTCTCTCTCTAGGTTATAAATTCATTGTGGTAACCACTGCAATCACAAACAGTGCAAGACTTTTAGATGCAATGTTGGACAACCACATGTAGTCCCGTTCTTTCCATCTCAACTGTTCAGGACACACTCATGTACAGTATGGACAAAGTTCTGTCTCCAGTTCTGACACATTCCTGCTGCCACACTTTATGTCAAGTGGCCACAGGCATTTACAGTTATAAAATGCCATTGGATAAATGTTTTTTTTTTCTTTCTCTTGATGAGAGCATAAATGTGTACATTACAACAGTGCATCATAATATAGATGATGTACAAAATGAATAAATGTTTTAAATAAATGTTTTAGCATGTTTCTGTTTGTCTGTAACTTATGCTATTGTGAGAGAAAATCATGTTATCCAGTGGATAACATAACAGAAAGTCTGTAGCCTTGGATAAAGACTAGCTCTGGTCCATAGCATTAGAAGGAGTTCTCCTTAACTCCTTCGAACGCTATGGACCAGAGCTAGATCAAGAGATCATCGATGTATTTTATTATTGTCAGAATCTATAAAATAGACACATGATAGTCTTGATCCAAGGCTAGAAAGTCTGAAGACCATATAAGACCCTGATGAAGACTTAAGTCAATATGCATCTGTTTGCCTTGTCCAAAGAATAAATGTAGACTGTAGCTATATATTTTGCCAAGGTTGTCTGCACCATTTGGAACTAACGATAAAGCAAGTTTCCTTGGTTTTATTTATATATTTATATATAAGCATTGAGTTCTTTGTATTGTATATAATATATATCACCTTGTATAAATTCATATTCAAGTCTGTCTTCTGTTTATTCTCTCCTTGTTATTTTCTCTCTCTCTCTCTCTCTCTCTCTCTCTCTCTCTCTCTCTCTCTTGCCCTCCACTCTAGTCTGAACATTAGACTACTAAACTGTCTCTGTGCTTTTGATCAGAGTCATGTATACAGTATGTAGTACTGGTATTTATTTATTTAATTTATTATTTTGGCGTCGGCATGTTTGCACTGGAAATACTGTGTGTACTTTAAAATGTGTCTGAATAATCCTGTAAGGGATGGGCTGTGCTAAAGTGCAGCTGTAATATGAGCCATGAGAACCATGCAGCACTGTCTCCCTGAAGTGTCAGAACCATTAGGTCAGAAGAACATAGACCAATTATTTGTTTACTAACATTGAGACTGGACGCACAGGTGATTTTTTCACGCAATCAATTCTCAACCTGTTTCGGGGTGCGCTGGTTTCAGCACACCCCAACCCCTCTTGTGTGTTGGCTAGTGAGGCGTGTCCTAGCGAGACCTGATAGAATGGGTTTCATTGCACGCATACTGGTTGCACGCATACTGGTTCTTATCAGTGTGACGTCGTCTGCTCACTCCGCTATACAGCTCCGAGATGAGGCTCTATGTGGTTCTCATCCGGGATCGGTCGAACGTCCGCCAAGGCTCCGCTGTTTACCCTTTTGTATACATCGTATCCCAAAACTAATGGTAGATTCCAAACCTCACGGATGTTTAAGGTTTGGACCGGAGCATAATATTTTAGGTCTGGAGCGAAACTACCCGTTTAAATCGCTTATTTAGTCAGCCTGTGGCCATGTTTCCCATTCAACCCGGAAAACCCCCCTACGTCCGCTGCCAGTACTGCTCCTGGTTTGGCTACAATGGGAAACATGGCCACCGGCGGACTAAATAAGCGATTTAAACGGGTAGTTTCGCTCCAGACCTAAAATATTATGCTCCGGTCCAAACCTTAAACATCCGTGAGGTTTGGAATCTACCATTAGTTTTGGGATACGATGTATACAAAAGGGTAAACAGCGGAGCTTGGCGGACGTTCGACCGATCCCAGATGAGAACCACATAGAACCTCATCTCGGAGCTGTATAGCGGAGTGAGAGGTTCTTTATGGAGCTAGGTCTATAGGTACTGCTGTGGTTTATGAATGATAAAACTGAAGGGTGGCCACCAGTGTTGCCATGTCCAGTTATTGTAAGCGACTTTGGGCTTGTTTTTCTGTAAAGTTGCTTGCAGATATTTGTAGTAGTTGCGGGTTGCGGTTTGTTGGACTTGTAAGTTGTTTCCAAAGTGCAGTTACTTATTTAGGCGTGCTTCCAAATATTTTAATTATTATTTAAACCAGTGGTTCACAAATGTTTTGTGACAGGGAAATGTATGTTGTTAGACTTAGAATGTTTCAAAAAAATATTCAGATTTTATTGCAAGATTTTTGTGAGCTTGTAGATCAGCTATTTTCAAATAGCCGATGCATAATAGGTTTATAGTGCTCATACTTCTTTTGGGCTTGTTTTCATAGATCTGGTAGCATATTTCTCTCTCAAAATCTGGCAACACTGGTGTGCACTGTGCCTGCTTTTGTTGGCGGATTAGGGAGGGGCGGTTTCTGTTTAGCACGACGGAAACTCCCAACGGTCAACGCCCATTTCAGTCTGCTCGCACACAGAAAATCAGCCAATCATCAACGACGCATTTGAAGTGAAAGTATGCTCCGTCGCACGATGGTGTCGCGCGTTGAATATAGCAGACCTACAAGCTGACAGTGCATCGTATCTGCGAATCACAACGAGCTTGTAGGTCTGCTATTTTTATTCAAGTATGAACGATCGGGGCCCAGTGTTGCCAGATTCTACGAGAGAAATAAGCAACCAGGTTTATGAAAACAAACCCAAAAGAAGCGACCCATGAGCACTTTATTATTTTTTTAACTCTATGCTTTAAACATATACAGCCATTTGAAAATAGCAGATCTAAAAGCTTGTAGATCTGCTATTTTCAAAAGAAAGTCTTGGAGAAAAGTGAAACATTTTGAATATTTGAACAATTTAACAACAAAAATCTGGTATGGGGGTCCCTGGCACAAGATATGTTTAGATGGAGGGGGGTCCGGTTGATGGACAAATATAATACATATTAATTTGGGGGAAGACAGACACTATAAAGAGTCAGTCAGACTTGGACACGGATCGGAGCAACACGTATATTTAAAGTATTAATAGACGGATTTCCGCGCGACGTCATCACAGAGCAGAATGCGCAATCTGCGCATGCCCGGGTGAAGGCGCGTTCGAAAATACAGCCCTGAGCGGCAGTGAGCGCACTGGCCAATACAAACTAATAGGCGAGTGTGCTCCGGTGCGTAATTTCCAAACGCACCCATAGGCTTCCCCCCGCAGCTGCGCGGTCATATTCCTCTCATGTTTACTAACAGGAAACCTCTCTATATGCCAGGGAACATTTGTGTTGTTTTTAGAATATACTTTCATAAAATATTACAAATATATTCCATATTTTATTTGAAGTGTTTTTGAAAATAGCAGATTTAAAAGTGAACTTGTAGACCGGCTATTTGTAAAATGTCGGCTATTTGTAAAATCGCGATGCGACGCATAGTTTAAAGTGCTCATGTGGCCTGTTGCTTCTTTTTGGCTCGTTTTTCTAGACCTGGTTGCTTATTTCTCTCATAAAATGTGGCAACGCTGTCTGTGAGCCTGCCGGCCAATCAGAGAGGAGTCTTGCTCAGAGTGCGTATTTTGAATCTTGTAGTTGGGAAACGGACGGTGAGACGGACGAGAGAAGAGAGAAGCTGTTGAAAGAACAACCAGTGTTATTGAGATAGTTGTACGGTTATACATCTAATCTGACAAATACTGGGACTTCATCATGAGGAAGAGGTAATAATAGAACGCCATTAGTTTGTCATCATGCGTTGTTTTCTGCACAGTTCTGTTTTACAAACGTATAGCGTGGGTTTAAATTAGATCTTGTTTTGTTATTTGCGAAAATGGCTAACCGCGTGCAGCTAGTAGAACTGTTTAGCTACGTTTATGGAGAAGTCAAGTGTGGGGTAGATAATGAAACTGTTCGATTTTATGTGCATAATTTAGTCGGATACAGGATAGCTGGGCACTAGGGACACCTGGGCACCTCAATGTAAAATTTAAGCATGCTCTAATCATTTACTTAACTAAAGTTAACTCAAATAGCCAATTTTTCATCGAGGTGCCTAGATGTCCCTAGTGCCCACCTATCCTGTTACCGTTAGTCATGCATCATGATTCTGCCTGTCGGCACTGTATCGTCCTATCCTAGCCTTGGATCAAGACTATCATAGATGTATTTTTTTTATCGAGTCTGACTTTTACTTTCGCATCATAGATATGCAAATGTCAAAATTGACAAAATACATCTATAGATCATCTTGATCTAGCCTTAGATCAAGACTCTCGTATATGTATTTTATCGATATAAAAATGTCAAAACGATAAAAAATACAATTACGAGAGTCTTGATCTAAGGCTAGTCTTGATCCAAGGCTATAGTCCTATCCTATCTGATTGTTTTAAACGACGTTAAACTCAACAACATTGCAGCTGTACAGAAAGCTTGGATTATCCTCTTTGTGTTATGAGCAACTTTCTGTCAATACATTCTGTACAGGTGATAATGTTTCTTAGTGTTGGAGTTTGGAAGCACTTGTTTTACATCACTCAAGTCAATAGTCCTGGTACCACCTGTTTTGAAATTGCTTTTAATGCAAGGGACAGCAGGACTTGCGTTATTGAAAACAAGCTTCTCCAAAGTCAAAACATTATCACTTGCACTCATTTATTGACAGAAAGTAGCTCATAATAGGGGCGGCCATAGCTGAATGGTTAGTGAACCCGCCTAGGGAGCCAGAGGCCCTGGTTGCCCAGGTTCGATTCCAGGCCAGGTCAGCATATGTGTCGATGAAATGAAATTTGTCCCTGAGCGAGACTCTTAACCCCTAATTGCTCACAGGTTCTCATTGGAAACAAGACCGCAAGGACTTTCATGAACGACCTGTTAAAAGGAATTATCCTTATCCTTATCCTTATAACATGTCTATGGTGGATTTTTATTAAACAAAAACTTGGCAAAGAGGATAATCCAAGCTTCATGCCCTGGAAAGGTTGAGAACCACTGTCTTACCACTGTCTTAACTGTCCTTGACTCCTTTCTAGTGAGGTGGTCGCAGCCGAGTCTGTGGCTTGTATGAATAAAGCCCTTTATAAACTGAGGGACATATGGGAGGAAATAGGAATCCCTGAGGACCAGAGACTGGAGAGGACAAATACAGTCAAAAAGCACGTTCAGGTGAGAGACATCCCCACGCTACATGATTGACACACTGCCTGCAACTTTATTTAAACCAGTATTGTATCCGGCATGTTCAATTTAAGTCTGAGTGTACAAAATAAATGTAAATAAATGGATCCAGGTCCATTTGTACACTCGCAGAGTTATAGATGGATAAATGAACACTGGGGTCTTTACTGTGCAGTAGCGTTTTATGTTGTTAATGTTTTATATGATAATTCTGATTGGTGCTGTTTATTTCGGACGAGACAGGAAAGGGCGTTGCAAAGGTGATTTAAAGACTCACTCCACCAAAAGAGTTTGAGGCTTTGATTGTGACTTTACACCATGCAAACAACCTTTGTGTGTCCTCAGTAAAACTGTTTCAGTGAGTGCTGAAAAACAGATTTTGGTTGCAAAACAAAACATGCTTTAGAGATATGCAGAGTGAAAGAAACCACCACAGCTTTGATGGCTTTGCCCTACGGCCTTTAAGCATGACATCATAAGATACAGCTTCTTGTACTAACAACTCCAAATGTAAAAGCTGAAGTTATTTTTTTATACCTTCTCAAATTGTTTCTCCCCTGATTATTATTTCTATTCCAAACAGGATTTACTGGACGACATGATTGTTGAGGAAGAGGCACTGAAGAAGAGACTCTTTGACAGTATCGAAAAATGCCGGCATGTGTTGTCCAAACTCTGTCTGGAACTTGAGTTACCTATGAGTGAAGTAAGCAAGACTTTTTTTCTGTAAGAATTTTTATTTTATTTTGATATGACATGTGATGTGAAACTGAGACAGGAAGGTGAGAGGGATGTTGGGGTGGGACAACATCATAGGGTGAGATCCAGTAAAGTGCATTAGGTCGGATTCTAACCCGGGTCAGCTGCTGGAAGGACATTGTGGTATGTGCTCCGGGGCCTCCAGCAGGACTAGAATAACCTGTTGATAGAAGCTGGTTTCTGTCAGCAGATGCTTAATTCCATCTCAGGTTTCAGCCAGTCCATTCTTAATACAGAATATGCAGCTTGGGGTTACTTCTGAAGCATATATGTTTTCTGGCAAAATGGTTATTTTCGTGTCTAGCATTGCTGTATGCTAAAAGATACTCCTGTATCAGCCAATGATGTATCCTACATCATTGGCTGATAGCCAACATCTTTAATTATACTGTTGGTGTGAGTTTTTGTACATTTTTCTATCTATCCCTTCAGAACCAAGGGGAGATGACAATTCTCCAGAAAGAGAGGGACCTCCGTACAAGGGTGGAGGTACTGGTGAAGGAGAGGAGTCAGAGGTTGCAGCAGCTAAAAGCCCTGCTAGAGGTGGACCATGAGCTATGTGACATCCTGTGTTCAGAGCCATACGGCATCGACGAGGCCTCTGTTCCCTCTCTGGAGCAACTTGAAGCCTTTCGCAGACACATCGCAAGCCAGACAGCAGAGAAGGTGAGAGTTTAGCCTGATTTGACGCGTTGTGAGCAAGTGTCGGCAAGTGACATTATGACAGTAGAAATTTAGATTTCGATTTATTTTAAGAAAAGGACCTTATTGGTGTTGTTGTGTACATGGCCCATTGACTCCAAGTCAATGAAATAGTGTGATCATGACTGTTTACCATGGTCTCTGGATGAATACCCGTTTCTTATTGGCTGGAAGGAGGTGTGCATTTCGCAGATCTCGAGAACCATTGGTCAGACCAACTTCAAACTCAGCGTGTGCTATAGAGTGTTCTGTTAAGTAACATGGGTTTCCCCATCTTTCCCGCTTTTAAGTAAAAAATATATATATTTTCAGGTCGGGATACCAATTTCATCCAATCAGGAGAGAGAACCCCTCAAATATCATCATGTATCAATTTCATAGTGTTCCAGTTCCAATTTTGTCTTCTAATATTTGAAATCACTTCCAAATCACTCAATATAATATTCTAATATTTTGAGATATGGATTATAGATTTTCATGAGCTGTATGCCATAATCATCAAGATTAAAAGAAAAAAAAATATCTCACTTTATGCGCAATGAATCTAGAATATGCAAAAGTTTCTCTTTATGAATTATATTGCAGAAGAAAATCAAAGCTGCCCGACCCTTGCCGTGAAAAAAAACTCAAAGGCTCAAGTCCACCTTTTCAGACTCGCTTTCCCTACCTAACGCAAAGTTAAAAAGAAGCATGATTTTCTTCATATTCAGATGCCGTTGGCCATTTTTGATTACACAGCATACTGTTTTTTGTTTGTTCAGGAACGAAGGCATGAGGAGTTTGTAGACCTCAGGAATCAGGCTATTCTGCTAATGGGGGACTTGGACCATTTCCCCGAGACCACCTTTGAGAAGGACATTGTTGGCGAGGATGAGGAGGCCATCTGCCTGTCCAGAGAAAACATCAGATCACTCCAACTACTGATTTGTCAGGTGTGATATTTTTGCAAACATATGAAACAGAACAATGGTGTCACCAGACTCACCACCATTGCAAACTGTTTGGATGAAAGGTGTGACACATTGGAACAATGTCCCTTAATGATGGATGTTGTGTTGTAGGATGAAATATTTCTGATGCTATGTGTAGTGTGCTAACTGAAGCGGGTGTTTCCCATGCTAATACTGCAGCTAGAAGGACGGAAGGCAGAGAACGAAGCTTTGTGTGAGGCTCACAGAGAGAGGATCCAGAGACTGTGGGACAGACTGCAGGTTCCCCAGGAAGAGAGGCAGGCCTTCTCAGAGCACTTGGTCTCATCCAAGAGGAAGAACCTAGAAGCGGTAAGTGAAAACCCTTTTAGAACGAGCAAGGGTAAGATTTAACTCGAAGAGGCATCAGTCAGAATTCTCTTTCAAGCACTCACGCTAGATGGAAGAACACATTAAAAACGTGTTTCATATTCTATGTAATCATGAATTAAAGTTCTCAGTCATCTGGATTCCATAGACTTAGAGGCCTGCAACCTGCATGTCTTTCTCTGGCTGTAAATTTTAATACTGCTGCTGCACCATGTCGCTGGTAAAGTCAAGCCCTATATAGTACTGTAACAAAAGTTGTTCAAAATACCATTAGATCTTCTTATCTTCCATAAAACATTTTCCATAAAACCCTAATGGGTTTCATAAAAACGATGGTTAAAGCCTCAATTTACGATTTCTTAAACTGGCTGTATGTACAACAGCAGGAATATAGGTTTAGAATGATAATACAGTGCAGTTGAAGTAGAATTGTCTAGGAAACGAAGCGCTATTTGAGGAATCTTTTCGCTATGTCTCATAAATCTCAGATTGGGACTTGACCTTAGAACAAATTACAAAAACTGTCATTCGCTAAATTTCTCATTCTATTTAATGTTTTGCTTTAATCCCTGTGTAATACAAATTAGACTTTGAGATTACTCATGTGCATCCAGCCAGACGGCGTCTTCTGCTCGTAGCTCATCTTTGTCTCCATTTTTCTTGTCAGTTACAAGCTGAGGTCGAGCGCCTGGAGGAACTCAAACTACTAAACATCCGTAACGTTACAGACGCCATCCGCTCTGAGATAGCTGTATTGTGGGAAAAGTGTTTCTGTAGCACCGAGCAGCGGCAGGCCTTTGTACCATATTTTAGCGGTGAGTGTGGTCCTTGACTTTTGGTTCATTCATAAATCACAACACGAGGTACTAAAGCACCAGCTCTGTATTATTTCAGAGGAATTTACGGAGGAGCTCCTGGGAATGCATGATGCTGAGATCCAACGTCTCAAACAGCATTATGAAGACCACAAAGAGCTGTTTGAAGGTGTTCACCAGTGGCAGGACAACTGGAGACTTTTCCTGGAGCTGGAGGTGTGTAGTCTTAATAGTTGTGGATGGGGGCCTACAGAGATGAATAGAGAAACTGCAGGACCCTATCCAAAGTTGCAACAGGATATAAAGTGGGGGCTGTCAGATCAAACAATGGAAGGCAGGCACAGGCAGGACTTTTTCTAGCCCACCTCTGTGCATTGCGAGTATAAATTCCACAATAGTATTGATAACCTGGGCTACAGCTACAAATTGCCTAAACAGACAAGTGAAAGATGCATGGTGTGGGGGTAACATTGGTTTCTCAGTCAAAGTCATGCTATGCTGTGTCCGCTGACAACTAGCGTATCTAGTCGCATTATGCACTCGCTGATTGACAGCCTAGCTCTGGTCCATAGCGTTAGAAGGAGGAGAACTCCTAATGCTATGGCCCAGAGCTAATTGACAGCCTATGTATTAATAGGCCTTCGTGGTCACATTCAAGATGCTATATCAAGAACTGGTGTAATACTGGAGTCATGTTTGTCCCTTTCAGAAAAAAGCCACTGATCCAGCGAGATTTAACAACAGAGGAGGGAATCTGCTGAAAGAGGAGAAACAGAGGACAGAATTACATAAAAGCCTGCCCAAGGTGAGATGTTACACCAACACGGATAGTCTTTTAAAGTCCAGATGGATTGGCATTTGCAAACGAGTGTCAAACTTCCATATCATGATGTATTTCAGAGTGACAGGCAGGACATGAAATTGATTTTAATGTTAAAGCGTGCTTGTCATAACGAATTACAAAATATATTTTTAAATAGGTGCACAATATGACTGATGTGTGCTAAAAGAGATTAAAAGGGCTTTTTTTCATTTCATCTTGGCTGGTATCACTGGTATCTTCTCAAAATGCTCAGTTGAAAAGAACTTCATTCGATTTAGCTCACTACATATTTTCCATTAGTCCAACTTTTCTGTGCATATCTCTGCTTTTGTAGAAGACCTGACTTCAAATAATAAAAATAAATAAGTCATCGTTTCTGGCATGTCTCACTTCTTTCTGAATTTAGTTTTCTATCTCTTTGCATACAAACATTGCACACACAAAAACGGATACCTGACAATATACAAATGTATCGTATGTCTTTATTTTTGCCATTTCTTTCAGCTTGAGAAAAAACTGAAAGCCGAGATCGATTCCTGGGAAAGCACGCAGGGACGCGAATTCCTGGTACATGGGCAGATGTTTCTCCAGTATGTGGCAGAGCAGTGGGAGCTCTACCGCATAGAAAAAGAAAACGAGAAGCTAGAAAGGGTGAGAAAGATGTGTGATTCTTGCTTAATCCTCATTTGCTGTATATTAACCTTGAAAAATGTGGTAACAGCCGCTCTTTTGAATCCTGACAGCAAATCAAGAAAAACAAGCAGACAGAGGTGGAGATGCTCTACGGAACCATGAAGCCAACACCCACCAAAAGGAGACTGCTTACCAACACTACCCCCAATAAAACACGGAAGGTGAGGAAAAGTTTATAGTTCACATATTTAGTTATGGCTTAGTAGAAATAGCCAAAATCCTAGCCTCTTTACCCTTTCTTTTTAATATATGCCTACCTGGATAATTCAAGTTTTCTAAATTTCCTTTTGGCTGTATGCAGACATTGCAATCACTAACCACCCTCCCTCTATCATCAAAATCTTAACAGTTTAATGCTACCTCCAGCTCCGCTAGTGTCTACTCTAACAGCACAATGCGCTCAGGCTTTGGGGTTGCTGCCTGTCGTTCACCTCCCTCTGCAAATAAGGTTGGTATAATCCCCTGTCGATTCTGATCTTGAATGTGTACTACTGATCTTGAATGTTTTTACAGGAGTAATGAGGACTTTAGCAAAGACTATTAGAAATAAAAGTACCCAATGCCTCCCTGCTTGGTGCTCTGCATCAAAGGTTGGATTGGGGTAAGTCCCTGTGACATCATGGCCCTCACGGTACAGAAACAGGAGATAGGCTCCTGACCTATGGGCCACATGCTCGGGAACAGTTGGTTCCCAAGGCTACTTAATGTGGACTTAGAAGAAGCGCTGTCAGTCTTTCCAAAGCATTTGCACTGTTCTTTTTAGAAACCTAAAGTAATATAAGCTATTTGGAAACTATTTTATCTGTTTAATGACTACTAGTTCATGATGATGTTGGTTCAGTAATGAATGACTCATCTCTATGGGTCCTCTGATTAATCTATAGTTTGAAATATAAATGTGATTGGTAATTTGACTATGATGTTCTTGGATTACATTTTTGTGAGGCATTGCTTTTTTTTCTTCAAGTTGTTGATCTGTTTGTCAAGTTGTTGATCTGTTTCACAAACATGTACAACAACTTTGAATGGACAGAAGATATTAAATGGTTATGTGAACTGGATTTGTATATCAAGGCCCTTTTCTAATGTAATAAACAAAACAAAAAAGACACATTGAAGCAGGTACACTGGTTACATCTTCAATCTTCCCTCTCTCTACTGATGTGCATTATCCAGATTCCACTAGTACGGACACCTGGACGGGCTAAACCTCCGCACCAAGGCCTACATGGAAGTAACAAGGAGAACATGGGCCAGGCTAAAGGAACTCCAGTAAGCGGTGCGTTGATGACCCCTGCTAGTCCACAGTGTAACTTCAGCGTAACGTCTGTTGCCAGCACATATTCTGAATTTTTGGTAATTTTAAACTTTGTCTTCTATTTCTTTCTCCAATTTACTGATCTTAAAGCTGCATTATGTTAATGTCCTGTTCTACCCTGGATTTGAACATGTCTCCTGCACAAGTGCTGACATTCTTACCACTGAGCTAAATAGAGCTTGCTTGCTCAAATTTATTTTGACCTAAAATCTAGGTCTAAATTTTTGTCAAACCAGAAACAGGATTGTGTAAGGTCAAATTAGACACAGAATCTAAATGTCTCAATATAGAAGAGCAGGGAGACCAAATACAACCACCCCAATTGTATTAAGTTATTACCATACAGATTGGACAAAATGTATTCACAAAAAAAGTTGCATGATACAGCTTTAAGTCCTATGCACTGCAGCCACACAGGTTTTAGTGTGTGTTTTTTTTAGGTGTCTTTGTTGATGTAAGAGGCTAATGACATAAATTGGTTTATGTTTTAGGACTTGGTCAACATCAGTTCAGTCAAGGTGTGTGTTGTGTGATGCTCAATAACACCAGTTAATCCTTGTTGCATGATAATCATTTATTATTTCATAAGTCACTCAAGATTTTTGTGTCAGGGTTATTAGGCCAGGCTCTGTGCTGCTGTTTTTTTTTTCTTCCTTTCTTACTGCCTAGTACTTCCTAACACACAGCTTTCATTTGATATTAGAGAAATATTATTATCTGCAAATTTACAGCAATTTACAGGTTGATATGGCTCCTATGTTCTGTCTGTGACCTGACTTTTGTCTCTCTTCTTTTCACAGCGAGACTTTTCAAAGGCCGGTAACACCAACAGCAAGCCAGCTGTCCTTAACTCCACCATTAGTGACCATTGATCCCTACTATCGATACAATCAAGTCTTTTTATTTATAAATAATGGCATTTTAACAAAAGTAAGCCCAACGTAATCTCCTTCCTCTCCGTTCTGCAACGTGTTCACG
This sequence comes from Gymnoscopelus microlampas, assembly GCF_963454915.1. Taxonomy (NCBI): domain Eukaryota; kingdom Metazoa; phylum Chordata; class Actinopteri; order Myctophiformes; family Myctophidae; genus Gymnoscopelus; species Gymnoscopelus microlampas. Next base: position 40,344,254 of record NC_139962.1, on the reverse strand, counting down.
ACCATAGTATTGGTGTGTTATATTCATAGAAATGAAGGAGATGATTATATTGTACAAAGTGTTTGAATAATACACCGTGGTATCATATTTTAACTAACACTACATACCCTTCCTGTAATGTCTGTCTGCATCTTCCACTGCACACAATGTCAAGGGGCATGGGGGACAAAGACGATTGGATCAGCTTTTCTGTATATATGCTATCTAGGGTCATGGGCATAATGTGTAGAGTATTACTATTTTGCACTTTGTATTTTACTGTATAGTTTTATTTACACTCACGCTGTTCCATTGTCAACTGTTTGTATGCACATGTATATATTATATATGTTTTAGCTGACGAGAATTTTATGTTTTTGTGTCGCTTTGATTGCAATCTTTCTACACATTAAATCTTTTAAAATTGATTCATTCTTGTGTTAGATTTAATTTAAAGGCGGGCCCAGATCCAGTCAATTTGTTGTTACTTTTACCAGAATCGTTTTAATTCCACTATTATTAGTATTATTATTATCAACAAGTTGACTTGTTGTGCAAAGTTGTGTAAAATATAAAATGATTGATGACGTTCCCAGTCGGGCTCATTAAAGGCGGACCAACAACAATGTTGCCATGTCGGCTATTATAAGCGACTTTTGGGCCTCTTTTTACAAGTTGCTTGTAAAAATTGGTAGTTGCGTTTTTTTGGGCTTGTTTGTAAAATGTAAGCCTACTTGCTTGTTTAGCCTTGCTTCCACATTTCTTAATTATTATTTAAACCAGTGGTTCTCAAATATTTTCATGAAAAGGTTTTGTGCCAGGGAGCATTTGTGTTAGATTAGAATGTTAGAATGTCAAACAAGTATTATTTTAAGAGTTTTTGAAAATAGCAGATGCGACGCGTTGTGAGCTTGTAGATCGGTTATTTTCAAATAGCCGATACATACAGGTTTACAGTGCTCATGTGACGTAAGTTGCTTCTTTTGGTTTGTTTTCCTAGAGCTGGTTGCTTAAATCTCTCACAAAATCTGGCAACACTGCCAACATCCGGTCCAGACACTGTTGTGTGTTGACGTGCACCACGTTGCTGCATTAGTAATGGATTACTTTGAAGAGGACTTGGTAGCTGCTTTACGAGAAGTGGTTCACGGTGGAAACTGGCAGTGTGTAGGAAAGACGTCCGACTTCCACTCACCATGCACAAAGTAACTAGTAGCCACACATTTTCGAAAGTAGCCGATTAAAATGTCTATTTTCGAATAAGTAAATGGGCCATTGCCTTGTTAGTAACGTTGCTATCCATGTCATTGCCGTGTTAATGCTGCCAATTCATTTCATGTCATAGATCATTATTTCTATCAAAGACCATGTACAAAAGATATAATCTCAAGCAAAGACAAAATGTGATTTGTACCAGATTTAACCACTAGTCCTAGACCTACTACAGTCGTCCCTGAGTAGCTCTGGGCCAGAGCGTTAGCGAGTTCTCTCTAACGCTCTGTTAGGAGCAGTGCTCTTCCCATGGACTGAACATTCCTCTACTGTGCGAGGTCTCCAACTGTAGTACAAAATAAACAACTTATTTCGCTACTCATCGAAACAAAGGCTGTTTGGTGTTGTTGAAAGACGATTTTCCATGGTGGGAAACGTCTCAGGACCCCAGCACCTCCTTTGCACAATGCACTTTTGGGCAGAAAATAAAATATGTCCGCCAGACGGAAATTATTTAAATTACTCAACTGCGCCCTCTACAGATCTGGTCAATGTAAATTACCATTGACCAGATCTATAGAGGGCGCAGGTGAGTAAATAACATAATTGTATTGTGTTTTTAACACAATAAAACAGTGCAAGACATAATCATACCTGCAGCATCTAACCACCTAGCATCCAGCTCAAACATACTAAGGCAGAATACAATACTCAAAATGCCACCTTCTATTTTTTGATTAATGGTAACACAGCCACAGGAGAAAATATGGTAATCTGTACATCAGACATAATGTCATTACAATGTTAACAGTATTGTCCCTCCTGTCGCCAGGCTGTTCTCTGAGGATGGGGAGCATATTGTCCTGGTCCACACTGAAGATGATAGGTATTGGGCAATGGATTCTTCCTGTCCCCATGAAGGTGTCTTCAATTCCATTCCATCATCTAATATTAGTGAAGGCTGTCACATATTAGATACAGATATAATGTCTACATTCGGGGATTTAATTGATTAGGATGGTATAGTATACTATAATGTAATATGTCAACACACAGGTGGTCCTCTTGAACTGGGGGATATTGAAGATATCGGAAATGGAAAGATGGCACTTGTGTGCCCGTGGCATCACTTTGACTTCTGTCTGGAGACAGGTGCCTCTTCCACTGGACTTCAGGTAGGGTACATGCATGGAACATAATTATAAATGCATGCCACATTTGGACCTCAAAAGCAGGGCAAGCAATGAATCTTTAAGATTTGTATAATAAGATTTTGTTGATGTTTACAGATTTGGCATACAAATATTTTCATGATTTTATAGTTTCTGTTTAACTGCAGAACCCAGTCTACGAGGTCAGAGTTGTTCAGGGCAAAGTTTACATCAACACTCAGAATGAACTGTCCTTGACCCCTATTCCAGAAACAAAGGTATCATGCACAGGTAAGGCTTACAGTGGACAGACAGTGCTTTGCAATATTTCTTCATCAGAGTTAAGTACAGGGACGGGGACAAAAAATGATGTACAGCAGTTAATTAAATCTGGACTCAGGTGCATAATTAAGGATAAGAGCGCTGATCTTAATTTGTAAAATAAATACTATAGATTTCCATATTTGGACTATTTCTGGCAATATACACATGTTCCCACACTTATATTTTACATTCAGTGCCCATTTTGATCTTTTGGAAATTGTAGGCCTGTTGTCAGCTATTTCCTTTAGATAAGACCCTCAGACAATATTTATTTTGAGTAAACTTTGTAACTGTATAGCCCCCCCCCCATGGGGGGGGGGGCTATGCAAAGTAAATGAAAAGTTGTGTAATTTAAAATTAGGTCGAAAATTATGTTGAGAACTGAGGTACAATGTTGACAGCTAGTTCTGTCAGAAAGCCAAATGGATAACCCACGCAGCTATTGTCTTTCAGAGGATACAGTATGTGAATACAGAACAAGGAGAAAAGTTACCCACATGTATTCAAAGTAACATAAACATAATTTCATTATACTACACATCCAAAACATATCCAAACTCAAAAAAACTCACTTAGAATGGACGCACACACTGAAGCTCTGCTGCTGCTCTCTGTACCAGACCTGACACACTGACCAAACACTTGCTTTTAAAGGTGCATGGGATTGCAAATCATCAAATCAACAGCAGGTGCAACTAATTGGCTAATTAACTGCTGTGCACTCAGCACACATTGAAGTGGAAACAAAGGGTCCATTTTAGAGGAAAAAACATAAACAATAATACTAAACTTAGAGTTTGGGGAATCTTCTTAACAATGTGAGATTGTCAAAATATGTTGTCTGTCTGTTTCTGTTCAGACAAATTATCTCCCGATACCATTAAGCTGTGCCCTTCTGAAGACACACTCTGCTACTGGGCAACAAAGATCCTCTGCACTCCAGATCCAAGAGAGAAGGCAATAAATACTTAATCCATATTTAAAGATACTAAGGATTCATAATCATGAGCGATGTCACTAGCATCAACATGTGGGAGTTCTATAATAATTATGATTATGATTCACACTCATGGGATCAGGGTCCTGTGTCGCTACAAGCAACACACACTTACCAATGGTGATTTCACTGTCCTCTAGTCTATATAGCCTTAATCCAGCAACTGACATATCTATTCCATCACTTCAAAATCATGAAAAATGCTATTATGCTTCAGCTGCATACATACTCATCAGTTGCGACCAACTGTTTCAGGTCAACTTGACATTGGAGGTTCAGGAGAGATGGAACTCAGGATCGATAACAGAAGTGGGCCAGGCTGCTCCACCACAGCAGCCCAGTAGGAAAGAGAACCTGACAGTGCTTGAACCAGGCAAAATTAAACGTGGCAAAGGAGGCACTCAGGTTAGCTTTAAATAAACTTAAAATACAATATCAGTGTGCCAAATTACTGTACAAATAACCAAGCCAGGGTTACAAAATGGACATGACACAATTCATAATTCAGTTAAAGACGTATTCTTTTTTGTGTGCATTCATGTGTGTGTAATGATGCAGGCTAGCCGGATAGCCCTCCTCCACTCCCTGGCTAACATAGAGCAGTGGGCTATCGACTTGTCCTGGGATGTCATCGCTCGATTTTCAACTGTCAAAATTCAGACTGAGGACCCTTTGCCTCGTCAGTTCTTCAGTGATTTTGTTAAAGTGGCTGGAGATGAAGCCAAGGTAATCATTTTTCACGACAGTATAATTGACTGTTCTAAGTTAGGTTACAATGACAATGTGTTCTACTCTGATCCACAGCATTATCACCTTTTAGAGAAAAGAATCACGGAACTGGGAAGTTTCTTTGGTGCTTTACCTGTACACAACGGTTAGTAGTTACTCTGATGGATAATATTTGGTGTGAGAGAATCGTTCTGCAGTACAGGCAGAAAAGACATAAAGCTGATTTTAAAAATGCTGTATTTTGGGGCTGTAATAGGGTTGTTTACTTTGGTAATGTTTCTTTAAACTTTGGTGTCAAATACTCACATTTTGATTTATGGTGTGTTTTTGATTTAATGTTGTCAAAAAGGTTCCATACGATATTGAGCCTTTAGCATTATGGACTCACTACTCTGTGCTCTCACTGCTATTCTCAACAGGACTGTGGCAGTCAGCAACAGAAACCTCCCATGACCTTCTGGCAAGACTTGCTATTGTACATATGGTTCATGAAGCTAGGTAAACCAATGCATCTTAATACTGGGTTAAAGCTCTCTCCCAGTCAAATAACTCAGATAGATCCAACACTAAAATGACTATACTATTGTCAATTCATTGTCATTTTTTTTTTACCGTACTGATTAGACGGATTCCAAACATACCATGCTTTGGTAAATGGTTGTCAGTAATGTCAAGTATACCATGAGTCAATGGGCTAAACATGCCTTTCCACCATTATGGTCCATTTAAATGAATAGGGGTTGGGGGAGGCCCTAAATATGGACCTAATCCAGCACTGGACATAATCTTTATTTCGTGATTTGTCCAGGGGATTGGATGTCCACCCCCAGACCCTGTCACGTTTCGCTGCACAGAATGACCAGCCGTCTGTAGACATTTTGGAGGTCATCTACAGAGATGAGATCACACATGTCGCAGCAGGTCTGAGGTGGTTCACCTACATCTGCTCAGAAGAAGGAAGGGTATGACCATTGAGAAACCACTATCTCTTCAATCCAAATGTATGCGTTGTCGTGCAATGATGCATACATTCTGCTTCAGTTCACCATAGTTTCCACAGAATTGTCCTGCTTCATTTTCCATTTCATGTTGGTCGTCTTTCTTTTGGTATGCAGAATAGGATCTCTCCTTACGTCGGCCATACAATTCTGATCCTTACAGGAATGCCTATCAACATTTCATAACTTGGTGAAACATCACTTCAAAGGGTACTTGAAGCCCCCTTTTAACACAGAGGGAAGGACAACGGCTGGCATGACAGAGGAGGTAGAGGCCATTGCAAATATTATATAATGGCGATATTATCCTCCACAGGATGTATGCACAATCTAACTGCCTTGTTTCTCTTCACTAGTGGTATGTTCCCCTTGTGAAGCCATCGAATTGATTATGGTTCCTAGATGAGCGCAAAGACTCTGCAGACTCAACCAGGAAAAAATACACTTTGTACACTGATGCAACTTTACAGAGTTAACATGTTTTATTTTTTATCAAATTGGTGAAAGTATTTGACTTGGTAAATTCACCTCCACACCAGTGTCTTGCAAATGCTGGAAATCATGTACATTTGTGTAAATGTTTATTTATGTAAATAAATAGTACTGTTGTTAACTTTGCATTATGACTTTTCAACTTCAGACATATTGGTGAAGTGTGAGTTATACATCATTCTATATGCATAATACATCATTTTATATGCATAATCTTATGACTTAGCCAAAATGAATGTCTTAAAACAGACATAAATTAGCAACCTCCCAGGTATTATTTGTTGTCCTGGCCACTATGCTGCATTTCAAGGAAGAGAACTAGACTGTTTCACTGTTGAGTCTTTTTTCAGATGTGGTTCCATTGTGTCCTTTTTACTAAGAAAGAGCCATTCCTGGGGGTTATGGGAGATCTTGCTGTTACTGATGATGCTCTGGTGGAGGTATCCATTGTAGAGGTCTGCTGCTGAGAGCCTTTTCTGAAGTACCACTGTCTTGAACCCAACCCAGCCATCCTGAGCCATGGATCATAACCCAACACATGAGTAAAATAAGAGGTACTTAAATGTACTGATTAGATTACTACTACTTATTAGATGTGGGTAATCTAAAGTTATGATGCATACCTTACAACACACAGCCAGGATATTTGATTCTTTCTGATAGCTAATAGATCCAGGGATTGGCATCCTTCCTCGACCTGTAACCAACATGTAAGTTAATACTGTTGGTCATGAAAGTGATAATGATCTTGTGATTTATATTTAAGTTACCTGATAATGAAATGTGGCATTTTCCAACAAAGTCCAGAAGTTTAATTGTCTTGCCCATCCATATAGTTCGCAAAGGAATCTAATAAAACATAAGACAGCACTTGTAACGATTCATAAGCAGTAAATTCGACAGTTTTTGCATTGCCCATACAGAACTGCACCACTGAAGAGTCATTACCCGAGATCCGATGGCATGAAATAGGCGATCAATATCATCACAGGTCTGCTCCTCCCACACCAACCAGCTCATAGATTGACTAATTTTGGGGGCTGATAGAGGAAAGCTGTGGTAAACCAAGGCCTAGAATTCCTCTCATCATGCATGAAGAATGTCATGTGTGTCTGTCAAATGTACTTACCTGCCGTTGCACCTATCTGATTTTGTTCCCTTTTGTTTGCAATTCTCTCACAAAGTGTTTTCAATGTGTCAACCAGCTGTAATCAAGAGCACATTTCCAACAAATGGCATGGGTCACATCTATGATGATTATTTTCATATTACATGTTTTTATTATATATGCAATTAATTGAGCATAGAACTGACAAAAATAAGGGAAAGTACAACATGTTGGTTATCAGAAATTGCTACGTTTACCCAAAATATTACATATTAGAGATATCTACATAATATATCGCTAACCCCATTATTAAATTACTAAAATGTAATAAGTAAATGTAATATTAACTTGTTGATCCATTATTTGATTAATCGTTTCGCCTTCCTATCACTGTCTCACAGTCAGTAAACTGAGAAAGAAGAGGACAAGAGAAGAGTGTCTGCTAAATTGTAATGTAACTTGACATACTAAATGAGCACCCTTGGTGGCCAGAGTAGCTCCAAGCTGATCAGCAGTACATTTATCAGGAACCTGATAGATCTGTTGGTGGAGAATGGGGCCCACATCAAACCTGCAACATAAAATGTATTATGTTTTATTCTGGAATATTTTACAGTAGAATAGATTACTTAATTGACATACAATCAAAAGCAATTTTATCACCTTTAAAAGTGTCAACATGGATATGTCACAAAAAACAAACAAAGCTTGATTGTAGTCAGGCTCATGGAGAAACGATGGGTGAAGGCCTACCTATCAGGGCGTATCTGCATGATGGTGACTCCTGTGATAGGGTCCCCATGCAAAATAGTGTGGAACACTGGGGCTGGACCTCGCCACCTTGGGAGTAGGCTAGGGTGGACATTCAGAATCCCACTGGAAAGAGCATACACAAACACACAATCAGTATTTTCAGGATTCATTGTCATAATTCTCTTACTTGGCAACATAAATTCTATGCATGCACTTGGATACTGATATGTTATCTATTCATAAAGCTATTAAGGTCTTAAAATAGGAAGAGCAATTACTATGGAAACTGCTTGATAAGTCCTTCCCGGAGTAAGCAGCCAAAGGAGACCACAACTCCAACATCAAAGCGCCCATTGAGATCCCCTGGGGGCCAAGGATGAACAGGAAGCTGGTTCTGGTGAGCAAAGGTATTCACTGGGACATCACTGGATAACGTCACAACTTCAAGTGTCTCCACTAACCCGTCATTCGAACTCCTGCAAACAGGCAACACAATGTATTTCTTCACTTTTCACCTGCCTGGCATCAATGCTAAGAGCAACCGCAAAATGTGAACATTTGGTGCAAGTTTGGTTTGGTAGAGGCTGGCAAAATAGTCAATTCTAGCCCTGAAACATGAGTGAACCATGGCTAAGTCAATTCCATTCCACCTTTTGACAGGTAACTTCCCTGTAATTAGGGAGGGGGGTAAATAGCACATCCTCGGCTGTTGACATTCAAAATCTAAGGTACTTTGATGTTGTGCCCTTGAGCTGAGTGAGTCCTACCTGCTGGATGTGAGGAGTTTCAGGGATTCAACAGAAAAATCATCCGTTCCAAAGAACAAAATCCTCCAAGGAGGTCCTGATGTTGAGTGGCATCTATTGGCTATCAGACAGACTGAACTCTGTCTACAGTGTCTGTGCTCATGATGGCTGTTGTTGTTACTCCACAGTCCAAATGACACTCGTTTCTGTATAATGCCACAGTTGCACAAACGACTCAACATGTTCAGCGCAACCTGCCTTGTTTTAAGAGTATTCCACATCATCGGTGTAGCAGCCCTCGGTCCACCAGTGTCACCAACAGTTTGACATCTAGAGCCTGAAGTTAACCTCGCGTCAGCAGGCTTTCCACACGGATGATAAGTTGACGTATTTGGCTCTGTCGCTGTCCATTGGTTCTAATGGCAATAGCGCCAATTCATGTGGGAACGAATGTACAACAGTATCACTGCCATGCATCAAAGATCTGTCCTTGTGTTGTGAGTGTATTTTAGAGATTATATAAACGAGACGTCGCTACAGCACTGATTGTGCAGCCCATGGACGCAGCCATGTTTTTCTGTCCCACGACAAAAAGCTCTCGTCCTTCCAATATATTCTGTGAATGGTTCCTAGCAGTGCCATCGAAGAAGGCTCTGGTTCCTACTAGAACGACGCTCTTTGTTTAGTCCAGTGGTTCCCAAACTGGGCATCGGGACCCCCAGGGGGTCCCCAAATTATTTTTGGAGGTCTCCAGATGATTAATGTGCAACACATTGTTTTCTCACTCAACAGTAAACAAACCAACATAGCCTACAGTATAACAACACAATCTGCACATTTCTAAAGTTACAATGTAATGACTTTTAAGACCTTAATAATACCAATTTGGCCAAATTGTCAAATATTACGTAAGAAAGAGGCAAACATTGTGAAAATAGCCGATCTACAAGCTCACAACACCTTGCAGTGGGAGGCGTGTTTGTGTTTGTCACGCTATGCAACAATAATGTGGAATGCCCTACCAAAAGGAGTAAAGGAGTGTAAAACCCTATTCACTTTAAAAACTGCCCCAAAAAAAAACACCTTCAGGAGGCTGCAATTCCAAACTGGCCCCTGTAAGAGTCTTAACCTTTGTTGTTGTGTGTGTGTGTGTGTGTGTGTGTGTGTGTGTGTGTGTGTGTGTGTGTGTGTATAATTTTGAAATGTTTCATGTTTCAAAAATCATTGTTTTGACAAGGCCAAAATAAGGATGCATATGGTTAAGGTCGTCATGTGCCTAGGAGGCCATCAAGTGTTGCTGCTATATGCACATGACTCCAAGCAATGCATATGTATCTGATAAAGAAAAACATCACATGGATGCAACTGGGACGTATCATCAGTGTTGTAGCCTGGGGTCATAGGGTGTTTCGGGTCTCGCAACATACAACATACACCCTCGCCCAGGTGACCCAGCCAGGGTTGATCAAGCCCCGACTTACGTCCCAGTAGCACCCACGGTCAGACCTATAGGGAAAGACAGGGCAGTCCGCTTCTCCGGAAGTACTCTGCCGGGACTCGGGGAGGCTCTGGCACGTGGAGGGACTAGGCTCTGTGCGTTGTCTCCTGGCCGGGCTCCTCCTTCGTCTCACCAGGTCCAGGACCTGAGCGCTGCGCCAGATCAGGTGCACCGCCCCGATCCAAACATTTCCTTCTGGCGTGATGGTTCCTTGGGCCGATACCACTAGATTGGGCCGTCTAATGGTATTAGCTCTGCTTGCGGTACGCTGGAATGGCCCTCCTAAAGGCCTAACCGCGGGTTTGTTGGGCTTCTTCCTCACGGAAGACACAGCATGGGGCGCTAACCCATACTGCTCCCGGGGTGCCGTCTACATTCCGGCTGTCAACAGTCTCTCCTGTGGTCACCAAACCATTCCTGGTTGTCACGTAGTCTATAATATACTTCTGAGGGAGTACATCAAATACTCCCTCAGAAGTTAGTGTAGTGATTCGCACCAAGATGGGATCGAACCCCACTCTCCCACTCAACAAACCGACAACCCACCGTGTCATAGAGCTGACCTCGATTGGCAGAGCTGTTGTGGCCGGGTAACACAACTTCAAAAAGATGTGCCCTTGACCATCAAGCCACTCTCGCATGCGCACACGCACATGACGCATGCACGTGCGTGCACGCACACGCACACACACACACACACGCACGCACGCACGCACGCACGCACACACACACGCGTGTGTGAGAGGAAATGAATTTGCATAATTTGTGAAGTCACAGAACCTCAGTCTTTATATTCTTTGTACTGTGTTATCGTCTATGCATGTGCAATTGTATGTGTAATTCAAACCTAATTATTGCATATAACATAATATCTTATAAAAGACCACACAAAACTACTGTATCATTATTATGATATATATTGTATATTTAAAAAAAAAAAGTAGGCTAGAAGTTGAGTGTGATCCTTTACAAATCTACAAAAACTGATTTATCTGACTATATTTGAATATATCTGATCTTTGCTTCAGGAAAACTGAGGTCAGACCAAACCTTAATAAATAACTATAAACAATAGTACAGCACTTGAAGAAAAGACACAAAAATAATCTACTCTTTGAAATGATTCAGAGGTTATTAACCTCTCACTTTAAAAGCATACCTGCACCATAAAAATACAATCTCTTTTAACTGGCCAATATTACAACATTCCACATCTGCCAGGTTTTTGACCGATGAGTCACAAACTGTTTTCTGAACAGTCGATGCAATGTCACACCAAGGCTGACTAAACAGTAACCCAGCAACACAGGTCAAAGACCTTGCCATATAGCTACAAGAATTGCTTTCCCTTCAAAAAGTACAGTCTAGTGAGTCTCTTTATACCCATTAGTTTAGTAGCCTATAAAGCAGGCTATATTGCGATAGAATAAACAGAAGATGTGAAATAAAAACAGACCTTGCCCTACATATATTTACACAGATCCCCCATGTGTGAGACATATGCCTCTGCAATTGTTTCCAGGTGATACTTTCATTTCACAAATGTTTAACCACTTAAGCCCTATATACTTTGTACTAGCACATTTACAAGATCACAACACAATGCAATGCAATGTCAGCTTGAGCTATTTATATTTTTTATTTATCTATTTGAATTGTCAAATGTTTATTTGTCTATTCATTTTCATTTATCTATTTCCGCCTATAATGATATGCCAAAAATATCAACGCCAGGGTTAATGTGGTTAATAACACACACACACACTGTAGAATAATAATGCATGTCTTTGCCAAGTATAGGGAGGTAAATGAAAATGAAACAGTCTCCTCCCACATGAACTTTGGAAAGCTTTCTCAGAGTTACGTATGTGTTTGACAGGTATGGTTATTCTCTTTGCGACTCTGGGTGGTTCTCTCCTCATCGTAATCAGGCAGTAAGAAAGCTCCACATCAGTGAGTAAACCTACTCTACATTGAATTGAATACATTTGAATGACTATTGATTCTTGATACACAATAGATACAAAAGTCAAATACAAAGTGTAATGTGATGTTCAACATAAAATGTATTGTGCACCCATGTTTTAATATGGTTTACTTACCGTGTTTATTGTAGATCCAATTGTAAAAGATAATATATGATAAAAATAACTTAGTCCATATGAATTCGTTTTTGATAAATTGTTTTTTACTTATTTTTTAAACTGAGGTCATTGATGATTTCTGGTGGTCATTGTATATAACATAATATCTAACAGCAATCAAATTAGTAATTTTGGGTTAGGGTTAAGTTTTTGCCTAACAAGTGTGTCCTTTGTCTCCAATCCTCTTCAGACATGTTTCGTGCCTGGATCTCACTGTTACTCCTCTTGCCAGGTAAAGTACACGCTTCACTCAGATAAACTGAAGCAGATTAATTTACCACTCTCAGTGCTACAACGGTCAGAAGAAAGTCTGAAACATAACTCTCACAATGCTTGCAGGGGCAAGCGGCTTCATGATCTACAACACCCATCACAGCCTGTGCTTGGAGGACTCTTCTGTGTCAGGTTTAGTCCAGCTGAAGAACTGTAACCTGGATTCAGAACTTCAACAGTGGGTCTGGACGACCCAGAGAATGTTGAAATGTGTAAGCACATCCAGGTGCCTGTCAACCCATCACGCAGACCACGTCCAGACCATGCCCTGTGATGCACTAGAATACGGGGTTGAAGGGCTGATTTGGGATTGCGAGGGGGACAGACTCATCAGCCAGAACCGATCTCTGGAACTGTCCACAAATGGGAAACGTCTGTCTCTGTCCCACAAGAGCAAAGAGACAAAGTGGAGATCTGTGGAGGAGGGAGATATTTGTAAAGAAAATCTCAGTAAGTCAATTTGGTTTCTAATTTTGTTATTCCATTCCAATGAATGAATCAACATTTCAGCAGCCTGGAGAACTTTACAGAATTTGTTTTCATTGATGTCCATTTGATTTTGAGATTTGAGATATAAAGGAATGTCCTCAGCAACCATAGTCTATATGTTTGTGGGGACATCAAGCAGTTAAATAGAAATCAGAGAAAGGTTTCTGCACTTTTGGCACTGGCATTTAATATATGGGTATAGACATTTCTGTAGCATGTAAGGTATAAATATATAAAAATCTAATATATACCAGCTTTTGCCTCGTGGCATTGACCCCTTAAGCTTAACACCACTGATAACCTTGACCCTGTGAATGATGGAAACATTGTAGCACTTTTGGTAAAGGTGAAGGTAAAGGACCATTTACCTACTGTATGAGTGACAGTGTCCTGTGTTGTAATTTGTCTTGTGTGTGCACTGGCCACGGCCTTTGACAGGATCCAAACGGGCATCCAACGAGCCTGAAGAGTTTGAGGTGAAGACAGTGGAGCAGAGAGCAGGACCTGCAGCCATGACAGATGAGCAGAGAGAGTTTCTCCGCTGGTACTATCGCACTGAAGATCGTAAGTGCTGTTTACTGCTGCTGTTGTAAATCAAAGGATAGCATTAGAAATTATCCTCTGTCATAACTAGCCTAAGTTATACACAACAGTGTTCATTTTAGAAAAATAGGCTCTTACAGGATAAAAAAGTCTAATAATGGTGTGGCTTCCCTGTGTAATCTGTATGGATAGTTGGTTACTAGTTGTGTAGTCTCACGACGATCTGGGTTCCCCAACACCTACCGATATGTCTGGGAAATCTAAACCCAAGGTAGTTTCTGGAACAGCGGCGAGAATGGCTGCTAACAAATCCTCTCCCTCTGCTTAACCCATCATAATATGATGGGTTAAGGTGATGATATTATCATCACCGTCCCAATATGAAGGACCACCCTAGAGATGTTGGATTTGTTCTGCAATGCATTTTTTTTCACTCTATGGTTCCACCAAGTTAATGAAAGTTGAGAGGTTGTCATCAGTCTCTAGCTGAGAGAAGCATTTAGAGACTGACTTATACTAGGTGTGCAGTTTGTGAATGAAGCATCCAAGATGTACTAACTTGAGCATTATGTGCAAACATTGATCACAATACATTTGGCCTCAGTTTGGCCTTAGCTGTATGCACATAGCAGCGTGAGATGAGCTGTGATTGGCATAGCAGCATCATCTGAGCTTTATGGTTTGCTTTGATTGGTCTACTTTTGTGGGGACAGAGATAGCTAGAGAAACAGACAAGACACAAATCCTGTTCTTTTAGTTGGCCCATTTGGCACCATGCAATTACAAATGTATTGCTCTTTGCACCTATTGCACATTGACCTGGAAGGGGTCTCCATGCACTTTTGTGATCCATCCCAATGTTTCTTCCTGTCTTTCCCCCAAGCCCTTTGACACTGTAACAGTGATTCAGGGATATACACATATTAGTTAGTATGTGTATATCCCTTAAGTTGAGTATGGTGGTCTTCTTTTTTAGTTTTTCTTTTTTTGACATCACGTACAAAGAGATTCAATGGATGAACGCTCAACATTCTGCAGGAGTTTGTTCTCATTTACGTCAGTTTTAAGACGGCTGAAAGACCTTTCTTTGGGTGGAACTGAATCACACCCTCCAACTCAAACCATAAAAGGACACATTTATAGAGTAGCATTTTGCTGAGATTCATATGGCAGTAAACGTTTACTCCCTCCAGCTAGTAAAGAATTGCTTAATTGAACACTTGGGTCAGGCTCAAATGTCTTTGATTACCTCATAAATGTCCTGCTGCACTTTTAATTTAAGATGCTATGATAAGATGTACTTCTTCAATGGCGTGTGGTCTTCTCCTTGTCATAGCAACCCCCTGGAAGTTTGCAATGCTGGCGTTATCCTTTGCTTGCCTCCTCATTGGCTTTCTGCTGCTGGGAATGGGCTCCATGGCCAACAAGTAAGTACTCTCTGTCAGAACAAGTCACACAACATTATATTTTCATAGAAGTACTTATGGTGTAATACATTTATGTTCTAGCTGGAGGATCAGGAGATCAAAATGAATATGCCATTTGTTGTCAGTGTTGGGGGTTACACATTACATAACGTCGCTGTCAGGCAGAAACCAGCTATTTCCATTTTTCCTTTTTTGTTTTTTTAATAAATCAGTGCTAACACCCTTTACGCCTGTGTGTGAGTTTTACAAATATTGGACCAATGAAAAGTATTAAAAGGCGCTTCTGACTAAACCTCCTAAACTCCATTGGATCCTCAAACTGTCGGACAAACCACCTAACACCAACTTTGGTCTCCACATTAATGGTCAAAAACCTTTTTCCTGAAAAGTTTATATTTTGGACATAGCTGGTTTCTGCCTGACAGCAGAGATAAGCAATGTGTTACATAATAACATACTTTCATGAGTATCATAGTAATATATTTCTGCCGTTGGGCAGAAATCAGCTATGTCCAAAATATTACCTTTTCAGGAAATGAAGAAATAAAAAACACATGTTTTTAGAACAACACAATACTGCCTCATCAAAGTTGGTATGGTGACTTATACATTGTCATATACTTGAATGTGCCCTTATATTATCATCACTTTACCCAAATACAGCTAAAGTGGAGTTAGGTTTTTGACCATGAATGTGGAATTCCAAAGTCAGACGGATTACGGTGGAATTATGAATTATGAAAAAACAAAGTTGGAGTTAGGAGGCTTGACCGGCAGTTTTAGAATCCAATGGAGTTAGGAGATTTGGTCAGAAGAGCTGTAAAGAGCCATTATGACTTGTTGTTTGTCATTTTGATGACGTCACTGCAGGACATGGTCAAGGCCAAGGTTGCCAGGGTTAAAGGGTATTTAACCCTGTCCCTAATCAGGCGCAGGTGTTGCCAGTGGCAGAGGCAAACAGCTTTTGACTGTGTTCATGAGGGCTGCTTAACTTAACTAAAGTGTATAATATTATCAGTTACTATGTCAAGTTATGCAATACTTTCATTCACACTAATGACAAATACAATCAATTAGCTATCATTAATAGATATAACATTTTTCAAAAGAATATAAACTGCACCTATAGAGGGTGCTGCAGCTTTGGAGTTGTTTTGTGACTGCTAAAACAACAATACCGATAACAATTATTGTGGCATTCTTCTCTATTTGCTGTAGTATACAGTCTGAGTGTTTTGGGATGTAACACAAAATATAACACATTACTGAACACATAAAGTAATATTGTAACCTCATTACTTTTAATTGAAAGTAATATGAAATAATATACTATATTGCATTTTGAAAGTAACTTCCCCAACACTGTCCCACACCAATTCTGATATACTGTATAACCAGTTCTGTATCCTATTACCTACAGGAACAGAAAGAAGATAGCAAAGTACAAGGCAGCAGCTATATTGGCTCAAAAACCAGAGGCCGAAGAACTACAGGTCATTACAGAGGTTACAGACCACAAAGAGGTCGATGCAGTCAACAGTGCTGAAGCTCAGGCCCCCGGCGCACAAGACATGCAGGTGCAGGAAAATAAGGCATCACTGGTAAACGGGGAGGCTGAGGCATTCAAACCCGGGGACATTGTGGTGACATGGAAGGACGGGAATGTGTCTAACCTCTACTCAGATTCTGCTGCAGAACTGGAGGAAGAACAGATAGAACAGAAGGTGGAGGAAGAAAAAGAGGAGGTGGAGTCAGCAGCTGAGACTGATGCGCAGGTTGAAGCAGAATAAACAGGTGGCATTACGGCACGAATAAACAGATAAATACAGATTCTATGGTACTCTGGAAACTCCACTCAACCACTGCCAACTTAAAGGAGTAGTTTACCCCAAAAATGACTTATTTTCAATTAAGTACACACCACATGAAGCATTGAATTCATGGATATTTTTAGGTTAGGGTCAATAAGTCAATAACTTGATGACCGGTGGAGTCTCCCGTATGAGACTCAATGGAGACTCTTTCAGTCTCCAACCAGAGACTCCGCTGGTCATCAAATTATTGGCTTAGGAATGCGACAAAAAACAAAACATTTCAAAAACAATTCAAGGCTTCATGGGGTGTGTAATTGATAGAAAATAAGTCATTTCTGGGGTGAACTACTCCTTTAAGCCTAATTTATACGGCTGCAGTGTCACTCTCGGAAAATAACAAATTTTGTAGTAGCCTACAGTAAGTGTTACTTCAAAATCTGTTCATGTTTGTATGGAAGACTCCTCCTATTCAAAGATACAGATTTGTTAACAAATAACTTCCCCCATTGTGCCAATGCTGTTTCATTTCACTTGTTCATGAAACAGTAATTTATATTTTATTGCTATTAGTTTCACAAAATGTGCAAGAAATGAAACTGTTTTAGTTTTTGTGTATTGCAATGATCTTTTGGGGTTATTCAGTTCTAGTAAAATATGAATTTGAAGAAAGTATTAATGAACAGGCTTTTTAAAAGATTTGTATCCATCATTCCATATGTTCGTTTATTTTTGTTAAACTGTATACAGAATCACGTTGTACTATGTTTAATACCCAAATGGGAATAAACCTAATATCAAGAGATCACTTGTCTGAGATTTTAATTGTGCAAGAACTCATGTAGAGTACACTATCCTATATTTACTGTATGTAAAAAAAATGCAATACATAAAAAGTTATTTAAAAAATAAAATGTATTGTGCATTCTAAGGTATATGTACTGTATATGTGTAGTTATTCTAAGAACTCAGCTTTTACACTTCACAGAAGTTGCAGTGCTTTTGTTTAAATGTTGGCTTTACCTAGACACACCACGTTAAGTGTTTTAAAACTACAGTGAATATACTAATACCTGGTGATTGTAATCACTCCAGTGATAAGGGTGATGGCATACTGTATTCTGTATACAGTGTCCCTATAATTGACAGTATATATAGTATGGTATTGTACACTTTAGCAATGCTTTATCAAATAGACTTTCAGTGTTCCTCCATCAGAGTAGTATGACTGTTTTTGTTTCGTTTGACCCATTTTTTGTCTTTACCTTTACAGTTCCATTTGTACACTTTCAGAGCTAAAATAAACACTGGATTGTACTGTAAATACATCTAAAGGCACATCCAAACTTATTCTCAGTCTTTAATGGTGTAGTCCTCCTCACATCCTGACACATTTCCTGTAGTTCTTTTGTCTCCTCCTTACGGTCTCACTCAGTCTATTTTTGTTTACGTTGTGTTTTGACTTTATTGGCAAGGGACTAATCAGAAGATCTTAAAACCCTTGAGCAGTGTAAGTGTCGGGGCCCGACGTTTGCTCTGGGCCCTTGAGGACTTGACAGTGACCAGCTTGGCGGTAGTGGGGGCCGGCAGCTCCTTGTAGCATGGCGTGGTGAAGGAAGGAGTTGAGGAGATGCTGACCAGGGGTTTGTCCTCGCTGATGTAGAGGGGTCGTAATGGAAGGTTCCGCTCTCCTTCTCGCCTTGCCTCCCTTACTGCCTGATGGAAGATGTGCTGCACAGACAGGAAGTCCAGACAGGCCGACACCTCATAGAACACACAGCCAAAACGAGAAGCGAGGGCCGAGCCGTCTGTCTTGCTCACTTGCCTGAAAAAACATGTGTGAATAGCCTTCCATGCGCAGTAAAAGATTGGTGATGAAGAGGTAGAGGGTTTCGCCACTTCTTCAGCACACTTTGTACAGACAGTAGTATAATTAATTAAGTAATGGGACATCATAATAATTCATTTGAGCCAAATAGGGTCTGGATCTCTATGTGAAGCTATGGACATGAAACGTGCACGCACGCACGCACGCACGCACGCACGCACGCACGCACGCACGCACGCACGCACGCACGCACGCACGCACACACACACACACACACACACACACACACACACACACACACACACACACACACACACACACACACACAC
Source organism: Gymnoscopelus microlampas (assembly GCF_963454915.1). Taxonomy (NCBI): domain Eukaryota; kingdom Metazoa; phylum Chordata; class Actinopteri; order Myctophiformes; family Myctophidae; genus Gymnoscopelus; species Gymnoscopelus microlampas. The sequence goes on along the minus strand of NC_139962.1, from coordinate 40,325,423 downwards.
ACACACACACACACACACACACACACACACACAAGGCACAAACCTGTATCTCTCCATGTCCAGCTTGTTTCCCAGCAGGATGATGGGAGTTTCAGGCTGGAGAGTTCTGGTGTGAAGGGTCACTGTCTCCAGATACTGCTGGCATCCTTCAAAGCTCTGCCTGTTATCTATGCTGTAGACCACCAGGAAAACACTGGCCCAGGACAGGTACCGCTCGCTGTTCACAGGACCATCCTGGGATTACAAAGCAAAGACAATGGATGGACTGACTGCAAGGATGGACCGACTGTTCTGACTGCAACTCCCCATTTCTCACGCCCAATTTTCCACCGTAATGGAAGACTCACCGTCTGAAGACTCACCTCTTCAGACTCCACCTCACCCCCTAGCACCTAGTCTCCTATAGTTTCAATGTACAGATTGTTATTTAGATACAACCCGATTGTTTAGAATGCTAAGTTCATGGTTTACCTGGTATCCTAGTTTCTTGAGACTGCATTCTATGTATGTGATTATTTACCGTGCTTATTGTAAGTTGCTCTGGATAAGAGCATCTGCCTAAATACCTAAATTGGAAATCGCATCCTAAAGTGGCATCCTAACGCACAACGTCATCATTGGAAGTAGCTGACCTACAAGCTCACAACGCATCACGAATGTGATACGTTGTGAGCTTGTAGCTCTGCTATTTTTGGTGCTCGGTGGCATCATGCAACAGAGTGTAAATGAGGCATTAGCCAAACGTACCGTCTTTGCTATTATGTTACTGCACTGTCTAAAAAGAATAATTCATCAATCATACCTGGTCAGCAGTGTCCATCACCTTCACCACAATTGGCTGTTGGTCCACAATCTCCTCAGATGAGTAGATATCCTCTAGATGGCAGCCAACGTATGAAAGCCATATAACAGCAACTTCATTACACGCTCATTGTCATGAATATCCAGTCTCTTTTTCCATAAAATCTAATTGACAATTCATCAAAGACAACAAGAATCTCACCGAGATTGGGGTCATATTCACTGATGAATCGCTTTGTAAGGAACTTCACAGTCAGTGCTGCAGAAGAAGAGAAAGGCTTCCTGTTTAGAACGCTGTCATGTGGTGTCCTCAAATGTAGGGTCTCCAGAGAGGCCATGAGAAAACTATGGGTCATGTAAACACTCCCAAGACATGTATCATAGAACATTTGTCATCAGATCTCTAAAATAACAAATAATTTAAAAAAAACATAACCAAATCTGGCATATGTATATCTAGTTCAAGGAAGGAACAGGCCTATGAAATGAATTGGAATGATATGATACCAGGTTAATGAAAGAAAAGTGGGAACAAATGGCATGAATGTATAATCTTAAGAGTCAATACAAATGTTTGTTTGTTTGTTTGTTTTTGTTAAAAATGTGTTAAGTAGCACATATTGTCATCATAAATAATACTTGTTAAGAGGGGTCTCCCCATCTCTCCTGCTCTTTAGTAAACACAAAATACATGTTCATGTTGGGATACCAATTTCATCGGATCAGGAGAAAGAACTCATACAAGAGACAGGATAAACAAGTGAAACTGAAAGTAATTTTCTGTTTTTTCTGTTTATTAAAGTGCTGGAGAGACCCTTATTATGTTTTGACATATGACATAATAAAAACGATTTATCAGAATATAGAGCTTTAACCTTTTAAAACGTTTTGTTTTGACTTTCAGCACCTTTAACTCACTGCATATCACAAATATAACCAACCTGATTTTCCTGAGCCCATCACACCTAGAATCACCACTTTGCACTCAGGCTGGATCCTCTCTGGGACTAAATGACAGGTCTTTGCCTTCCTTAACATCAGAGACATCCTATAGGCTTAGGAGACACACATCAGTTCAATTGAATTCATCACACTTAACTTCATGTGTGCTTGGCAATATGTTGGTCAGTAGACCAGTGGTGTAAAGTAACTGAGTACATTTACTCAAGTACAATTTTGAGGTATTTTTACTTTAATGGAGTATTTCCAATTTTCAATACTTTTACTTCTAATCCACTCCACTACATCTCAGAGTCAAATATTGTACTTTTTACTCCACTACAATTATTTAAAACTTTAGTTACAACTTACTAATTAGATTTTGATTATTATTACAAAACATACAGTATAGGCACTAGCACTTCTTCAGCCCTGGCTATTTCGGCCATTTGAAAATAGCCGACCTACAAGCTCACAATCAACGCATTGTGAGCTTGTAGATCTTTCAAAACATTTGAAAACTTGTGAAATGGGACACTCTGCATAATGAGTAGGCCTACTTTTACTTTTGGTACTTTAAGTACATTTTGATACCAATACTTTTGTACTTACAAGTACATTTTTAATTACCGGCTTGTAACAGAGTATTTATACATTGCAGTATTGATACTTTTACTTAAGTAAAAATATTGAGAACCCTTTCCACCACTGAAAGTAAGATAGTAAAATATGAATGTTCACAATGTCGACAAATGATATACGTAGCCTACAGGTATGTTGAAAGGACGACACAGGTTGGCTGCCCTCAGGACGAAGTGGTCGAGCTGTGAAATATATGATCAGTCAACTCATCATTCCGAAAATAGAACTATTACAAATATTGCAGCAACGATCAAGTTAGTCCAGAACAGATGTTCATCATGGCGATCCGAGGAGGAAGGAAACAGCTGGAGTTGTGGTGCCCTGGCAGTTACTGAAACACTGAGGCTGCAGAGAAACACTGGCTTCTGTTAGCCCAGTGGTTCTCAACCTGTGGGTCGGGACCCCCAGGGGAGTCCTCACATGATTTTGGGGGGAGTCCCCAGATGACAGTGAAGTGACAATTTAAGGACCTTTAAGTCCTTTTTTAATAGCCTACCTAAAAAAAAGGAAAGAAAAGAAAAAAATACTAATTTTTATTACATTACTGCATCAAAAGTAATGAACACACTATATTATTCAAACTGGTCAAACGTTGGCCAAATTGTCAAATAATATAAGAAAGAGGGGAAAATTGTGAAAATCGCTGTAGTAGGACTGCAAGCTCACAAAGGCGTTGTGAGCTTGTAGATCTGCTATTTTCACAATTGTTACTCACATTTTGTAGTGAGGTAAAAGTATGAATACCACAATGTAGAAATACAATGTTACAAGTAAAAGTCCAGAATTCAAAATTGACTTGAGTAAAAGTACAAAAGTATTGGTATCAAAATGTACTTAAAATACCAAAAGTAGAAAGTACTCATTATGAAGAATGTCCCATTTTTGCAAATAGTTTTCAAATGTATGTGTAAAACTCTTTTGAAAATAGCAGATCTACAAGTTCACAATGCGTTGCATCGACACATTGTGAGCTTGTAGATCAGCTATTTTCAAATGGCCAAAATGTACAGGGCTGAAGTGGTTAATGTATGTTTGTAATAATAATCAAAATCTACAAAGTAACTAGTAACTAAACTTAAAAAAATAATAATAATATTTGTCTTTGAGATGTAGTGGAGTAGAAGTAAACGTACAGAAAATTGGAAATACCCCAGTAAAGTAAAAATACCTCAAAATTGTACTTAAGTACAGTACTTGAGTAAATGTAGCCTACTTATTTACTGTACACCATTGCATTTTAGCTAAACCTTCATCACATTCACACGTGGCTGAGTGTAGGCTAAAAGAAACACATACTGTAGCAAATGATGGATCTTAAAAATCTCAACACCTATATTAAAATACGTGGAAAAATAGCCACCCTTAATAACTTCTTGAGTCACTCTTTAAATGCTTATTTGTATTTACTAATGCCAAATAGACAGCCCTATTTCATAATTTCACAACGGTAAAATGATAATAATAAATAAAGGGAAATTAGCAAATCTACATGCTCACAACACCCATGTTCTAGGTTCTAGCTCAATGGTCTACACTACAGTATGTGTTGTGAGCTTGTAGAGCTGCTATTTTCACATGTTTGAAAAGCTGTGATGAAAACATTTAAAAATGACAAAAGGAAAAAAAGAAAAGTAACAAAATTAAAAAGGTTCACCAAAATGTGGTTCAATGTTGAAAATGGTTACAGTATATTTTCATTGGTGTACAATTTGACTGTATTAGGAAATGAGTGTGTTAAAAAAAATCATAACTTTTTTAAATAGTTGTATATTGCAATAATATGTGGTTGTCACAAAATCCCAAGGCAGACCGGCCTTGTGACATGACACATAAGTGTGCAGCACACCGTTGAACACAATTAAACACAAACAATTCATGATGCATTTAAAAATGTTGGGAAATGTTGGGAAGGTGGGTGTAGAAGTGACAGGTTACATGTAAAATAAAATGCAATAAATCCAACTGCAAAACATATCCTAGTCTAAATGACAAACGTAATGGTAATATTCATTATCCTCTTTAGAGAATATATTTTTACAATTGGATTACCCTACAGCAAATTACTATTACCTATAATGTCATACTCATGAGGTTTATTTAACAAGAAAACAGCATTCAACACTTGTGTCAATGAGAGTTGTCTCATCATGGAAGCTGTGTTGCTGGTGTGTCGTCACCTTTGTTGGCACCCATGATTGGTTGGTCAGCTGCCATATAACGCCTAAAGATAAGGTTTTAGCCTGCACTGATTGGTCAACTGGTAAAAAATAATAATATTAAAAAAGAAAGGCTGATTCATCTCTGATTTAAAAAAAAAGAAGCTTGGCTGTTGAAATATTGAGAACAACCTATTGTTATAGGTCGATATTTTTAGATGTCCAAGGACAAATCCTGGTATTCTCAGCTGGGATTGCACTGGCCACCACAAACAAAGAGCCATAAATCATCAGCCACATTAAGTGTACAATGCCTCCACCCCTGTCATATTCCATCTCCTCTTTCAGTAGTTCAACTCTGGTGTCTGCCTTGACTGCATGTCATCATAATGTACAACTGTGCTATGTATAGACCAGTCTATTCTAGTAGCTGTGAAAACAAATAGAAACAGTCGATACAGTTAAGCCTACATCTGCTCTGAACTGGCAGCATTCAAGCTGGTTGCCAGTGATGCCCAAAGAACATATTATGGATATTTCTAGGATTTAGATTTTCTTCAAGTTATTATTCATCCATCTCTGGGTGCGTTTTGTGTGTGTGTTTGGCTGCATTGTAATGAAGATCTTTGCCTGTGAAGTGATGGAGGTGAGCAGCTGTCCGGGCTCAGAGGCTGGCAGCCAGGATCCGGAGCTCTGCAAGGCGCTGAACTCACTAGAGAGGGACAGCCTGAGAGTGAAAGTGGACGATAGCATTTTTGTCGTGGATAAAACCCTCCTCAGTGAAAGCTGCGAGTACTTCCGAGCTCTTTTCCAGTCAGGAATGAAGGAGTGCCACCAAGAGGAGATCCATTTGAGGAGCGTGGGTGCCTTGGGGTTTCTTATTGTGCTCCGTGTTCTGCACGGCGAGCGGCCCATCCTGGGCAGTGACGAGATTGTGCAAGCCATCGAGTGTGCTGCTTTTCTCCAAGTCCAAGCTCTCACAAAGCACCTGATCAACAGCATCAACTCTGACAACTGTCTACTCATGCTCCACACAGCAGCCACCTACGGTGTGTGGGAGCTCTCCCACAATGCTGCTTTATTCGTCAGAGACATGTACTCCGACCTGCAAGAGCATGTTCACGCCTTACCTAGAGAGCTGGTTCAATACATCGAGTCTCTTGCTCCGAGTACCTACATGGCGGTATGTACCCATTCACCGTCCACTGAGAAGTTGAAGGACTGCCAGAGGACAGTGTATTATTTGGATGAGAACGACAGAGAGTGGAAGGGCCTTACCAATCTACCCTTGAGCACTAGTACCACCATGGCAGGTGTAACTGTCCATGACAACAAACTCTACATCATTGGTGGGGTCCATGATGTCAGCAAGAAGGTAGTAGAGGGTGGCTTTTGCTATGACCCTGTAAGTAACACTTGGTCCATGATCCCCAGTCCCCAGCAACTACGTTACAATTTCACTCTGATAGGACATGAGGGCTACCTCTATGCCGTAGGAGGGGAGTATGGCAGGAAGGCCATGTCGTCTGTAGAGAGGTACAGCGTATCTAAAGCAAACTGGAGCTTGATAGCTCATCTCCCCTGCGCGGCAGCGTCAGTGGCCTCTGCTAAAGCCATGAACAGGATCTTTATCTGTCTCTGGAAGGCAAAGGGTGCTACAGAGATTCACGAGTACGTACCCAAAAGAGACCAGTGGGTGTTGGTCACCACACTCATTCGCCAACAAAGCTACGGCCATTGCATGGTGGCCCACAAGGACAATGTGTATGTGATGCGCAATGGACCCTGCGATGACTTCCTGATGTGTGTGATGGACTGCTACAACCTCAGCACTGGCCAGTGGACAGCTGTATCTGGCCAGTATTGCTCTCTGTTCACTGCTGTGGTGCGAGGGGACTCTGTCTTCACCCTCGACCAAATGGTGACCACAGAATACACCATAGATGACTACAAGTGGAAAACCAAGAAACAGATGAAGGGTTTTGGAAGGATTGGATCCATGTACACCTTTCTGATGCGGCTTCCCAAAGCCGCCGTCCCCCGCATGGGAAACATGGAGGTTCTGACTCACAGCCGGAACGTTGTGGACGTTTTCCACTACAGTCCCATATCCTTGAGGCAATGCTTTGACTGAATGTCTGTGAACAACATGCATGTATACAAACAACCTGTTCCAGTTGGTGCTCTCCCGCTCTCTCTCCACGAGGAGAGAAAACTATCGCTGAAATAGCAAATGAGTCACTTCAGTTCGTTTTGGAAAAGTGAAACCAGATCTAGCCATCGATACTGGCAATGCAAACCAACACATGATAACAGGTTCTCTGTGCAAAGCAGACACTGACAGACATATGCACTTTTCCTGTTTTTACAGAAAACAACACTTGTATAACAGCACGCTCCCAGGGGTATTCATTCTGGGAATCAGGGTTAGATAAGGCCAAGATGGTGTTCACTGAGAGGGAAATAAGAAAACCTGTGCATAGCTGTGTTAAGTCTCCCTGGATTGATGTGTTTTAGATCTCATTTAAAATGGATTGTTAGATGACAAAACACTGCCACAGTGTAACAGGTAACGCAAATGAACATGAATTATTAATTATGATTTTTTTCAAACCATGTCTAGTCAGCAGGTGAGTAAAGTTTCCAATTTATGTACTGCTTGCTGCACTCACTATTTCTCTAACATTGTGTTTAGCTTCATGCAGTAGGTGGGTATAACTATGTTCATTAGCATTGAACTGATGAACAAAAAAGTAAAAAGAAATCCTCCCTAAGCAGAGTGTATTATGTCCATCATCATAGATACACATCTTTAATATATACCGACTCTTCCCTTTGCTCAGCTCCGATGCTAAGCTCCTGGGACACTGATAGGCTGGTAACAAACCAGTATTGTACAGCCATGTGAAAACTGGCACACATCAACAGAGAAGGCATGGCAAATATGTGCACGAATAAAGTTATGTTATGAAGAGTTGCTGAAAACACAATAAAAACACAACAATCTTTGTATTGTGTATTGTATGTTTAATTAATTTTAGACAATTGCTGTTGATATATGCTATATATATATATATATATATATATATATATATATATATATATATATATATATATATATATATATATATATATATATATATATATATATATATATATATATACATATATATATATATATATATATATATATATATATATATATATATATATATATATATATATATATATATATATATATATACATATATACATAGAGTCACAATTTATATTCTTATAAATTACAGTTATAGGCATATTCAGGTAAAAAGTAAAAGAGTTGGCAATGCCAGCCAGCAATTGCCAGATTTTGAAAACATGTGTATACATCATTCATTCATTCACTCGCTCACTCAGTACAAGCGTCCATCAAACACCAGGGAAACATTAAGTGACTTCACATTGAATAAACTATTAGCATACTAAACAATTTAGGTAAAAGGCTCAATAAAAAAACGACTGAACCAAAAAGAATCTATGGGCAAATGATTGAATACAACATCTTAAGTAGATATCCTTATTTAAAAGGCCACAGTCCATACATAAATAAAACTATTAATACTTTTTAGACGTTTTACTGAATTGAATAGGGTGCCGTTTCATGGATGCATGTTAAGTGTGTGTGTGCGTGTGTGTGTGTGTGTGTGTGTGTGTGTGTGTGTGTGTGTGTGTGTGTGTGTGTGTGTGTGTGTGTGTGTGTGTGTGTGTGTGTGTGTGTGTGTGTGTGTGTGTGTGTGTGTGTGTGTGTGTGTGTGTGTCCACTGTCATGCTGTAGGCCTATGCATCATCAGTTCCTCCAAGGCTCTCTCACAGTGGTTGTCATGTACAAGCAGGACCTCTTTGATGGCGTTCTGCTGGAATCCCATCTCATTAAACTGCCCGAGCAGATGAAGGAACTTCTTAGCCTGATAATCAACAAGAGAAGCTCATTTCACTCTTCCTCAAGGTCTTCAAAGATTTAGCTTTTTTTTTGTTTGAGCAATAAGTATAGTATTATTACACAAGCAGTGTATATATATGACAAGGAGGTTTACCTTGGTTTCACAGTTCTGGAACATCTCCAGGGCCTCCTCTACTTGAGCTTCATCGTAACCCAGCTCACAGAGATGGTCACATGCCACCATGTAACTCAGGATCTGCAGACAAAAACATATCAAACATATTTGAAAAACGCAAAAAAAGGGGTATTTATTAAAGTATAATGTAATTAAATATTCAAACATTTTTTGACACAGAATAAAAAATGTTATGGTCATGATTGAGCCTGGGTGGCTTGGTTTCAGGCTTAAAATGATTTATATAAATATTTTCAGAAATCTCTATGGGAGAAATTAATGGGCTTTCCATCTGTAGCACCACAAAATGGCCACCACTGCTATGCCCTATAGAGAATTTAATTTAAAAAAAAGTACTGTATAATTTTATTTTACCATACTAATACTTTGTTCATTATCTCAATGTAGTGAATTTAAAAAAAAAAATGTTTAGCCAACATGTTAGTGCATGTCTCCACTCCACACACCATTCCATAATTACCCCTGCATGCAGCATGCTGTCTATGTGTCTGTGAACAAAATAACTCAAGAATGATGGGGCAGATATTCATGTTACTTGGTGTCAATGATTAGCTGACTTGCCCGAAGAGATTATCATCTTCTGGGTTGAAAAGGTCAAAGATCAAGGTTACAGTCGAGGTCAAGGTCAAAATGACGTGATCGGTTATAATACATTATGTCATTATAATAGGGGGCATTTGCTTACCCCTACCAACCTTCTACCCTGGTTCCATTATGAACCTTATATATACTGGTCTTTGATTGTTTCGGACGCTTGGGAGGAGTGACGCCGATGAGAAACACCTAATACAGAGCAGGCTGTGGAAACTCTGAAGATCTGGTATCTATTTTTGCAATGCTGCTGTGGTGTGGGTTTTTTCCCCCTTCTCACGGGGCAACAGCATCAGATATATTGAGAGCTGAAACCAGATGTTCCATCAGTACAACGCCACGCCAACAGTGAGGTAGAGACCGTCTGCTTCAAGTTACGAAAGGTGCAAGAAAAAAAAAGGATTTGGCAGACGGTTGCAAGAATTACATGAGTTAAATTCTATTAGTTGTATGGGGTCACTGCACAAAAATGTTGGCCCTGTCACAAATTACACAAACGTTGGGCTTTTGGTCCGAGTCAGTGATGGATTGCTGCGATTACATCTTTGAACTTAGTGTACCATTACTATACAAAGGAATAAGATGTCAGACTTTGTTAGCTCTGAATGGGATAACAGAAGAACCAGGAGATAAGAAAGACATTTTGAAGTTTGAACCTGTCTGCAGTCTATTACCACACCAGAGGATTTACAGATCTGCTCTCTTGATTCAGAGAAGGTCACTAATAAGTGAATGTGTGAGCTGAGACCAAAGAGACGTTGTGGACAATGCTGTATGTATTTTTAACTGACCTGTTCTGGGGATTGCTGCCCTGTCTTCTGAAGGGCAATGATGGCCGCACGGAGGGGGTACCCTCTATCTGTAATGGCCCTCAACAGCTCTCTTTCCTCTGGGCTCAAAGCAGAGAGCAGTTCCACTGACGAGTCCAGCATTGGTGTGTGGGAACCCAGGGGTCGTGAGGTCACAGATGGAGGGGGAGGCAAGCATGAATATGGGCTGAGAGACTGTACGGAAAGAAGAGGCCGAAGTCAGCAAATGTCCCTTGTGTATGTATGATTGCGTGTGTAGATTTGTCTTTGCATGTTTGAGAATGTATAAAGAGAGAGGAAGATAAACAGTAGAGGAGGGTTGTAGAAAGAAATGCAAAGAGAGATGGACAACCCCATGCTGAGAATAGTACGGAAACTAAATATGACTTTGATGCCCAGAGACTGAAACCCTGGCTGACAGTGTGAACATACCAAATGGAATGACATTCATGGCGTATTGCACCTCCAGATGATTAACCTTGAGATGCAGCTTTGCTGAGAAAGACAATTTCAGAGTACTTCCACTTGCTAATCCTGATGAACTTGTAGGATCTTGGCCAGATTCCAGGGCCAGACTTTACGCTAGCTAAGTTTAGACTGCACAATCCCCAGAAACATTTTAGAAATGTGCAGTGAAAGGGGGGGGGAAGCTTTGATAGTTAGGATAACTTTTCTCCTCTATTTGAAAAATAGGGGTAATCTTCAACCAAAACACACGTAATAAATTAAAACAATGCCTCAAATAACAACCCTGGAATTGAATTACTGAGCAACAAAATCTATGGGAACTTGATCACATGAGGGTTCAGCTAGGAGATGTATGAGGTTACAAGCTCACACACGTTGTGAGCGTGTAGATCGGCTATTTTCTAAAAGTGGTTAATGTATCAGTTAGTGTGTTTTATATCAATAATCTAAATCTGCAAAGTCACTAGTAACTAAAGTACAATATTTGCCTCTAAGAAGTAGTGGAGTAGAAGTATTGAACATTTTAAGTAAGTAACTAACTCAAGTAAAAATTGTACTGAAGTACAATACTTGAATAAATGTAATTCGTTACTTTCCATCACTGATTTTGGTGATTAAAATACCTTGCTTGTCTTTACCAGACCTATGTATAGAGCTACTTATAGTAAGGTCATCCCTCCTACCCACTAAGAATAAGTGCTCTGGGCTTCAGGCTGGAAAATATCCCGCCTTTGGGAACCAGCCTTTGATTATTTATCCCAAGAGAAAAGGACATTTTTATAGCTAACATATTTCCAGCCATTCCAATAAACACAGCTCAGTTTAGCCAAAATAGTTTGTACTAAATCTTATTTAAAAGAAATAGCCAAAATATAGTTCTTCATTTTCTTTTGTGTGATTAGGCCTACAATCGGCTCTAAATAATGACATTGTTATTAGAGAAACTGTTGGTCTTGATATAAAATTCATGAATAGTTTTTATGAGGTTTCTCAGGAGGCTTCATCCCTTACCAGCTTGTTGTGTTTAATGTCAGGGACCCTGTCGACTGTGTTGGCCCTAGTGTTGGGAGGTCTGTGTTTGTGGGACGTGGGAGCCTGCGTAGGTTCTGCACGGCTGGTCTTCTTCTGGGTGTCTTCACTAGAAGCCTCCAACCCTGAGAGGGAACACTGACGTAGGTTCTTCCTGCGTTGATGTGGGAGGCTGCTCAGACAAGTGGGTGGGTTTAGCAGGTTCGGGGTGAAGGCTTTCTGTGCTTTTCTTGGGCCTCGCTGACATAAAGTGGGCACAGGGCCTCCACCCAAAGAGGCTTTCACTGGTAAATATGTTTTTGTTTCCTCTGCAGGGCTTTCTCCTTCATCATCTGTGTCCGGGATGGTGAAGTTCACGCCAGTGCGCAGGTCTTTCAGGTTGAGACTATGGGATCTCTGTCGAGGGTTGGGCTCCCAGAAGTCTGAATCGTGTCGGCTGGCCAAGCGGCTCTGTTGGGGGCTACTAAACATCATCCAGTAGGGTGGGCAGGATGGCAGTAATTCTGATGGAGAGAGCGGAACAGGAGGCTTAGGCTGGCTGGGGTAGCCACCTTGGAGCCCCGTCAGCACCCACTTCTCCAGACTGAACTCATACTGTACCACAAACATCAAACAAATTATGTGTTAGTACATTTCTTCACTCCATTTCTTCCTCAGCTAATAATAAACTACTTAAACCCTATATACTTCATCCCTCATGGCTCCCTCCTTTTAACCCTTCTACACCAAATCTCTTCCCCCATTTTTGCCAAATGTTCGCCTATTATGACATGCCCAGGCCAGAATAGGGACACTAGGGTTCACGTGGTTAACTTTTCCTTCCTCAACTAATCATTTGCCTCCTTCCTCTTCATTTCTTATCCCCCATTCCTTGATTGATCCTACAAAGCCTTATTTATGAAGTGGAGAACCATAAAAAGGTTATAATTGGGTGGGTTGGAGGAAAAAAGGACGCTCTGACGAAGACTCAATGCCAAAAGACGTTGGTATGTTTTTACTTGTCTGTAAATTAAACACTTCAAAAAGGACAAAGAGATTAGGTGAGTTTTACTTTCTTTTGCCTGTTCTTGGAGCGCTGCCTTTTTCTTCTGAGGATCTCTCTATATGGGTTATAATTGTGTCTTTGCGTATTTCTTATGACTATATGAGGCAAAATTATAGTGTGGTGTCTCAAGACTCTTGGCTATAGTTTGACAACCTTAGCAAGTAAGACAGTTTTTTTCATTTTGTTTCTAATAAGTCATAAGCAATCCATGTCCAAATATACAGAGGAATGAGTCTGGGCAGTCGCTGAGGAGATCAGAGTTGATTGTTATGATAATCTTAATTACAATCAGACGAGAGAGGTACATTCCAGGATGTTTCACATGCCTCCTTGTAGTCGTTTGATACATTTGATGTAGAAAGAATAGCAAGCAGACATTGACACCTTATTTGTTATGATCTAAATGTCAACATATCACGGTCACACTTCATTTCTAGAGCATTGTGTAATGCATTTTGCAGGTAGCACAGCAGTGATTAAAGGGAGAGTGTGTGTTGGGTAAACAACAGTGAAATTAGTCTTGCTTGTTCCTCCACAGTAAAATCCTGCGTAACTCCAAGAGTGTACAAAGGTAACCAAATGGACTCTTGGTTACATTTGTACAGTCTCACACACACACACACACACACACACGCACACGCACACGCACACGCACACACACACACACACACACACACACACCTCTGTTTCTTGCAGCATGGTGAGGTAGTCAGGGACTGTAACGTCTGGGGCAGTAATCAGTTCCACTTCTTCCTTGGCTTCTTGTAAATTCCCCAAAGGCATCCTCATAGGGACACAGTCCACACCACTCATTTCACTGCTATACACAGAGGGGAAGGTAGACAGATTGGTGGTAGTTTGAATAAATAAGGTGAGTAAATAAACGGTATGATATTTCACAATTTAATTAGCATGATAAATGCCACACACAGGGTAGACACTACTGTATTACAGATTTCAAGTTACATAGTTCCTTGGTGTGCTTCTTGCTCCTGATACTATGTTAAAACAAATTAAAAAGCCTTCAGGCAACCAGATACGAAAGGCAAATATCCACCTAAATTCCCAGAAGGCCTACCCTCTTATACACTTAACCAATATAGAAACGACAATGTTTCTATATTGGTTAAGTGTATTACACAACTAGATGGCCAACAGATCTGTCTGCAGGTGGAGGATAAGGGATTATGACACCATGTTTGTTTAGCAGCCAACCTGGTGCCCTTTCCTTATTGGTATCACAAAACATTACACACACACACACACACACACACACACACACACACACACACACACACAGCTTTAAGTCCTCACGTGTGTCTGAGAGTAAACCTCAAGGTAGACAGAAGGTATTATGACGAGGAACATGAATCACTGCTGAGCCTCTTCCATCACCACTGCCCTGGGAAAACTAATCAGGTACTTGCTCCAGAATGGCTTCTCCCATAACACAAGCACACAAACTTCCAAAAAGCCATATGGTACAGGACTTATGACCAGGCGACAGACCCAACAGGCCAGATGCTTCCATAAGATCATTAAATGGTTTCAAGAACAAGAGTATCATAAAGTACTTGTATGGTGAATAACAGCTTGTTAAAATAAAATACATGCAACTAAGCGTACATATAGTTGGATACTTCAGTTTTCACATAATCTAATTCAAGGCCAGAATATTTTGTGTGATGTCAATACAGAAAAACTGCTGTCTACCAACGCAGACCACAAGCAATTTGTGTCGCAAAAAGGCTTGTGTATAACATAAAAAGGAAAAGCCTGGAGCACACATAAATGGCAGTCTGGCGCCAAATGGGCTAGCAGTTCCAATGTACTCTAAGTTACTCTGAAGAAGTTCGCAGTCACTAATTTTACAGCTATTAAACGTTTTTAACATGATCAGTGTGCCCCAGGTTTTTTCCTGATGCTGACTGTTCCGTGTCTGAGTCACCGACTTTCATCCTTAAAGTGGGATTTTATGTGAACTAATATATTATTTATCAATAAATTACTTTAATGATAATAGATTGCTGGTCTAGGGACAAGCAGCCTATAGAGAATATCAGGATTCTTTTCTATAGCTAATTAAGTATATTTTGTTCCAGAACAACATATATTTGATTAATTTGAAATAAGTGCGTGATTATTTGACTGTGAAAAGGACTTTTAGGTAAAGTCATCAAGAGTACTTTTAGGAACAAAATGTAATATAAAAAATATTGAATACACTGTAGTGTGTATACATTTATTTATTTTATTTTGAATGTGAAATGACAGTACAAAATGTACAACACAATCTTATCTTTATATTTTCTATAGAGAAGAACCATTGAATGCCATCTATGAAAGCAATAAGTTCCATACCTGTTTCCTTCGACCATCCTCTTTTCCTATACTTATGTTCTCTGGTATCTTCTCAGGGTGTGTGTCTGTATCGAGACGTCTGAGACTTACTGAAGCTACGAAGACTAATGGTAGAATCAGAAGATGCACCTGATGCACTTAATCCCCCTGAACCAATAAACCACTGACATAACCTACTGACCTCAAAGCGATATACGTACGTGGCTGTCCACACACACATTTACTGGAGGGGCCCACAATAACACATTACACACACTCAAAATGTGCAGGTGTGGTCTTAACTGTATAGTAAAAGTTTGTATTGGAATTGAGGCCAAATGTGTTAACAGCTTATAAAAGAAATGTAATGCCAGCTGGCACTGTTTTTTTGTTTCTAAAATCAGGTGCTTTACTGTTACACAATCTTAAAAGATCTTGAGAGAGGCACATTTGTGGTGATCTCCAAATGTAAACATAAATCATATCAGGTTTGTGTTGTCCCAGACACAGTGACATCAGTAAGTACAGTCTGCTAAGACTCCCATAAGACACTCTGGATACATTTGCAGTGGTAATGGCAGGCAGACCAGATTTCTTTAAGATTTCCTAAACCAAGTTACTGTACACTCATCAATCGTGTAGTGTTCAATCCAGCAGTAACCAAATTTCTTAGGCTGATTATTAATAATTTCACCCAGCAATTCTGTCTTGATGTTTCCAGAGAGCTGCTTAAAACTAATTAGTGTTTATAATACCTATTTTTACACAATACTTTCTTTCAACTTAGGCCATTGCAACTTTAAACTCCTCTCAGCATGCTTCTGTTTTACCTTGAGTGCAGAAATCTAATTGAGTGTCACCTTAGCTCTGATATAATGTACGCAGTTATTTCTATAATGTACAAGTTATTTCTAAAGAAAGTTACTTTATTTTGTTCATTTGTAGAGGACAGGCATCATAGCCTAAGATTGTCATTCCAACAGAAACATCCCAGACATAAAAGAAAAACTACAACTAAAAACTAAAATGACAAAGTATGATCTCCAGCAACAATCAAAGGGGAATCTATGAAAAACAGAATGCATTACCCAACCAGTCCAGAGGGCTGGTTGAGTTGGGCATGAGTCATGTGTCAAACTGAACATTAAGGGTATATGGTTCATGTGAGATCCTTTTGCCTTGTCCAGCAGGATGTTGTTAGCATGAGCACATTCTCCCAGTCATCACAACAGTCAAAGACACATCACAGCCTTTATCTGAATAGAGTCAATAAGGCTGACTATTGGCATTGTCTAGGGCTGAAGCCCAGGCCTTGTCTGATGGAGCCTCAGGCAAGACCCATCCCTGGGGAATGGCTGTACCGTCAGGGTGGTCCACAGGAACCAGGAAAACGTCCCACTCTCTCCTGGCAGGAATGAGACCAGTGTAATTTGTAAGCAGTATTAACAGAAATGAACATTTCATATTTTCGAGTTTGTGTTTTTTCATTTCAAACTTGATACAAACATTTAAATGTATCAATTGGAAGAGGAGCAGTAACTATTATGCCAACAAAGACTTAATGAATAATAAAAACCTAAGAATATTAACTAAGCACAATAGTCACTACTAGTCATTAGTGACTAAAATAACTTTCACGCTCATTAGTGGCTCCTGAATTGGCAGCCTCACCAGAGCCACAACCAATTATAATTATTATTATAGGAATTAGTAGTAGTAGTGAAGTAAATGATTAAGCAGGAGAGTGAATATATACTGTACCTTATCTGCACCAAAGCTGGTAGTGAGTGCTCTGCCTGTGTATAATATTCTCTGAAAGGCTGCAGAATGTGATCAGCGGGCATCTCATCTAAAAGATCATATGAAAAACAAATGATGAGGGAAAATATGTATCTGAATCTGACACACATTTCTATATCCAAAACAATAATAGTAGGTACAAAAACATAATTCCATTGTATTATCTATCATTGTCTCCGCCAGCCGAAGGCATGGCCGAAACTATGTCTGTCCGCCCGCTGCTTGCTGTGTAACTTTGCACACACATTCCCACTAGGCAGAGGAAAAAATGGCACCCTTTACACATTGGCCTATTATAGCACCACCAGCAGGCCAAAACATTTTTTTATATTACTCCTACAGATTTTGTCCAAACATCACACAAATTGCAATAACTTCATCAACATTAATCCCTTGACTTCTACAGATTCCACTCACCTCTATAATGACTGAATTCCAAACATGGCTGGCCCACAATAACCTACCTGACCTAGCGGAGACCTGTGCGCCGAGGAAGACTTTTTCTAGTCTAACTATAATATTGTTGATTACATAGTTATATTAAACTGAGACTATGAAGTGAATCCATGACGGACTCCAATGCCAGTGGCTACCAAATTACCTCCAAACAGCAGGGCCTCTATCTCCCGTTTTTTCTGTAGCTGTCGCTCTCTCTCCTTCTTCAGGCGTTTCTCCAAGTCTTTTTTACGCTCCTCTTCTTGCTCTCCTTCTAGCATGACCCGGAGTGTGTTCTCTTCTGCCCCGTAAACAGCTGTCCTCTTCCTGATCAGAGCTCTCAGTTGCTCTAGCTGTTTGTCAAACACCTGATCGGCCTCCTGCTCTGGGAAGATACCTGCAAAGACACACAAGACCAAACATGAAAGACAAACACCACCACAGTAACAGACTATTATTTTGTGAAACGATTGAGGTGTCTCATAGGCTACGACCGAGCTCAAGGCTCAGGAGTTTTTCCTTGCGGCTGTGAGAGCCCTGAACAAGGACAAGGACAAAAACAAACAATTTAAACAAAATAAAACAACAACTGCATTCAATCTGTACAAATCCAGTGTAGGTGCTCAAAATGTTACTTGCACAAATGTATATATACATATATAAGTGAAATGGATGTATGTATGTTCTGTCTTCTGTGCATATCGTTTCTAAAGATCCTCCCCCTCCTTATTCTGCACATTGCTGCTAAAGTGAGTTTTTATTTATTTATCATACCGTACAGTAGGTAGAGTTAAAGAGCAACATGTTTATTTATTATAAATATAATCATAATAAAAATCATAATAATCATATTCAAAAAAGAATAGCTATTCTATAATCTTTTTTTTTGGCTGTTTTTGCTTTATTTACATATTTAGAATAGCAGAGCATCAGGAAAGTCAGGGAAGGGAGTTGGAAGGACATGCAATACAGGTCTATTTTAACAAGTGATTCATAGTCTTACTTTACCATGGTTACATGTTGTTGTTGTTTTTTTTGCTGTTACAAAACATTTTTACGATTTAATTGATTCAAAAAATATATCGATTATTAATTTGATTTTTTTTAAACGATTTGGGGGAAAATAAATACATTTAGTTTCCGTGTTGTGGAAACTAAATGTATTAATTGATCCCCAAATCTTTTTTCTTTAATTCGAATAGATAATCGTTTTTTTTTTTTTTATCCCACAATTTTGTAACGCCATTTTTTACACCCAGTGCCAATTGTCTATGTAATCCTGGGCACTACCTTCCCTCTGCCAACCTTGGGAGGCCAGGGCCGAGCTCATGCCTCCTTCAATGCATGAGAGCCAACTGACCTTCTTGTCACCTGACAGGGGAGAGTTTCCCTGGTTGGACGTAGCGCGTGGAAGGAACACGTTATTCGGGAGGCAGTATAGTGACCAGGATTACTGCATGTTTTTGTGAGGGTACCTACCCTAGGGAACACGGGGAGAAAATGCAAACTCCACACAGAGAGGCCCTTTCGCCAACCCCACCTAGGGTATGGGCACTGATGACGCGGAGGAGAGAACACGACCCCAGCATCCCCTGTGGGAATCGAACCCAGGACCTTCTAGCTGTGTGGCGATAATCTTTTTTTTTTTCAATTATGTGCTATTCTGTACCAACTGTGCTATTTTCACAATGTTTGTGCGACACTCTTATATGATGAAGTATAGAATAGGGCTGTGGTTAATCAGCCTAATCTATTTAGTTGATAAAATCTGTTCAGATTTTTTCAGAATCATTGATGTATAATAAATAAAACAAATTATCAAAGAAAATGCACTTTTCGATTATCCAATTAAGAAGTTATCAATAGAATAATGGCTAAGAAAATAATAGATAGCTGCAGCCCCAACAGCCTCATTCTCACCTTTCCTGGATGCAGCCTCCTTCCTCAGTTTGCGTAGTTTCTCCAGAGACCTGAGGATATCCAGCATTCTCTTCACATCTGCTTGTTTCTTCAGCACTTCAGAGAGGACAGAATCTGCGGCCAGCTTCAGTTCCTGTTCCTGTTTGACAGAAGCGATGTATATTGTTAGATTCAAGCACAAAACTAAAACAAAGTTACTTCAATGCAGCCTGATCTCTGTCATCCAATACAGCTAGGATTTAGCCAAACTGTTGCATAGATCATGCAGTGTACTGTACTATGTAGAGTCAGACTATATGCAAAGTTTCATCATGGTGTGTTTGTGGTGCCATCTACTGATGAAAAGATGTAACATACTGCACAATGGAAAATAAATTCATTTTAATGTTGTGCCTCATTCACTTACCCTCTTCTTCTCCTCTACTTCAAGAATTTTCTTCAACCTCCATTTATCTATTGCTGCCTCTTTTTCTGCAATCCGTTCCTCCTCCATCTGTTTTTCTTCTATTCGTTTTAGTTTTTTCCTCCGCTGCCAGGCTCTCTTCTTAGTGATACGGGACAGTTTATTTTTCAATCCATCTAAACATTCAGGGTCATTAACGACTTTCATTTTGTCCTGCAGCTCTCCTTTCAATTTTAGAGCCATTGCATAAGAGTCTGCCCAAACGCTCTCATTCTCCAAGTTGTGTTTTAGTGTTTCACATGCAAGTGACAGCTTTGAGACAAGTTCAACAGCACCATAGAGTGTGTTCTGTATAAAAGGAACAGATATCTTGGAGCGTGGTTGCTCCGAGTCTGGAATTCTGAAGGTTCTTCCTCTGTTTTGCAAGAAACGCTTGACCCACTGTTCATCCTGTCTCCTCTGAACAGCTTCTTCGTCCAGAGGCTGTGCTTCTGCTGCCTTAACAAAACTCTGGTTATGGTCTTTACTCCAAGCAGGAAAGGATGGGTTGTCTAGGAGAGGTCCTCTCTCAGCAGGCAAATCTCGGTGAGCATGTTGTCTCAGAGAGTTGCTGTTAGGTTTATACTCACTTTGACCACTTTGTGGTCCAAAGCTGCAGTTTTCCGTTGAATGTTGATCAAATCTTTGGCTATTTGAAGCCCCCAGGTTATTATGTACATCCTCAAACCATGCATTGGATGGGGGGCCAGCCTGTGGCCTGAGGTCTGAGCATGGATGTAGATCTCCTTGATGGAGAGATCTCTGACCTGGGTTCAGCATGGTGGGGGGGAACGGGCCAGGTGGTGGACAGTTGAATGAAGGCGGTGGTATGGAGGGATCGAATCCACCATAGCCGTGTCCCATGTGAGGTGGGCCACCATAGCCCTCTAATCTGGGTGGTGCTGGTGGGAAGGGCGGTCTGAATCCATAAGGCTGACTGCCATACACTGGACCAGAGGGTGGGGATGGAGCTGTCCACTCATTACTAGGATGATGCTGTGGGGATGGAGCTGTCCACTCATTACTAGGATGATGCTGTGGTGATGGAGCTGTCCACTTATTACTAGGATGATGCTGCTGCGACGGATCTGGAGCCGGCGGCCAAAATCCAACGTTACTTGAAGTGTTGCTTTGCATGTTACTTACAGTGTTGCCAGATTCTGCGAAAGAAATAAGCAACCAGGTCTATGAAAACAAGCCCAAAAGAAGCAACTAGGCCACGGCTATTTGAATATAGCTCGTATGAGCTTATTGATCTGCCATTTTCAAAAGAAGAAAATGATCATCTTGGCGGACGACTTTTCCGTACAGAAAGTCGTCCGTTTGCAGCTCGTGGAAAAGTGGAGATATTTGACTAAACACACGTTTTCTGGTAGAACTTTCAAATGGATATGAAACTAGAGGACAAAATATGACTCCAAGTCTTAGGAATTCATTATTGGGTGAGTACAGACGGAGTTTAGAGCACTTTTATGGCCGCGCAGATCGTCACTACACAGCGCGTCGACGAGGGTGATCTATGACTCTGTATTTGGAATACATGAAATGTATGTAAGATCACAGACATTCTAGGGCTAACACACTTTAGAAACACCAAAAAAACGCAACCCGCAACTACCAATTTTAACAAGCAACTTTACAGGAAAAACAAGCCTAAAGTGGCTTATAATAAGCCGACATGGAAACGCTGCATGTTACTTACTGTAGATAAACACCTTGTTGTGGGGTGACTACACCGGCGCGCGCAGAGATCACTAAAGAGGTTGCTGCTACTTTTCCACTAAAGTAATTTGAAATGTCTCGTTGTTTTCTAAAAAGGCACATGTTAATGGCATGTTGTTTATTTTCCACGAAAGCAAATATAAGCGACAATTTGGTGGAAATTGTTCAAATGACGCGCTTGGTTATTAATGCATGTTTACATCATTCTACAAGGAGACGCCATGTTATCGTGTCGTCACTACCGCCGGAAACACGTACTGATTCTTCTTCTTGGGGTTTAACCCAGCGTGATCTAATATGAGAGTGACGACACTAGCGTTGACTCCCAGTGTAAGATTAGAATGCGAAAATGCTCGTTCTATCTCAATCGTATATTTAGTTCTAGCAGTAGTATACAACCCTCGTAGACGTATTTATGATTCTGACGTTTTCAATCTACGAGAGTTGTAGGGTTCACCCCTCATGGAGACCTGGACTTTCTGCACTATGCCCCGAAAAGTACTCCAAACGTGTACAAATTGAAAATAAAGGTGCTTACCTCAAACTTCCAAATGTTAACTACTTCTACGGGGTAGTAGCTTAATGTAATAATCCATATCTTTCAACAAAGAAGTGTTTTAATGCCATCTGTGGCCGAATGCCATTTTTTCACCCTCGTTTACTTCCTGTTTACATTTAGTGTAATTCCGGGTTTTACCAGATGCGCCCCCCACTTCCCGTCACTACCGCCCATTGGGAACTTCCGACAGAATCGGTCACAGACGGCATTAAAACACTTCTTTGTTGAAAGATATGGATTATTACATTAAACTACTACCCCGTAGAAGTAGTTAACATTTGGGGCTTTGAGGTAAGCACCTTTATTTTCAATCTGTACACGTTTGGAGTACTTTGCGGGGCATTGTGCAGAAGGTCCAGGTCGCCATGGGGCGTGAACCCTACAACTCTCGTAGATTGAAAACGTCAGAATCATAAATACGTCTACGAGAGTTGTATTCTACAGCTAATTTAGTTCCAATGTTTGGAACTGTAGCCCATAGTGGCCCGCTTTGCGGCGATATCAAAGCGGTTTAAGGGCGGTTGGCAACCATCTCATTGGTGCATTACCGCCATCCTATGTTCCAGCATGTGGATCAGACCAGTGGTTCCCAAACTATTTTGCTCGTGACCCAAAAGAGTCTCCTGGGTTCCAAGTCCCAAACTCGTGAAAATAGCAGATCTACAAACTCACAACGGTTGCAATGCGACGACGCGTTGTGAGCTTGTAGATCCTTCAGGGTAATTTATTTTGTTGTATTTTTTTTTTTTTGAAAAGGCATGGGAGGGCCATAATAGTAACCTCCTGTATCTCTATTTCCCTTATCACTGCTTCTAAATTTCGGCATTTTTTTACGTTTTTTGTTTTTTTTTCTCAGGCCGTTTGGTGCTGAATGTAATACAAGTGCACAAATCATTCTAGACACACTGGTGTCTTCTTATAGTATTGGTGATGGTGTATTACTGTAATTGATTCTATGTGTGAAGTTTCAGTGTCTAGAAAAGTAATCATTGCAATGAATTCTGAAGAAAGACATCTAAGATTAATGTTCTACAAGGCATTTTATATTAGAAACAGGTATAATAAACCTAGATGCATTGCCCATCTATGAACTGAAGAAAAAAAAACTATTATTTGACATAATTCTTTTTAGGTAAAGTTTTCAACTTTACCTCAGTTTCAATCAGTCTAATGGACATGCTTCATGGTTTTTCATTTCATTACATTGGAAATTATTCTTTAATACACTTACTGAGAAAGATCAATGAACACACATTCTTCATTACCTCAATACTTTTCATAGTTGCTACATGAAAATGTCTCACACAATAACCTTTCCATTATATGACAGTAGTAGTAGCAGAAAATTCAGATTGTCTACTAAAACACAGAGGTGAAGACAAAACAAAGATCACTGAGGAAAAGCAGTATTTGTATCAGATATTCAAAACACCCGTTTGTGTCTACTGTAATTGATGATCCTCGGTCTTGCTGTATTATCAGTTCATTAAACAGAACACACAATGTTATAAGGTTTTCTTTGTCAAAGTCAATCCTGACATTTGCACAATACAGAAACTATACAGTAGTAATGACTTAGTTTGGACCTATAGGTTAGTAAGAAATGTCCCACTCATTTTCCAACTGCTGCATTCCAGAGATGTTTACAATCATACTGATCTTTAAGTTTTTGATTGCAAATGCTGGTTACTTTACCTGTACTTTACAGTCAGGGTTTGTTAAATTGGTGGCACTTTTGTTACCGTAAATGAAAGATTATCTACAGCTCATATACATAATCAAAATGATCTCCTCCCTGGATGAATTGTCCCTTGTAAATGGTCAGCAAGATGTGGATTTTGGATAACTGATCAGAACCAAAATATGTTATTTTTGTTTTGCTGACAAAACAGAAATAAGATATAGTCTTTGCACACACTTTGCCTAAAATGTTTTTGATATCTTGGTAAATCAAATATGGTCAGAATCATACTGTGGCCACAATGCACCAGGTGTATGGTAATAAGCTTGTCATTATAACCTTCGGATGATTAAAAGAAAAAGCATACCTGACCATCCTTCATCTAATTCTCATACAACACCGTTTATGGCTTTAATAATGATGAAACATAGCTTCAAGATGCCATATTGCTTGGTATCCAGGATGGAAACAACATCACTTTATGTTAATCCGCTCCATACACGTGTGTGGTATGTAATTTCTGTGAAGAATATTTAAAATCCACCCCTAAGCAGCAAAATGTTTAGAAAATACAAAAAGGTCTTTGTTAACGTTTGTTATTAATAATGATGGCATCAGTGACTCACCATACATAAAGGAATGGTTCCTCTGACAGCATAAAAGACAGTCTATACAAACATGTCAACACATTCTGCAGCCTGACAGGTGAGGCAGGTGCCTGACAGGTGAGAGACTCAATTCTACAATCAAGTGGAAAAATAAGTCTTAAATGGAATAAATGCTCCTTACTGCTATCAGGCCTGGCCTCTGAATTTCAAATTTTGAAAATGGGTCCATAATGATCTGTTTTTCAAATAAAACGTCAATAGCTTAATCAGTAGAAATTCTATGATCAAGGGGTGTATTTTCCCCCAATAAGAACATCCAAGCATCAGTTTTTGGCCACATCCGCCTGCCGTGGCCAACTTTCCTCTTCAATCCCAGAGTCGTACTCTTCTTCCATAGACTCTTTCACTGGTGCTCTGGAGAATCAAAAAAGTTTTAAGTCTACACATACAACCAATTAATAGGAAAACAAGCACATAATCCAATAAGCTGCGACCAGATCTCAGTTTGCGCTTGTAAATATTGGTCTGACGGACCAACTGACCGACAGAGTGTCTTCTAATAGCTGTGTGGTCACACACAGCCAAATAAGACACTTTTGGGGGAAAAAACTAAACAAAAACACTAAATAAATAGAGCATGATTTTCAGGTAAATTTATTAAAAAAACGATTTCACATGTTCTTTTATGAAGGTGTGAAGCAATAACCTGACTTATATTTATGTCACTGTCAAATGAAGAAAAGTATACTTACTTCACGTATCTGGGCAAAGATTTCCCTTCGATAGCGTCTTTGTTCAGTTCTACAGCCATGATGTCGGAGTGTGGCACATCAAACATTGGATCGAGCAGCAGTTTCTCCTGTTTAATACAATCCATTTAATTACACATGGCCTGTGTCTACAGTTAGCATTCATAACCATTCAGAGGGAGAAATAAACGTCTTCCTCACCATAATAGATCTAAGACCACGAGCACCGGTCTTTCTTTCCAAAGCCATCTTTGCAATGGACCTCAAGGCTTCAGCAGTGACAATCAATTCACACTAAAATCAAATACAGGGATACCATATTTAGTGAATGAAGGCATGAGTGTTACTCATGAAGGTATAATTCTCTTAAGTGTGCATGCATACCTTGTCCATACTGAAGAGGGCCTGGTACTGGGGCACCAGAGCATTGCGAGGCTCAGTCAAGATGCGCACCATGGAGTCCTCATCCAGGCTATGAAGGGGCACCACCACAGGCAGACGGCCCACAAACTCTGGGATCATTCCGAACTCTATCAGGTCCCTGGCCTCCACGACCTTCAGTAGACGGTCTTTCTCCTCAATCTCCTGCACTGCATCCAGCTCTCCGGGGCTGTTAGCGAGGTCTGCAGCAGCCCGGCGGCCCTGGCCCATGTCAGGTGGAGCACCGAACCCCAAGTACTGAAAAAACAAAGGTGACAATGTCATACATGCCCATAAACCTGTTATGATACCTCACAAGAAATAAAACAAATATACTGTATATATTCACCTTTTCATTTTTTCTCCTGCTGATTATCCTATCCAGTCCGTTAAAGGCCCCAGAAGCTACAAACAGGATGTTCGTAGTGTCTACTTGCACCATCTCTCCCCGCAGCTTCCTGGAGTTCTTCTCAGGAACACTGACAACAGTGCCTTCCAGGAGTTTCAGTAGTCCCTATATTGAAGCATGATGGGCATAGATCTTACAAGAAGCCTGTTTCAATAGCTTCACATGCTCTCCATCCAGTGAGAAATGTAATATCTTTTTCTACTCTGTCTGTATCTCAGAGGAGGGCTGTGGACAGTTCAGAAACCCGCCTACCAGTGACATCATCGATGGTCAAGGTGTAATTGTCCTGGTGTGTGGTGATCACTTTGTCAAACTATAGCTTGAGAATTTGTCACATTCCCTAACCTTTTCTTGTCTGGATGAGAACTCTCAACATTTCCCATACTGGGGGGCCAGTTTGAATATGTCACAGCAAAAGAGGAAATGTATTCTAGTGATTATACAGACCTGCTGTACTCCCTCTCCACCTACATCCCTCAACTGGTGAATTCCAGGGACACTGCCAATTTTGTCGACTTCATCCAGAAACACAATACCTGCCAGGAATGAGGATGAACTTCATGAAGTACTTGAAGGTTTTGGGCACACACACACACACAAACACACGCGTGCGCGCGCACACACGCACACACACACACACACACACACACACACACACACACACACACACACACACACACACACACACACACACACACACACACACACACACACACACACACACACACACACACACACACACACACACACACACACACACACACACACACACACACACACACACACACACACACACACACACACACACACACACACACACAGTTTGAGTGACAACAGTCCCCTATTGTCACTCTGTTTCTATTGGGTTGACACCCTGGATCTGAAACCAAAAACAAGTCATGTTTGCCTTCAGAATACTGTACTGTACCTTGTTGTGCTTTCTCAACAGAGTAGTTGGCATCTTGGAGGAGTTTCGCAATGACAGATTCAATGTCCTCTCCCACATACCCCGCCTGAGTTAGCGTTGTACAGTCACAGATGGCAAAGGGCACATCTAGGCATTTGGCAAGCGTCTGAGCTATGAGAGTTTTGCCTGCAAAATGGATATCATTATAAAGATTAGAGCAGGCCTCCACAGGTGACATCAGTGGAGGACATTACTAACTACATGCCTACAAGTTTAATTAGGCAATGTGGAGTATAGGCACTGAACCGACCCTTCATAAGGTTACATGGGAGAGCAGGAGCCTCGGGATACTGAATTTAGCAGATTACAGTCGTTATTGCCATGCTCAGTTTAGGTGTCCGTACCTTTAACCATGAACCCTACCGTCCCTATTCTGAGTCAAACATTCGGCGAAAATAGAAGATCTACAAGCTCGCACATTGCAGTTACACCCCAATTTGGGAAGAACGTCAGTTGTGTCCGTTTTCTAACCCCCTGCCCCCAGATAAACGCTCTATTGTGTACTGTACGAGTGTTGTTTGTGACCTCAAGTGTGCTGCTTAACCAGCTCTCACAACAGGCTTACTGTAAGAGTCACGGGTGATTTGATGATGTCAGACTAGCTGGATTAGATAGGTTCCGGTCTAGGTAGTTGACAACATCAGCTCTTGTATAATTTGAGAAATGAAAGTAAACTTGTCAAACTGATAACTCAGTAGTGATTATTGAGTCTGAACACACTCTTGCAATCTGCTGACATGGCATTTACATAACACTTGATACAAATTAGTGATGTCATAAATATGCACAGTTTTGGCAGATAACAAAATAATTGTAGACTAACAGTTCAACTTGTCATTTAATTAGACCATGATACAGTGTCACAGCTCTATATGACAGCTAATATAGGTCCTCTGTATTCACCTTAACCCATGATATTGTTATAACTTCCTCACCTGACCCAGTGGGCCCCAGCAGTACAATGTTGCTCTTCTCTAGTTTAATGTTGGTGGGGTGGGAGTCTAGGATCTCTCCCCCTCTCTTCTCCTGGGGGGGCTGCTGGTTTGCCTGCTGTGATGAGGCACCAAGAGCGTTGCCATGGGGATTGAGCCCCGCAATCTGCAGTAGCTCTGTGGAAAAACAAAGAGTTGGATTGGTGATCGTCTATTCCACAAACGTCAACATCAGGCAGGTGTTTCAAGGCATAGTATTGAAATGCACGTCAACGTTTTTTTTTTTTGGGGGGGGGGGGGGGGGGGGGGCAGGCGCGTACCGTCATTGGGGCCAACGAGGCCATGGCCCGGTCTGTAAACCCAGCTTGTCCCTGTGTAGGGGCAAGATCCGCCAGGGGAAAAAAACTAAAAATCAACATTAGCAGTCCCTCACCCTATTCTGTTGTAGCCGACCACAGAAAGTCGCCTTTGTTTTCAAATGGGGCTCATTTGCATACGGCCGAATTGTTAATGAGTGGCCATTAAAAAAACAGTTTAGCCGTCATACCAGTTTCCTGCAAGGTACACAGTATAAAGAGGGCCCCGAAATAGCTTCACATTTCATTATTGTTGTGAGTAGCAAAAAGGAAACCTCGGCCGTCCTTCTCTCCATTGCACAGAGACGGCCACCTCTCTCCATTCAGAAATGGAATAGAAGAAGAACCGTCGTCCTGAAACACCCTCGCCCCAGGTCTAAGCCGGCGGCCTTGGTCCGCGAAAAAAAAATGGGGCAATGTGTTTTGGGACAAGCGTTCCGTTTTCCACCCGGAATGGCTCCGTAATTCTCAATAGACTTATCAGCCGTTGTTGCACGAAACCCCCCCCCCCGGTTCTGGCCCGGTCAACGTTAAAATCCACCAAACGCCACTGGGGGGGGGGGGGGGGGTTTGACAGTGTATAGTAGAGCGAGACAGGAAACAGGGAGACAGAGAGACGGGGAATGACATGCAGCAAAGGTAGTCAGGATCAGGATTCGAACCCGCCACACGCTGTCAGGCTGCTTTAGAGCCTATATATGTGGTATGCGCCTGGACCACTAGGCTACTCTTAATTAATTTCGATGTATTTGGTGTTTTAAATATATGCCTAGCATCTGCTTAAATAAAATAGTAAAGCAATATTTCTGCCATTATCATACATGTCAATACATGTGAATGGCTCTGTGATTCTGCAGGTTTGAAGGTAAGGAGGCAGGTTCTCAAGGCAAGGTCTCATGGTAACCAAAACATTGCACAGAGTAACTGGAGAACAACATCAAGACTACGCAGGCGGGGTATCTGTGCAATACATTCAACGTGTCACATTTATTATAATTATTACTAAAATGAAATATTTCAAGGTAGTATGCATGTGTTAATTGCATATAGTAATATTGTATTACAAAAATACGCCATTTTAGACCGTCTCACTCCCAGAGAGTATTTTTACTCAATAACTACTGCACCCATCTCCAAGGGAGAATATTAACCTCACGCTATATAGGTTGACCTACTTTTTTGAACCCTATACATAACAAATACCACTTTGTCACCAAGTGGTTTCTATAAATAAACGTTTCTTCCAGTCTCAGTGTTTAGTTAGATACTGAGTCAATATAACAGGTTACAAGGAAACTGAAATGCCATGGGCTAAATACTGTAGATGTATTGCCGATACATAGTATTTTTCATATTTTTACACAAAGGCTTCACACTTTGTGTACATTAGCGTTAACTAGAGTTAACTATGTTCAAACTAGCGCCAGTGTACGTCCTCAACTACTGAAGCTCATTGTGGTACAGGACTACATGTACAGCATTTTAATCGGGCCGGTGGGCTTATCTCTTTTCAAGGGGGTGCTTTATCCTCTAAAACATGTTGTACAAATGCCAAATCCTCATACTGACAATCAGGATATTTAACAGTGATGATGGTCTAGCATTCAAATAACTAGAAGTTTGGCTAGCAATACCTTTATAAATAGTGCATACCACCATTTGTTAGATTTTCTGTATGTTTCAAACTTTGTTTATAATTACCTCGGGGTGTCAAGGAGGCCTGTTTCTCTGTTTCCGCCTGTTGCTTGGCACTAGCAGCAGGAAGGTTGTTGTAGATGCGCTTGTAGTGATTGTAAACGGCCACCGCCATTACCTTTTTTGCATAAGACTGCCCGATAATGTATTTATCAAGGTAGGCGTAGATCTGAAAGACAATGTTGGCACACGTTTCAGTTACATCCACTTTCATTGGCGGCAAAAGCACATGGTGATATTCTACTTAGTAAAAGAAGTGTAATCTTAAAGTGATGTTTATCTTTGGTAGAACCTTGGACTATATAGCTATCTGGGCATGATATTAGTTGCCCCTGTGCTCTCTCATCGCACATAAACAAACACGGACAAAGCAGTCTTGAGTGTTGGTTCAATGACAACAATGTGCAATTACCAGGAGGTGAAATAGGCGGGCGGAAAAAAATAACAGGATTTGTTTATTTGAAATATAATCTACCTTGTGTTGGTTTATGTGCTAAAAGTGTTTGGACACATGTTTTCAACATGCAATGAGTGAATGGAGAGAGAAAACAAGAATCTAATAACGCCATTGCCTGCCAGTTCAATCTTGAACTATCAATAGAAAATGAAAAGTGCACTGCAGTTTGTGAATGAAGCTGCACAAATTACAAAGCGGTTCAGTAGTGAAGCCCCACTACACACTACACAGGCAAGCTTCTTGTGTGCATGTCCTAGTGTGGCTACAGTCTATGCTTAATTTGGCCAAATGGAAATAGCGGCGTTTATGAATGCTTAACCAATAAGAACAAAAGTTCTTTAAAAGAACATGTTGGTGAAACTGTAATTCACTGGAAGAAAATGCACAGATTTTACACTCTTCTTAAGCTTCACTTTTTCACTTCACTCCGTACTTCAGGCTACCAAGGCCAGAAGAGGTTCTGTTTCATGACGTCATGCAAGTAGCAGCATGAGCTGTGATTGGTCTACTTTTGAAGGAACATATATACATACAGACATAGACAAAACCTGTTCTAGGCTTTGTCTATGGCCACAGTAGCAACACATGAAGATGATCAACAATTTTTGGACTTATATTATGGCCAAGTAGCTATACAACCCAAGGTTCTACCAAAGTTCAATATCACTTAATTACCAAATTACCATGAGGTTGTACATGATTTTTTTTCTTTTTAAATCTGTAACATTTTGTATGAGGGGTTTCTGTACCTTTTTGGGAGGAGGAGGTGGTTTTTGCTGAAAGGCAAATTTGACAGCTTCATTTGCTGACTCTTGCTCTTTGTTGAGACTCTTCTTGGAGTCGGTCTCTGACAGCACCACGAAGAAGTGGTGACATTTCTCGCATTTTACAAAACGAGTAGAGGCTAGAGAGAGGGAGAAAATGAATAAATAAATAAAATAAAAAGTTGGTCACAAAAAAAAGAAAGAGGGAGAAATCTAAGGTCAGGTGTGACTCATTCTGTAGAAAAGCTAGGTTTGGGTGTCCCTGCACGCCTGTGACTTATTTATTGACTTAAACATTAAACCACCTGAGCTTTCTTCATGATCTACAGCAATTTGAAAGAAAATAAACATAAACAAAATAATTGTATTTTTTGTTTTGTTACCCCCCCACAAGTATTAACATAATTTGTTATTGGAAAACTAATCAGTTAACGTACTGTACTGTTCTTTTATGCTGACTTGCTGATCTATATTTTGAGCATGTGACTACTAGAATAAATACCAGGGTAATTACATAAGCCAGTTACATTACAATATGCATATGGGAAGTAAACCGCTGACCATGCAAAACTGATATGTTACCATAGGGTAAGGCCAGTGTATACTAGTAACGTACTACCAGAGTATAGTAAGTACTGTATACTTGTACTGTATTACCAATCACAAAGCAAAGCAGGTCAGAAAGAGGCAGGCGTAGAGAATGCCCTTACAAAATGTTTCTATGTTTTAAGAGTAAACAGGCAGGCAGCTATTACATTACACTATTACATTATGCTATGTTTAATTGATAGATGTCCCTTGATACGGCCTCACTCATCCCTTTACCACTAAATGAATGCAAGGCACTCACACACAAAGGTTTCCACACGTATGCAGGCATCTCCGCATTTAGGACAGCGAAGCTGGCTGCCACCAGATCCACCTCGTTTTCCTGTCTCACCACCTGCTTTCTGCAATTTGCAAGGAAAGTAAACACGATGCTAGTGTTAATACCTCATCTCAGCTCTCAAATATACAACAGATGATGGAAAATGTGTATAAAATATTATGGTATGGTATAAGAAAGTAAATATGACTTTAAGGAAAGATTGTTATAACAATAATGAATATTAGGTCAGATTGGATGTGAGCAATAGGAACAATGTATTGTATGTGTAGTGTACTACTGTATACTGTATGTGATGAGACAAGTCATGTATCATACATACAAACACAGAGCAGATCTATAAATGTATTTTAGTTCAGTTACATATTGTACATAATATATTTGAAAGAAACAAAAATACCTTGCCACCTTCCCCGCCATCTTTGATTTCTCTTGATGAAAAATATACAGATGTTTCTGAGAATGATCTCACAGGCACTTTTCTGGTCAGCGGTACTTCAGGTTTCCCTGGTCTACTTAAAATGGTCAAATGAAATCGCGAAGAAGAGATACCTGGCAAGAGAATAAAAAATATATACAATCAAACTTTTCATTAACATCAGAGAATGATAAACACCAAGATCAACTGGAGGAGGATTGTGCACCGTAAAAGGCTACAATGTTTGCTTGTTTCCTTTTAGTTCATTTACAGTTACAATTTAAGCATTTTACTTGACGATGAATTGTCATATTAGAAATAAATGCGATTAACAATTTAATTGTGTTTTGGCATTAGACATATACTGTATATAAAATAAAATACATTTCTAACCTAAACAAAAATTCCAAAGTGCAGATATGACAAATAATTTAAAATGACACATTACATTACTTGGGGTGGAAAATAGTGGAAATAGATTGTAAAGCTCACAACGCATTGCATCACGGCGTGTTGTGATCTTGTAGATTCCACTATTTTTTCAAATAGAACATTTTTCAACATGATAATGATTATTAGAAACGATTACACAAAATAACAGCGATTCACTCAAATAATTGCAATTAGGCGATTATGTAATAATTGTGATAGGTCTAGTTACCACCTATGTAGACCCATGTCGCCTATAGGGCAGGAGCCTGTTCTCCTGTTTCTGTGACGTGAACCCCTGGACATGACGCTAGTATGTACTACCACAGTAGCACTAATGTGGTTGTTGTTATAATGTATATCCACTCTAATACCAGCATATTAACTGCATTGTGGTTGTTGTTTTAATGTATATTCACTCTAACACCAGCCAATTCCACCTCCTGTGGGAACTGTCTGAACTGTATGCCCGCCCCGTTTACATATCTATAGAACAGAGTGTAACCTGAGTAGCCAGTCCTATTTATTATTACCTAATGTCATGTCAACCTATACTGTACTCATAATGTCTGACTAGACGCCATTCAATGTACTTTGGTTTTTGCTTATCCAGTACCTATAGCCTACTGTTTGCATGCTTGCTCTACTCATATCTGTTTTATTCTTTGTACACTTCACCTTAGCCTCAAGATGTATGGTTATTAATTTATACTATATGCTTCTCCATACTAACTCATGAAGCTGGTTGAGAGAATGGCAAGAATGTGCAAAGCTGTCATCAAGGTGGTGGCTTCTTTAAAAGAAGCTGAAATATATTTTGACTTAACACTTGTAACAACATTCTCCATTTGCATTATTTCAGTTCTGATGTCCTCATCACTATACTAATATATGCCCCTGCCTGCCACGCCATGCCATGTAGGCCAACTTATGTCACTAATGTTACATGAGTGATTACATGTCCTGCAGGACTGTCACAAAATCAAACCTCTACTCTATATATACTGTAAATGCCGAATGCATTATTTAATCAATAAAGCAGGGCAGTTCTTGTAAAATAAAACAATGCACATTTTAATGTACTACAAAAACTAAACTATATATTTATATATTTTATATCAAAATGTTTTATTTTATTTATTTATCACGAGGCTTTGAGTTGAGTATAACCACCAGGAAGTCATCAATGAAGTTCCATATGAGGATGAACTACTTTGGTGTTTACTAGTATACGCAGGGTTAAATAACGTTAAACAACACTTGTGTAACTCAGGGTCTTGGAGTTCAGAAGTCAATACAACCACATGGGAATAATAATGAATGATGCTTATTACACTATTATTATTAATTATTATAATCATTCTTATTGTTGTCGTTGTCATTATTACAACTATTATGCTAGAATTGACTGTAAACACAAGTGGGTGTGTTGTTGAATCGTGGCTTAGCGATTAGCAGGTACATCATGTCATGATCAGCATGGATAATGTAAGTCCGCTTACCTTTTTTGGGGGTTGAGAACAGTCTGGTCGCTGTTCTACATGTTGTTCTACATGTGCAGGACATTATTCCTGTGAAATAAAAACAGCTATTATGGCAGAATATTTGCCTGACTTAGCTATCGTTACAGAACAAAATGTTCTGCTTGCAGAGGGTTCCTCTCTTTAGCGTTATAGTCCCGTCGGGAGAGAGAGGGGCAGGTATTGGGTAGACAAGGGATGGCATAAGCATAAACAACTAGTAAAAGTGTACTATTATATTATAATTATCGTTAGCTAGCTAGCAAGGTGGCTGCTGTGGTCAAGACACTACTAGCATGGTAGCTAGCTGGATCCACCACTCAGCTGCAGCAGCTGACGTTAGATAAGTGCAAGCCCACTCCTCCCACCCCTCGCCCTTCCCTCGCAGAGCGCACCACACTAGCCATGAAGACGGTCATCTGTCATGACCGTCATGGATGAACTTCAAAATAGTGATTGCACTTTCTTGCTTTTTGGCCCGTACATCTACATAAACGATCAAATGTCAAATATAAAGTGCTTACCCCATGGCCACAGATGTTAAAATTATGTACGGGCCCTCAGAAGTACCTGTATGTTCCGTATTGTTCAATAAAAAGCATTTTAATCCAATTGGTGGCTGTTTTCTCATAGAGTTTTAATGTATCAGAGTGCAATACACCTCCCAACCGATAGGTTTGCGTTCTTGAAAGTACAAGGAGAAAACGTGGAGTAAATGACCACCGATCGGATTAAAATACTTTTTATTGAACAATACGGAAACTATGGGTACTTTTGAGGACCCGTACATACTTTTAACATCCGTGGCCATGGGGTAAGCACTTTATGAAATCTTTATTTGAAATCTCAACGTTTTATGTAGATGTACGGACCAAAAAGGGAGAAAGTGCAAACACTATGTTGAAGATCATCCATGACGGTCATATAATATATGACAGTCATATAACATATGACAGTCACGTATGAGGGCTAGCAACACACAAGTTTGTCCTCCACGGAGAACTGTAGGGAGACTTTAAAAGGCCTGATAGTTATAGTGTCCCGCACCGAAAATAACAGACGTACAAGCTCACTACGCGACGAGCTACAATTGATTGATTGATTGATGTACTTCTTTATTTAGTAAGACATGAGAACATCAGTACATGGAAGTACAAATTCACAATACAAGGTCTACTAAACTGGAAGACTCATTAAGCACTGAGCTTGTTTAAGATGAGATCCCCATGCACGCAAATCATGATGATATATAAGAGACAGACAGACACTAGGCCTACTATACAGAATGTCATACAATCAGCTTATAGAGGTTACTGGTATGAAGAGTGAAAAATATACAAGAGAAGAAAAAGAAAAAAAAGGGGGGGGGGGGTAGGTTAGGACTTGGGGTAGGTTAAGACTTGGACAGGGGCCATTTTCGAATTGCAGCCTTGTGAGCTTGTAGATCTGCTATTTTCGGCGCGCGACTGTAACGACGAGAATAGCTGTTTAGTACACATAAACAACACTTTTTGTGGTCTCTAGTGAACATAGGAATAACATTCTACGTTGTGAGAACTAATCCTGACCCTACTTGCTAACACAGATAGTAATACGCAGGACCCCAATGGAAATAAGCTATAGGCGTTCTTGGGTTA
The DNA here is from genome assembly GCF_963454915.1 of Gymnoscopelus microlampas. NCBI lineage: Eukaryota > Metazoa > Chordata > Actinopteri > Myctophiformes > Myctophidae > Gymnoscopelus > Gymnoscopelus microlampas. The sequence continues at coordinate 40,289,682 of NC_139962.1, read as the reverse complement.
TGCAGCTCAATCTAATTTCCCTGCAATACTGGCAAGAAATTTGCCCAGATTAGAAACATGTTTGATAGTGTTTTCTAACAACTTTAATAATCGTTTTACACATATTTACTTACAAGTGACATATAGGAAAATGTACCCTGACAGAACATTTATAATCTGCAGGTTTAACACCTGAGAATCGACATGCTTTATGATCTAGGACAGTGGTTTCCAAACTTTTTAGCTCGAGACTATAGACAGGTTTCCTGTTAGTAAACATTGAGAGGAATATGACCGCGCAGCTGCGGGGGGAAGCCTATGGGTGCGTTTGGAAATTACGCACCGGAGCACACTCGCCTATTAGTTTGTATTGGCCAGTGCGCTCACTGCCGCTCAGGGCTGTATTTTCGAACGCGCCTTCCACCCCCAGGCATGCGCAGATTGCGCATTCTGCTCTGTGATGACGTCGCTCGGAAACCCGTCTATAGTAGTGGGCATAGCCTATCTGTCTGTCTCTTATATGTCATCATGATTTGTGTGCATGGGGATCTCATGTTAAACAAGCTCAGTGCTTAATGAGTCTTCCAGTTTAGTAGACCTTGTATTTGAATTGAATTTGTACTTCCATGTACTGTTGTTCTCATGTCTTGCTAAATAAAGTACATAAATCAATCAATCAAGACCCAAAAAGTCCCCCTGGGACCCAAACAAGTGATCTCATGTTAAACAAGCTCAGTGCTTAATGAGTTTTCCAGTTTAGTAGACCTTGTATTTGAATTGAATTTGTACTTCCATGTACTGTTGTTCTCATGTCTTGCTAAGTAAAGTACATAAATCAATCAATCAAGACCCAAAAAGTCCCCCTGGGACCCAAACAAGTGAAAGCAGATCTACAAGTTCACAACATGTGGCATCATGTGTTGTCAGCTTGTAGATCTGCTATTTTCACTACTTCTTGAAATAGTTATTCCCCTCTAATCAATGGATTTTTAAAAATGGAATTATTTTGAAAAAACATAATTTTAATGTTTTTAACTTGTGAAAACATTGTGCACTTTTGGGGATGTTTTTTTTTTAATAATAATATAAAAAACAAAATGTAGGTAACAAAAATAATTAAGGGTTATTAAAAATTGGTCTGTGACCTACATATGGGAGTGGGACCCTCCCCGGTCCGGCGGTCCCGATAGTCCCAACCATAGAGGTATGGGTCCCAACCATAGAGGTATGGTTCCCTCCCAACCCACTGTATCTAGGACTAGGTCATAAAGCATGTCGATTCTCTCTGTAACCCAGAGAGGGCAGTATTGTGCCAGATATATGTTTACTCAGTCAGCACACTAAAAACACTGGCAGGAAGAAGAGGAGGAATGTTTGCTAAAGGGTAATATTTTGCCCTGTAAGGATTACTGTAAGGATTCGCCGCCAGTGTTGCCATGTCGGCTTATTATAAGCGACTTAGTGCTTCTTTTTTTTCTTTAAAAATTGGTGGTTGCGATTTTTTTGGGCTTGTTTCTAAAGTGTAGTTACTTATTTGGGACTTGTTTCCTAAATGTTGTGAACCAGTGGGGAACCAGTGCCCCCCCCCCCCCATCTGAAAATATTTTGTGCCAGGGACCCCATACAAGATTTGTGTCGTTAAAATGTTTCAAAAGTACTTCGAGATTCTTCAATATTTCTTGTAGATCGGCTATTTTCCAAAGGGCTCATATAGCCTAGCCCTAGTGCCTAGTCCCTTCTTATGGCCTTGTTTTCCTTGAACTGGTTGCATGTTTCTCTCGCAAGATCTGGCAACACTGGCTGTCTGTCGTTAGCGCAACCAAGGTATTACAAAGTACCTTGGGCGTATTTTTTGCGGAAGTCTATTGAAAACTCAAGTCATATGATCAGCAGAATCAGTAGAAATGATACACATTAATGGATAGAAGTGATCGTTGGATACTCTGAATGACAACCAGAAGGAATAAACGGTAAATATATGCTTCGCAATTCAGCTACAATTTGCACTTTATACCATTTCGTCGTGTACTTTCAAACGTCTCAACTAAAATGGTGTACAGGTCGATTTTGTATTATAGTCACGTGTGGGTTTGGCCCCAAAATACACAATCCAACACAGTTAGCCTCAGTGTGTTTAGCCAGGCAGCGTTAGCACCATTTAGACGATCATAAAACATCGGAAACAATAACAAACAACATACAGCTATTTCATACGGGGATCAGTGTGTTTATGGCAGTGGTTCTCAAACTTTTTCATGTCAAGGACCCCCAAATTGACACTTATTAGCCCGCGGACCCCCATTTGAAAAGATAAGCCAGGGACCCCCCATAAGAGAAGATGTTTTACGGCTCTCTAGCAGTGATTCTCAACCATTTTAATTTCAATTTAATAGCATGTCTCTGGGACCCCAATTCATATTGTAAAATCAATGTTAATCAATGTTAATTTAACTCCGAGTGTACAAATGGAACCAAATGGACCCGTATGTGTCTGTAACTCTCAGAGTTACAGACCCATAAGGGTCCATGAGTTACAGACCCATAAGGGTCCATTTGGTCCCTGTCCATCATTTAGCTGGGGTCGAGTCTTGACTTTTACTTTCGTATTTATGATATGCAAATGTAAAATACATGAAGTGGTGGAAAAAGTACTCTCATTTTGACTTAAGTAAAAGTATCAATACTGCAATGTAGAAATACTCTGTTACAAGTATAAGTCCGGAATTATACGAATTACTAATTAAAAAAGTATTGTTATCAAAACATATTTAAAGTACCAAAAGTAGAAATTATTCATTATGCAGAATGTTCCTCTTCACACATTTTCAAATGTATAAAAACATTTTGAAAATAGCAGATCTACAATTAAGCTCACAATGACGCATTGTGAGATCAGCTATTTTCAAATGGCCGAAGTGGTTAATGTATGTTTTGTAATAATAATCATAATCTGCAGTCATTTATAACTAAAGTTTTCAAATAATTGTGGTGGAGTAAAAATTACAATATTTGCCTCTGAGATGCAGTGGAGTAAAAGTACTGTCAATTGGAAATACTCCAGTAAGGTAAAAAAAACTAAAAACTAAATTGTACTTAAGTTGTACTTAGTTTCTTTACACCACTGATTGTAGTCTTGATCCAAGGCTAGAGCATCATCAGCTAATGTTACTTTAACTTTGTCGTTTTGAAAAAAATCTCACTGTTGTTGTTTCTTTTTCTTTTTTTATATGTGCTCTAGAAATGGAGGAGATAAAAGTATCTCCTGACTACAACTGGTTCAGAAGTACGGTGCCCCTGAAAAAAGCAAGTATTTAATCTTCTTATGTAACTATTGTGTGCTGGAGCCAACATGTCACCCTGGCTGGCTAAAATTACAATTACATGATGAAATCATTTTTTAGTTTGAATTTGGGATAGTTTACATTCAATACACAATTTATTGAGACTAGCTGAATTTTGTTTCAAATATAGTGTGTGACAGATTTTAATAAGGGGAGAGATTATTTGTGGCAGATTAATAAGGACATGGCCTCACAACACCATATCAAATATGAAGTGTTTGGGAGGGGGTCCGCCTTCTAATCGGAAGGTTACCGGTTCACCTCCCAGCCCAGTCTAGTGTCGAGGTGTCCCTGAGAGAAACAAGCCCAAAAGAAGCAACTACATCGGCTATTTGAAAATAGCTCACAGCGCGTCGCAGCGCGTGTAGATCTGCTATTTTCAAAAAAATCTTGAAGAAAAATGTAGAATATTCTTGTGTGGGGGTCCCTGGCATAACATATTTTAAGATGGGGGCGTCCTTGGACAAATGCATATTAATTTGAGGGTCCTTGACTTGAAAGTGTTTGAGAACCACTCGTTTAAACGACATTAGGAAGCAAGCCCAAAATAAGCTACACTTAAAAAACAAGCTAAAAGAACGCAACTACAGATATTTACAAGCAACTTTACAGAAAAACAAGCCCAAAGTCGCTTATAATAAGCAGACATGGCAACACTGTCCCTAATTGTTTCCCCCAAAGGTAACTGGAAGACTCTCCCCAAAACACACTCGCCCCCATTTATTTCGCGGACTGCTCGCCCCCAGCGGTTCTTGTATTCTTATATTTGTTATACTGAGGTTAAGGTTACGAATAAGGTTAGGTTTAGGCATACTTTTACTGAGGTTACGTTTAGTTATACCTGGTGGCAACCGCTCCGAGGTCGGCGGATTTGACCTGATGCGAGTGTGTTTTGGGGCGAGTGTTCTTGTATACCCCCCAATGCTCATCATCACCATCCAAGCAGCCATCAGAGATGTGAAGCTCAAAACTGAATTTCTCCCATCCATGGGAGTAATAAGGTAATCACATCAAAATCAAATTAATTTAAATCGTTTGGTAATTGTTGCTCCACCATTGCTGGAAAGTAAAGGGTGAGGCAATTTGTCATCTTGTTGCTGGCGTAAACGAAATACATCTATGACGGTTACCATTAAGCCACATAACATAACATTTAAAACTGCTTGGGATCTTGAAACTATTAATACTGGGAATCTGACTGGAAGAAAAAATCAAGTCCAGTCAAGCGAATTTATCTCATCCTCCTCCTGCTTCAGAAACATGCTTTATTCAACACACATGATATGCCCTTCTATTTTGTCTGTCATCATAGATAATAGTTGATGATGATGACAGCAAGGTGTGGTCCTTATACGACGCGGGGCCGAAGAGCATAAGGTGTCCCATCATCTTCCTCCCACCGGTCAGTGGAACGGCTGAGGTGTTTTTCCAGCAGGTGCTGGCTCTAACAGGCTGGGGTTACAGAGTCATCTCGGTGAGTTCATGGAAAATAACTTCTGGTACAAAATGAGAAAAGTCTTATTTACTTTGAGAGGGAGATGATGATATCTAACAAATTAATGTATACTAACTAATTCATACACGGGCATGTGCGCACCCAAACTATGTGTAGACTTAGTTTGCAACCACAGATAACAAATGCTAAAATAAACAACATAAATTTGGAAAATGTTAAAAATCTGCTTTGTCAGTCCCTGTATATGCCAATGGCCCATGTTAAATTGACCAACCCAAAGAGGAGAAAAATGCATGATGCTGGCTGTGTGCTACTGTGAATTCTTGCCAACAATTGATGAGACTATTTTTAATTAAAGCTAATGTTCTTTATTGACTACACTCATGTACATGAGCAATAGCCCAGACTTGCTGGGTCTGCTCTGCTGCTTACCATGTGTTTAAATCAAAGTCCTTTATAACTTTGCTCTGTTGATCCAGCTCTCTCTCTCGGGCACTGGCTAACGTGTGTGTGTGTGTGCTGTGTGGAGAGCACAGTATTCGAAACACTTACCAATCAATTAACCCTGGCACTACTCTCATGAGTTAATGCAGCCACATGCTCCAAATTAATCCTGATTACTATAACATGACCTCACTGAGCAGCAGTGATAAGCAGTGAGGTGGTCACCTCAGCACACGTAGCTTGTTTTACTCTCCACCCACCCCTCCAATGGCGGGTTCGGAACCAGAGGGGGGCGGGATCAACCCTAGCCGAACATCAAAGGAGTATGATGGTGTCTTATCAATAAGGAACTTTAGGTGGATAAGTGAGTTCGGTGGGTGGATGGATTCATTTGGAGCATGTAGCTGCCTTTACTCCTTAGTCTTAATTGAGTGAGTTCTTAAACAGCTTAAATTTGATAAATTGAGTGAAACTGCATATAGCAATGGTCAATGTTCATGAGGAAGTACAGACTGATTGGTCAACCAATCAATTCCCTCTACACCAAATCTCTGAAAATGGCTGATCTAGAAGCAACGCGACACGTTGTGAGCTTGTAGCTCAAATGTTCACTCCAGAATAGGGATGCTAGGGTTCATGTGGATAAAAAGTAGTCTAAATTCATATTTAATTAAATAATATATATAAATATATACAGTATACATATTGAATAAGATTACATTTTATCCTTTAAAGTCTTAAACATACAGTGCCACAATCAGTATCTAAGAAGAAATAGGCCTGTGGCACGCCAACTTCAAAACATTTTTTGTAAAATAAAATGTTGTGTATGGTAGAGTATGTTAATACAATATAACTTATACAATTGGGGTGGTTGTATTGTGTCTCCCTGCTCTTCTATTGAGACATTTAGATAGTTTCAAAGGTCATTTCTCACCTAGACACAGGATCTGACAAAGAATTGGACCTGCAGAAAGACAGTTGTTGCACAGAGAATATTACGCAACTATATCCAAATCTTTAGTACAGTGAAATAAGAAATAAATGCATGCATTTTACTGTGAACAGAAAGCATACATTTTGTGTCTGTTTTATTTTTATTTTTGTTGCAGATCTTTTTTAAGCAAACCAATACATACTTAATTCTAGACCTACATTAAAGTAGCAATATTCTAGACCTACATTAAAGTAGCCATATCCCTGCGTACTTTATGCAAAGACATTTATTTATCTTTCTACCTTGTTTATTGATCAAATGTTATCTTTCTCTGCTGTCTTAGTTGCAGTACCCTATATATTGGGACCTCTTGGAGTTCTGCGATGGCTTCCGGAAGCTTCTTGATCACTTGCAGCTGGATAAGGTAAGCCTACATGTTATTAAGAATAACAACCAATTTGTTTCTGCCTGGTCTAATATCTCCCTTTGACTCTAAAACCAGTTGTAAGAATGTATTATTTGTGGCTTATTTCTTTTCTGAAAAGGTTCATCTGTTCGGTGCCTCCTTGGGTGGATTCTTGGCCCAGAAGTTCGCAGAGTGCACACACAAGTCCCCAAGGGTTCACTCATTGATACTGTGCAACTCCTTCAGTGATACCTCCATCTTCAACCAGACCTGGACAGCAAACAGGTATTTATTTATCAGTCTATTACATTTATTTTAATACATGTCAGTGATGCCATCAATTAATACCTTAATGGTCTTCCTTCATGTTTGATTTGTGACTAAACCACAGCATTTCCTTTATCATGCACTACTTCCTTAGTTTTTGGATAATGCCTGCCTTCATGCTAAAGAAAATCGTCCTGGGGAACTTTGCTAAAGGACCTGTAGACCCTAAAATGGCAGATGCAATTGACTTCATGGTTGACAGGGTAAGTGTTATGGGATCAATTCTAACTCAAGAGTGGTGTTCCTTTTGAATAATGTGCCCATCCTTCAAGCCTATCACTATGACTTCCATTTATTGTTAGTGGTGGCTAAAATGTGTTTGTTTATATGAAAATGATCAGAGAGCTTCAACATGTGTTAGTTTCAGGGTACACAAGGACTTGTGTTCCCTGAAGAACCTTCTGGATAATTCCCTAATTTAAAACATTTGGAAAAAACATAAAAAATAAAAGATCAAATCTTAGACTATGTTATCTATTAAAGCGCATTTGGTAGAGGTTTGTGTGAATTTGTCTAGTTACCTTGTCATGATGTAACTAGTCTAATTGGTGAGATATCTTGCTCCATTGTGCTATAGATTAGAAATTGATAATTCAACACAAAAAACGTATAGCATTTTTTAAATTTATGTCAAATTCCTGTTGGATGTTATTATTTGAAGATCCTGATCTGCGGATCCAGTCTGGGTCTTCTTCCTAATATAGATAGCTAAATCAAAATTAAGTTGGCAAATTTCTTTAAAAAACTATTCCATACTGGCTTTTGTGATGTTAAACAGTATATAGGCAGAATCAGCTTTGTTTGCATTTGTTTATGTGCTAAAAGAATGTAAGTCTGAATGTAAAGAATGAACTTCTAATCAATGGCGCAACGGAGCAAGTCACCAATTAGAATACTTGCATTATGACATGGTAACTGCACAACGCAAACCTCTACCATTTGGGCTTTAAGGCTTGCAAACTGGATTTGGCCTGAATTACCCTTGCAGTCAGATCATTAATGGGATTGATAAGAGAATCGGGTGTTTGGCCTTGCTATTTGCAGCATTGTAGTTAGAGGCCTGATGATAATGGAGTCTGATTTGACTTAGATTATAAATGACCTCACTGTCCCCAAGTACAGTAAATAAAGGTACCGTGCTCACATGCAGGCTCATGAAAAGATGAACCTAACTCACTCATTCTCCTGTTCATTGAGTGACAAAGCTCTTGTCTCCTTTTATGGGTGTTTCCCCCTGTCTGCTGTAGCTGGAGAGTCTGAACCAAAGTGAGCTGGCCTCCCGGCTGACGCTCAACTGTCAGAATTCCTACGTAGAGCCACACAAGATAAAGGATGTTGCTGTGACCATTATTGACGTAAGTCTAATAATTATAGTAACCTTGATCTTTGTATTTTTCTCTCCACAATGTTGTGGTTCTGCTAATTCCCCCCAATGGACAACATTACGCGGTCCTCGTCCCTGCTAGCTGCTGGCACTATTGACCAGGGGAGGGTGTAGACAACTGCATGCCTCTTTCAATACACAGGAGTGACCAGCCAGCCACTTATTTTCTCCTGACAGACCTTTAACTGGTAGAGCGCAATGCATGCGGAAGAACACGCCATCTCTCTTAGTTCCAATCCCTGCGCCCTGACTAACCTGTAGGAGTCGCTAGTGCAGCAACAAGGACACAAAACATGGTCAATTGTGTAGTTGGAGAGCCTGGCCATGCCAGAGGCACTGTGAAGGAATTGAGTACTTTTACCCCTGTGAGATACTAACCTTTTATTAAAATTGCACTTTTCAAAAATAAAATTGACAAAGAATAACAGGGAACTGAAGGCCCAGTTGACCCTCATACACCAATTGCATTCAAACAAATGAATGCTGTGGTCTTTTTAGATCACAGCTCTCAATCTGCTTATCATTCAAGCCACTGCTGCGTTAACTTGAATTCTGGTATTATTCCTACACAGATGTTGTGCAGGTTATTATGTCTGGTTTGAGCTATGATTTTTTTTAAATCTATGTATCCGTCTGTCTGTCTAATATATCAATTGTGCGTCTTGTACTTGCATGCCGATCAGATTCAATGTGGAGCATCCTCAGAGCAGAGCCTTTTCTGACAAAGATTCTAAATGCTTTAATACAAATGTCTGACAGAAGCATTATTTGTGTTTTATGTCTCACTAAAGGTGTTTGATCAGAGTGCACTCTCACTTGAGGCCAAGGAGGAAATGTATAAGCTGTATCCAAATGCCAGACGAGCTCATCTCAAAACAGGTGGAAACTTCCCCTATCTGTGTAGGAGTGCGGAGGTCAATCTCTACATACAAGTAAGGAGGGAGATGACATGCTCTGTTTGGTAAAAAGAGGAAGGTGGTAAAAACATTATAGTGAAAAGAGGAAGCAAGCCTGTTAAAGTCATTTGAAATGTGACCTTATATGCCAGCTCTGAAATACTTTAGCAGTCTACATTTACTTGTATGTCAGCGTAGGCATTTAAGCCCTTCATATTTCATTGTACAACAAATATCCAATGTCAGGGGCGATTCTATGGTCAGACCTTTTGCGGGGGCTCATCCCCTAAGCCACTGTATGATAATGAATACATTACAACATTATTACATACAGTACGTCCTGAGCCCCTGCTGCCCCGTTAGAAAGTGAAAGTGTCTCTAAACAAAACTGCACTGATGGGAAATATTCATGGTTATTACGAACTTATCCATTCCAGACACCAGGGAGAGAAGATGAAAGGGGCTTTTTATTTTGAGTATCAATACAAAACTACAGATGGAAATATATTTAAGGAGGCCGTTTGTGTTACAAAAACCTTGTCAAACTGTTCAAAACAGAATACAAATGAAAGAAACATTTCCTAATGACCTACAACTTCAAACTTGCAGCCATACTGTCAAAGTAGTAGAACATTGGTTTGCTGACATAAAATTTAGGGTGATTGAGTACCTCTAAAAACACCACTGGCCGATCTGCAAGCTCACACACGTTGTGAGCTTGTAGATTGGATATGTTCGCAATCTTTTTTTTTTAAACTCAAGGGGGGGGGGGGGGGACTTTTAAATGTACCCAAAATAGGGATGTCAGAGTTAATGTAATTAATGATCATGTGACCAGATTCATTATTTTGTGTATTATGTATTCTCAGATACATTTACGTCAGTTCCATGGAACAAGGTATGCCGCCATCAACCCTGCCATGATAAGTGCAGAGGAACTGGAGGTGCAGAAGATGAGTGACAGCAGGGATAGTGACGAGGACCAATGAAATTGCTTCTTCTCTGTGTGTTTGGACAAGCAGAACTATGGGCTTTCCCCTCCCCTGGACCAGCAAATGGCAAGATGTTCTCAACCAATAACCACTCACCACAACACACACGTCCTCTTATATAAAGTATTAATTTCAAAAGGACTTTTGCCAGAACGCCACAGTGGCAAGTTTTTTTCTATGAAGTCGAATAGTCAATCAACAGGTTCAATTGATTATATTTTTACTTTACAGAAAAAAGCAATATTTTGATAATCACTTGTACATAGAATGTGATTGGCTGCTTTGCTTTACAATTGTATGATGCCATGAACCTTTTGCCTTATGTAATATGAATTTCATGACTTTGATAGATGTTGCACTTTTGAATAGCCTGATTCCCATATTGATCTTGTGTTTTGTTTGTTTGTTTTATGGTTACTACTGCCAACCGTTTACTCTTGGTCAGAAAGGCAGAAAAATCTTTGCACTGATTACAGAGAAACGTATTTGTTATGTTCCATGCTATTTACTGTCACATGTCAACCTTTTGATTTGTAATGGAGTAAAATATTGTATTGAATTTCATGCATGCTTGCTGTGCATTTGTGTTATTGTCTCTCACATTGTTTGGGTGGTGCGAGTGGCTTGATGGTCTTTACTTCCAAATGTTTCAGTAGAGTAGTGGAACACTAAAGTACTGCTGAGGGGATCATTAGGGACTCAACAAATTAGGTTATTGATGGGGAAATATTAGAATTAGCCCTCCCTGTCAGGTGTCCTTTGTGTTGTGATCAATAGCTGTGTCACCCACTGAACAGTTGAGAAAATCACAAGGTCCTGATATATTACTGTAACTCGGAAATCACTGCACATCTGATTGCTGAGCCTCAGTTCACAATCTCTTATTTCATTTCAGACCAGTAGTGGTTGTCCCATAAGTCTGTTGACTGATGTTGATTTTTGAATAATGTATTATGACTAAATGCAGGTATAGGTTAATGTGGATTATGTTTGATCAATGCTTAGTGTGGGTGGGTTTATTCTGTTGCAGGAGCCTGTTTATAGCCTCCTAAACAGTCTCATTCAGCTACTCAAAACTCTGGCCCAAAGTACTGTTACATAATATCCAGCAGACTGGTTCTTATAAGGCTTGGAAGGAAATGTATAATTAACTACATTGCACATTTTTTTAAATTCCGTTTTATTGATATTATGCACTTATCAAACCACATTTACAAATAAAAAAAACATTATTTCACTTGTTATGAATGACATTTATCTCTTATCAGTGGTTCAGTGGACACCGGGGGGCCCAAGAGGCAACCTGAAGTAATTATACAACCTTTTCACACACCAGGGTTTCTGTGTACATGCATGCATCTTCCTCCTCGACGTAGGATACCCCAAGATATCCCTGTGCTTTCTGTAGCCAGGAGGGCTTAGTTTAAAGTTAACCCTAAGAGTAAAAAGCCCTATTGTTACAACCTGGCTCATGGTTTGCACCAAAAGATGGAGACCATGCACAGTTGTCAACAGCTACACAAAGATTTTTATAAAAAATCATTAACAAAAAGTGCATGTGAGGTGTGGGTCAGTTAGATCAGGGGTGTTTGCATTTGCATGGATGAGTGGAAAAGGAGGGGTGTTGTAATGTAAACCTAACAAACCAAAATCTACCAAAATATGGAGTGTAAGAGCTACTGCCTTAGGGCTAGTACACACTGCAGGATATTTGCTGTTTATTAGAGGAATTGCACACACAGATTGGGTTGTAAATGTAGACATTTCAAAAACCAAGAACTATCCTGCAGTGTGTGATCCCTTGTCGGCGATCAATCGTATGGTATGAAAACCCCAACGATAACATGACAGAGGAGCAGAGGAAACAGAGAGTTTGAAGAAAGAGACTCGTGTAGTGTGAAATGCTTAACGATCAGATGACTCCCCGACCACTTTAAAAGTCCTAGTGTGTACCTGCCTTTACAGCCTGTGAGGCACGCAGGCATCCATCCACACACACACACACACACACACACACACACTCCTGTTCTACAGTGTAGTGTAGTGTTATATCAAATCAAGCATCTGGGTCTGGGAGTTCAAGAAGAAAAAGAAAACATAGTTCCCCCTCTTCTTGGTAACGGAGTCTGCAAAACCCAATAATGAATGTTAGCAACAGAGTGCATTTGTGCATACTAGGACAATACAGTACCTTGTAATACACGGTCTGTTATACAAATCCTTACAAAACGTTAGATTTTTGTTACTTTGTGTAAATAACATTTCACAGCTGCTGGTACATGCAAGAAAAGAAAAGAAAAAATAAATTGTTCAGTGTTGTACTCATCCTGTTCATGAAAGGTTGAGGAACACTTGAACAGCAGGTGTTCCAATAATTTGCTGCAATTGTGTGTCTATAAAGCCCTTTGAAATGGAGATATAGCATTAGTGGACTACCCAAAATAGCTAGGGAGAATATGTTAAAAAGCTTTCGCTACTATCACTGTACATTGCAAGCATGGAAACAATTACAACAAAATAATTTCATTATTATAAGATGTATTACAGAATTGCAAAAACTAAGAGTTAGCCCCAAGTAGTTAATGCCATTGATTCATATGGTTTTCATTGGCTCAGGTTAGGACAGTTGTGAATTGAAATCTTGTATCTGCTGTATTCCCAATTATTTACAGTGTTCTTCACATTGTAGAACATTTTTTGGGAGAGCTGGTGTCTGCATTTGCCTTCTGTCGGATGCTTTCTGGTGGATTTAAGGAAACAAGTAATCATCTGTAACACCCATATCTGTACATGCCTTATGCTACTTTACACTACAGTACCACATCTAGTTCAGTGAATCCAATTTGCCCAAATTTGCACTAGATACGTAGATGCATGACATAAATGAACAATTACCACAGTCCAGATGAATTCCCAGTGAAGTTCCATACACTCACCTGCCAGGTCTGTTCGTGAGATTTCCATCAGCCCCTCATATAGGCCCTTGATTGGGTTCTCTCCTGCGGTCACCACCCTATGAAGCCAGATTAGTAGCAACCGATGACCATGCTCTTTGAAGCTTTTTGTACCTAGAATACAATGCAAAATGTTCATGTACACAGTACAATAATGAAATGTTCTAGAGAAAATATTGGTTTGCGACAAATGTAGAAATAGTGGCATTTTCATAATTTGTCATATCAAATTGCCACAGTATACAAAGGAAAACATGGCAGGAAGGAAGCAAGGAAGGAAGGCATGAACGCATGAGTGAATGAACAAATTCTAGGTCAAGTCAGAATATTGTCCAAAATATTAACTTTTAAGGAAATGGGGAAAAAATGTTTTTTAGAACAACACAACACTGCCTCATCAAAGTTGGTATGGTGACTTTATACATTGACAGATACTTGAATGTGTCCTTATATTATCATCAGTTCCCAAATACAACTCAAGTGGAGTGCGGAGGTTTTTGACCATTAATGTGGAGATTTATTTTTCCGTCTGACTTGGTCATTCTAATCAATGATGGACAAAAGTAAAACAACTATCTCCAAAGTTGGAGTTAGGTGGTCTGACCGACAGTTGGAGGATCCAATGGAATTAGGAGGTTTAGTCAGAAGCACTTTTTAATACGTCATTGGTTCAATATTTGTAAAACCCACACACAGACGAAAAGGGTGTTCAATAGCACTGATTTATAAATAAATAAATACAAAGTTGAAAAAATGTGATAGCTGGTTTCTGCCCTATAGCGATATGTAGTTTGTGTTTTCAAGAATGTTCAAGTGGTCAGCATAGCTCACCTGTCCACTGTTGTTCAATAGCTCGTATGTGTGCATCGGTGAAGCCCCAGTGTTGTGCGAGGAGCTTCCATTCCCCACGGCACAGGTGCTTAGTGGCCAGACTATACAGGACAGAGCGTAGGTGCTGAGTCTCTGGCTGGTGATCCTGCTTGAAGCTCAGCTGTCTCCCCTCCCATGAGTCCTGCTCACTGGCCATGTGATCCTGGAATAGAGAAGAAAAAGGTGAATGATTTAATAATCGTCCCCCAGTTTCTTTGAGAGCCTGTATCTGAGACACTGTATGAGGAAATAAGATTAGCAAACTTGCCTTTTCCCACTTGTAAAAGCGATCTGCTTTGATGATCATGTCAACCAAGATGATATGGCCGCCTCTTGCTGCTACTTCCAGGCAGGTTTTCCCCTGCTGTATAAGTCAATGTAGTGAGTAAACGCTGGACTGTAATGTTACATCATTCAAAAAGCTTGCATTGTACTGTAAGAAATAAAAACAACATTCAATACACACCACCCAAGTTTCAGTAAAGTTGTGAGAGTGAGTTAAGGTACTGTATGTCAAATTTGTATAGCTGTTGTATAGTAAACACTACGGTATAATTAAATGGGATAATAACGTATAACATATCCTTTTCATAGATATATCTTTATTGATCCCGTGAGGGAAATTAAGTTGTCATTGGCAGTACCATGTGTGCGTGTACCGTAAGCTTTACTAGAGGTTGTAAAGCTTAGTATACATTAGCAGACTGAGACAATCTTAATTAATAATAGATTATTTTTATGTTTTCATGACATCATAAATGGCAACAATGAGGCAAGGATAGGAACTCACATGCTAAACTCTCCAACTCTCCAACCCCTCAAAAAGTGTCATTTCTTTGTGATGGGAAGATTAAATCGTTATTTTTGTCTAAACAAATGTGTATTACATGGCTGGAGTGAATGATGCAGAATGAATAGGAGATTTTCCTAGCAACTTGAGTTCCAGTGTGTGAGCTACCTTGTCGACCAGTTTGAGATTAACACCAGCAATGAGGATCATCTCTGCCAGGTCCTGGCGGCCGTACTCTGCTGCGATGTGCAAAGCAGTCTGCTGTCTCTGTGTGGGTAGGAATCATGTGACACATGCCAGTCCCTATCAGCTGACTGACCATGCTCGCCAAAGGCGTCTAGTCACAGTGCCAGAGTAAACTAAAGCCAGTTGACATTCATGTCCAAGACTGCTTTTCAAGAATTGTGACACATTAAGAGCTAACATTCTTCACAACTGTAAAGCAGATTTTCTTTAGGTGAAAAACAACATTTCATACCAATGTACTGTAAATACTGTTTCATTTCCAAACACATTAATCATCACGCACAGATAAACCCCATAACATTACTTCTTTCTCCCAAACCAGAGCACTTAGATACTCCACTTGCTGGTCATTTGAAATCAAATGCATTGCATGAAGTAAAGACAAGCAGTGGACAGTGTTACATAAAACATCCCACTGACATGGAAACTTCTACTCACATTGTCAGAGATATCCAGGTCACAGTCTGCATCTATGAGTAACCGTACCAACTCAGAGTGATTGTTGAAGACAGCTATGTGGAGGGGTGCAGTATTTTGCTGTTTAGAAAATGAATCACATTAAACAGGGCACTTGCCTTATTATCTGGAAGATCTCATACAGACATATCAAAGCTAATGACAATACAGAGTATTTTAAGCTTTACAGTCCAAACGTCGATCACGTCAATCATATAACTAGCACATCTGCAGTGGTTGGAGGTGGTCTCCCTACTCTCCCATTGAGCCATTTCAATCCTGGTGTCAGTGGACACCTACTGGTTCACAAGTGGCGCTGAAGCTCATAAGCACAATAATATCTCCCCTCGCCAGGGGGTGATTCAAAATTAAATATAAAAACAATCATCCACTTTGGGCAGCCTATTGATCAGTCCCATCAAGTTTCATGAAAACCCATCTGTTCTCAAGTTGTTTTGCTATGAGACATACACACAAACAGAATAGGAGGACATTTTAGCTAAAATGTTATCCCTGTGTACTGAGTGATCAGTATATTTATGACTGCACCGACTTGCAATACGTTTCAACTCATATGAACTTCTACTCTGTTTCCTGGACACAAAAAATAAAAGCCTCTACCTAGCGATAATGTCCAGTAGTTTTCATGTTTTCTGTATTCCTGACAAACTAAACTGGTGGCTGATAGCTAACAGCCTATACTATCTACAAGCAAAGATACTGGAGGAAGCTACATTAATCAACAATCAAACGGATGTGCCCACAGGATTTTTTATTTTGGTCATCTATCAGCAACATGAACGCGTTTGGATGAAACCGTAGATAACTGCTTGTCATTGCCCCCCTGCACTCAGGTAGGCTACTTGATTTGTCACCTACTGTATCATTGCGTGTTAATTGTGTTATGTAATTGTGTTATAAACTCATCCTTGGTTAAGAGTTATTAGATAATAATGTGTTTTCTGATTCTGATATATTGGCACAATAAATGTAGACCATTTACTGTAGTGCATCATGCTACCTTCAGAGGAACAACAGAGATGGTAAAACGTGATGGTTTCAGGTCCCACTACATTGCAGTAGATCCTGCAAGTTTGAAATTATTTATGAAAGTGAAGTGGAATCCATCTAAGAAGTACAGAGGCTTTACTATTCACATGACCAAGATGAATCTGTACTGTATATGCCCCTATTTCCATGGTGCGATGCACAGTATTTCATCATCAGGGTGCACCTATATTGTTGTAAGCTCTAATGTATATGGCTTACAGGAAAACGGCTAAAGTCTACTTCCAAACTCCATACTTCATACATTCAATAAGGCATAATAATCAGTCATATTAATCTCTGAAAATAGCCTATATAAATAACTATGCCAAAGCATAATCAGGTTTAATTGAAGCAAATGCTAATGCTAATGTTCCTGTGATCTCAGTGAATGTTACTGCCACTACTCTAAACTAGGACGAAATCAGTTACATCACATTCTACTTACAGTGTCTACAGTGTCCGTGTTGATTTCTGCCTCTAGCAGCAAAATGGCTAGTTTGTCAAAGCCATGCTGGGCCACATAATGCAGAGCATTCTTGTTCTTCTGCAGACATTAGCAAAACAATGATATGACAGGTTGCAATCCAAACTCTTCAAAGCGATGAGAAATATTATGCATAATGTTATAGTTATAAATCTCTGTTGTTTGTCTTGTATGGTTATATGTCTATACAATACAGCAGTGTAAATAAACAATCCTTACATTAGTTAATGCATTAATGTTGCAACAGATCTCCACCAGTAGTCTGACACTGTCATAGTGATCTCCTTCAGCTGCAAAGTGCAAAGCTGTGAGTCCATCCTGAAAAATAACAGCAAATTGAATACTTGGCAGTTTGTTCCAAGTAATAACATTGAACTACTGTATATAATTTGTGTTATCAATATGTCCTGTTTCAGCTATAATTCTGTCATGTTAGCATTTAACTTTACCTTAATTGTTAAAGAGTGACATGGTCTGGGTTCTATGTATGCACATTGAAAAAACTAAACCTGTCTATAAATGTTAACATGTAGGAACACTAATCCACTCCACTCACAATATTTCTCTCATCAATGTCTATCCCAGTGTCCACAATCTTTTGCAGTACGTCTGTGTGTCCGTACTTCGCTGCCAGATGCAGGGCAGTATTCTCCACCTGTATCCCAGTTAGAAAGTTAGAAAGATTATATATATATATACCCCACACATGTTTGTGTGTGTGTGTGTGTGTGTGTGTGTGTGTGTGTGTGTGTGTGTGTGTGTATGTGTGTGCGCGCGCGCACGCGCATGCATGTATGCATGCATGCTAGTGATTGTGTGCGCACATGTGTGCGTGCATGCGGGGTGTGTGTGTGTGTGTGTATGTGCTTGTGCGTGGATGCCTCTTTACATTGTCTTTGAGGCCATGTGTACAGCCCATTCCAATAAGAAAATCCGCCACTTCCAGTTGCCCGTGTTCAGCTGCAAGGTGAAACGCTGTCTTCCCCATCTGACCAGAGTGTAACAATTACACAGAAAACATGGTTCACAAAGTGAGTGTTTTGACAGTTCCTATGACAGTTTCTCATAACATCTATATTACATGGGATACATATGGTGTACACGTGTCCTATAGCAGTTTTACCAAACATTATGACTCACTCAGGTTATGACTCACAACCTAATTTGTGTCATCATTAGTCTCGTGAGCCAGACTGTTGAATTTTGAAATGCTTACAGTATATACAGTAGCATTCGGAGATTGTGGAATAGTTGTCTGGCTACGTGAGACTGTCATCATGGACCTTTCCTACAATTTTCTTTTCCCAAAAGGTTTTTGATAAAAATAATAATAATAATTCTTCAGATATTCAGAGAAATAATTTTCCAAAATAGTGAAAATAGCTCAGCTATTTTCATCATGTTTTAACTGATTCATTTATTATGTATTTTTGATTTTTGGTCCTGGGAAGGCACCAAAGAAGTTGGGAACCCCTGTCCCTTGGGAAATTAATACAGACCAGTTATCTTACTCGGGCCTCAGAATAAGAGGGTTTCCATTCCGAAATATTTTAGAAAAGACTTGTAGACTTGCACAGAAATGATCTATGACTACATCTTCAAACAAATGTCAATATTTAATATTTAGTAGACAGATCACATCTTATTTATTTTTCTACTGTACTTTGTTTCCTCTGGCTCAGTATTAGTGTGTACAAAGGGCGTGTCATACTTCATATCTCCATAAAGTACACACTGTTGCTGTCTGGCGGAAACCTTGTATATCCAAAACAGTTTGATGTGTTTTACAGGTCTGTTGGGTCATGGTGTCCTTCCAGAGTCAATCACCTCTGTACAATTAATGCCTGTCCTTAAAGACAAGGCAGGTAAACTAAACAGCATTGATAACTATAGACCTATCGCTCTGGCCAGCATCCTCTCCAAAGTTTTGGAAAGAATCATGCTTGTGCGCCTTGAAATGTTTGTCTTGACTGCAGATAACCAGTATGGATTTAAAAGAAACATGGCACAGACTTAAAGAATTGATTGCCAGCTACAGTAGCCATGATTCCACTGCCTTCCTATGCTTTATTGATGCGTCTCGAGCTTTTGACAAGATTAACCACTACAAACTGTTTCAGAAGTTGCTTGATAGAGGCATACCTAAACATATTGTGCGTATACTGGTGTTTTGGTATGCAAATCAGAAAATGCAGGTTAAATGGGGTAATGTTACATCTGCCCATTTTTCTGTTGTCAATAGTGTACGACAAGGGGGGATTTTGTCTCCTGTTTTATTCAACGTTTACATGAATGATCTATCCATTGAATTAAGTGCAATACGAGCTGTCTTATAGGTAACTCTATCATCAATCACCTTATGTACGCTGATGACCTGGTCGTTTTAAGTCCACACAGTGGAGGGTTACAGCAGCTATTGAAAGTTTGCTCAAATTATGGCAACTAGACCATACCCGGTCGACGCATGCGTGGGGGGATATGCGCACATGATCTGGCAACCCGGGAGGCAGTTCGTCCCATAGCTGGGCAGCCCCGTAACCATGGCGACAGTGTTTGACACAAAAACGCTAATAAGAAGCTGAGATTTGATGAAATTGAAAAACGGGCTTCACAGTTAAGTTCAGATGGTAATGGTCAATGGCTGTGTGCAAAATCAGAGCAATTGGTCCAGCC
Organism: Gymnoscopelus microlampas; assembly: GCF_963454915.1. Classification (NCBI taxonomy): domain Eukaryota; kingdom Metazoa; phylum Chordata; class Actinopteri; order Myctophiformes; family Myctophidae; genus Gymnoscopelus; species Gymnoscopelus microlampas. The sequence goes on along the minus strand of NC_139962.1, from coordinate 40,269,997 downwards.
AGTGGGGAGAACCGGGTAGCTTCACCACCACCACCACTACAAACGCACAGAGGTTACTAGAATTATAGTAGGATAATCATGACATAATTCATAATAGTAGTGTCATGATAGTGAGAAGCCTTGAGGACAAGAAATTGGCTTTCCCAGCCTTTCACCTATGTGACAGTCGTCTATCTGTGTGCCAGGAAATCAAGTACCTTGGCCACATTTTTACTGACAATCTCCATGATGATAGAGATATCTCTAGGCAGTGCCGCATACTTTATGCCCAGGCCAATATGCTGCTGTATGTGTTCTGATCCTGTGAAGTGTGCACTTTTTAAAGCATTTTGCACTTCCATGTATACAGCTTTCCTGTGGTGCACAATGCACATACAAGAAGGGTAGCATGTGGAGGCTTAAGGTGGCATACAATGATGCCCTGAGGATACTACTTACTTTTAAAAGTGAAAATAGCCAAGCTCACAATGCATTGCAACATCTGCTATTTTCACTACTTTTGTGCAACACTCTTATATGATGATGTAGTGCATAAATTAGCAAAAAAAAACATACAAAGTTTAAACATCAACATACAAGGTTTCTGCCAGACAGCGACGACATTATTACGGGGCCAGAGCTCAGCTCTGGACCTTGTTATTGGCAGTATTCTGTCTCTTCTTCTTCTGCCACTTTTCGCAGTTCTGGCTGAACCGTGCAGTCGCTTTTTACGAAACTCGGCCATATGGTAGATGGTCATGAAAAACTATCAAGAAATAATTCTCACAATCTTTCGTCCAAAGGTGGCGCTATAGCACTCAATTGAAAATGCCAACTTTGAACAGGTACAACTCATGCCCTGTTTGACCTACAGCCATGAAACTTGGATACACATATGCGTCTCCTCATGCTGAACAACTTTCACCCTCTGACTTTTGACCTCTGACCTTTAGATCTCCCACCATTTTGAATTATATGAAAAACAGTCATTGGCTCCTAACTTCTGCATTTTTTCACTTATGGAAAATCCGTTGGAATTTTTTGTAGGCAGTGGTCCAAAGTTCAAGTGTTAAACGTTTCGTGCAGATTGCTCAAAAATCCCAGGAGGAGATAGATTTTAACTATTACAGTTTTATGAAAATTATTCATCTGTGCCTAAAACATACATGCAGACTCACATTTATTTGAAACTTTGCAGAAATGTACAGGGTCATTCCAAATATCACTGAAACCAATCTTACTCCAATTGGCCAAAAGGGGGCGCTATAGCAATTTGTTGAAAAGGCAGACTTTAAACAGGCATAAGTCATGCCTCGTTTGGCCGAAAGTCGTGAAACTTGCTTACACATGTGCCTTGACTCATGAGGAACACACGTATCGATTTGACCATTAAGCTCCGCCCTTAGATTTTCCGCAATTTTGAGCAGTTTGAAAAATACTTGTTTTTGCCAGTTCTGGCTTAACCGTGCATACGCTTTTTACGAAACTCGGCCATATGGTAGATGCTCATGAAAAACTACCAAGAAATAATTCTTACACTCATTCGTCAAAGGGTGGCGCTATAGCACTCAATTGAAAGTACCAACTTTGAACAGGTACAACTCATGCCCTGTTTGACCTACAACCATGAAACTTCGATACACACATGCGTCTCTTCATGCCCGACAACTTTCGTGGTCTGACTTTTGACCTCTGACCTTTAGATCGCCCACCATTTTGAATTATATGAAAAACAGTCATTGGCTCCTAACTTCTGCATTTTTTCACTAATGGAAAATCCGTTGGAATTTGTTGTAGGCAGTGGTCCAAAGTTCAAGTGTTAAACGTTTCGTGCAGATTGCTCAAAAATCCCAGGAGGAGATAGATTTTAACTATTTTTATGAAAATTATTCATCTGTGCCTAAAACATACATGCAGACTCACATTTATTTGAAACTTTGCAGAAATGTACAGGGTCATTCCAAATATCACTGAAACCAATCTCACTCCAATTGGCCAAAAGGGGGCGCTATAGCAATTTTTTTAAAAGGCAGACTTTAAACAGGCATAAGTCATGCCTCGTTTGGCCGAAAGTCGTGAAACTTGCTTACACATGTGCCTTGACTCATGAGGAACACACGTATCGATTTGACCATTAAGCTCCGCCCTTAGATTTTCCGCAATTTTGAGCAGTTTGAAAAATACTTGTTTTTGCCAGTTCTGGCTTAACCGTGCATACGCTTTTTACGAAACTCGGCCATATGGTAGATGCTCATGAAAAACTACCAAGAAAGAATTCTCACACTCATTCGTCAAAGGGTGGCGCTATAGCACTCAATTGAAAGTGCCAACTTTGAACAGGTACAACTCATGCCCTGTTTGACCTACAACCATGAAACTTCGATACACACATGCGTCTCTTCATGCCCGACAACTTTCGTGGTCTGACTTTTGACCTCTGACCTTTAGATCGCCCACCATTTTGAATTATATGAAAAACAGCCATTGGCTCATAACTTCTGCATTTTTTCACTTATGGAAAATCCGCCGCTTTTGTTTTGTCGGCAAAGGTCCTAAGTTCATGTGTAAAATGTTTTGTGCAGATTACTCAAAAATCCCAGGAGGAAATAGATTTTAACTATTGCAGTTTTATGAAAATTATTCATCTGCCCCTAACACATACATGCAAGACTCACATTTCTTTGAAACGTTGCAGTAATGTAGAGAGTCATTCCAAATATCACTGAAACCAATCTCACTCCAATTGGCGCTATAGCAATTTTTTGAAAATGCAAACTTTAAACAGGCAAAAGTCATGCCTCGTTTGGCCGAAAGTCGTGAAACTTGCTTACACTTGTGCCTTGACTCATGAGGAACACATCTATCGCTTTGACCAGTAAGTTCCGCCCTTAGATTGTCCGCAATTTTGAGCAGTTTGAAAAACACTTAAACCCAGGATTTTTCAGCTATTTGCGTGAAACTGTATCATCTGTGTGATCTCCTTTTTCACAGTTACTTGTCTGTTGGGCCAATGGCGTCTCCCTTAAATGAATGCCTCACAATCTCAAGGTCGCCAGTTCAAGCCTCACTTGATGCAGACTTAATTTAAGTTGAATTGCAAACAACATGACTGTATCAATGAATACATGTGCAAATGGTAAAGATAACCTGAAATGCTTATTTGAGAGTACGTTTTTTTCAACGTATGACATACTTCATTCTGAAAATAGCTGATCTACAATCTCACAACTTTTCATGGTTTGTGAGCTTGTAGATCGGCTACTTTCACTAGTTTTGGTTCTGAGGAGATGTACAATTTCTTCATTGGTAAATGGTTTGTGAACGAGTGATCTTAGTGTTAGTGAAACAGGGGCTTGGTTCATGAAAGAAGGGTTTATGATCTTCAACAGACAATATCAGCCTGGACAAAGCTATAGCACTATAGGTAGTGTTGCAGCCTATTAGTCTGAAGGTTGAGAGTTCGAATCCTGTTAATGGCAGTAGGTTGAGATGTCCAATCAAACCATTATGTTTCCATCTCTCTCTCTCATCAATCTATTGTTTCCATGTCACTCTCTCTCTCTTCAATCTATTCCGTTTCCATGTCTGTCTCTCTCTCTCTCTATTCACTGGCCCCGTATTATCGCTGCTTGCAGCTATATTATTGTCCTTGTGTTTGGGGAGTTGGGGAGGAAGAGTTTCCTATAACAGAGACTTAAAGAAGTCCTGTTTTTCCTACTTTATCGGTAGGAGTAATTATCATTACTTATTACACGGCTTGGTTGAATGCTCGATTCTGATTGGTCAGTCATCGGTCATTATTTCTGGATAATGACCGATGAGCTCTATAACGGACCGCTGTGTAATCAGAGACTCAGAACACCTGCTCATGTCAACCTGTGCTGCTTGGTTATATGCTTTATCCAACATGACAGCCATGTAAACAAACAAACAATGTCATTTACAACTAAACGTTGCTCTCAAGAATGTTTTTGAAAACATTTGAAGTGAGAAATAGACGATGCAATAACCGAGAAGTCATTCTATTTGATCCACTGCGCTTCCTTGTTTATCGTGGCACAACAACGGGGGAATACCAAAACGCTCGCCCCAAAACAGTCGCCCCGGGGCAAATCCGGCGGTATTACAGGCAAATCGGCAGTAAATAGAATGGGGGGCGAGTGTGTTTTGGGGCGAGTTTTTTTCCATTTCGTCATTTGTTTTTGCGAGGCGAACTTGTCCGCCCAGCCCAATACTTATGGAATACTTTCATTGCCGTAAGCAAGGAAATACTTCGTTTTGTTGTTACTTTTGGGTAAATGTATTTATGTATTTATTAAGTAGCCGTGTAATAAGCGGGATAATGCATGGGGAGGTAGTCATTATTGAAATTTAAAGCCCTTCAGGGCGATTAACCACCTCGGCTGCGCCTCGCTGGTTAATCGCCCTGTCGGGCTTTAAATTTCAATAATGACTACCTCCGTATGCATTATCCCTTGCTTCATGGTGCTAAGTCCATCAATGCTCTCTATATCAGGGTTTCCCAAACATTTCCATGCCAAGGACCCCCAAATAGCCATCACTACTGGCTGCGAACCCCCTATTACAAAATGGCTTAAAATCAAACAAACTAGAAAATTGTGAAAATGTACAAGCTTGTAGATAGTCTATATTTAGCTATTTTGGAAGATTTAGAACATTTTTGAATATTTGTGTGGATTTCTGGATTCTGGAATTAATGACACACCCAAAATAGGGAAACCAGGTTGAAAGTGGTTAATAATAATTTTATTAATAATAATACTAATTATTATTATGTGTTTTTTCTTTTTTCCTTTTCGTCCCCCCCCCCCCCCCCCCCCCCCCCCCCCCGGCAAAATCCTGTGCTCTATATAGGCAACCAATGGAAAGCCACACTGAGGTGTCCAGATGGCACAGAGGTAAAAGCACTTGCCCTCCGGCTTGGCCGGGCGCTTCAATGAACACAATGTCAGTGTTTGAGATTGGGAAGTCGGCAGGGATTGTGTCCTTGCCACTGCACTATCTCCTGGTGAAACTCCTCACTGTCAGGTGAAAAGAACTGGCGACTGGCGACTTCATGTGTATCATTGGAGGCATGCAACGTAGGGAACACAGTACACATGGGGAATTGGCAATGAGATTTGGGAGATGACAATTTGACAATAGAGCATTCCATTAATTCCACCCTCCAGTGTGTGTGTGTGTGTGTGTGTGTGTGTGTGTGTGTGTGTGTGTGTGTGTGTGTGTGTGTGTGTGTGTGTGTGTGTGTGTGTGTGTGTGTGTGTGTGTGTGTGTGTGTGTGTGTGTGTGTGTGTGTGTGTGGCAGACAGTCACCTTGTCTACTCTGTCTATGTGAATATCCTCCAGATCCTCCATGATGAACTCCAGCACTCTAATGTGGCCTCGCTGGGCAGCACAATGCAGCATGCTCAGACCATTCTGTTACACACAGACACACACACACACACACACACACACACACACACACACGGTTAAAATGTTAGTGATTAGATTTTTTTTTCAATACACAATAGATATAATCAAGCCAATAATGCAGTAACTCTATTGGAATGGTGCTGGGGGCAGATCTTACTTTGTTTTCACAGCTGAGCTGTGCACCACAGGACACGAGAATCTGCAGGATCTTTAGGTGACCAAACCAGGATGCTAGAAGCAGTGCATTCATTCCAAACTGTGTGGGAAATGGTGAATTCAAACATGTGTATGAATCTCATATGTATAGGCTACATAATAACCTGTTATTAACCGTAACCTGTTAAACAAAACCGGTTTCAATTCTAAATTAAAACAGACACAGTGCACAACAATGGGAGTTACACAGGCTACAACAGGCGGACAAAATATGAAGGCACTCAAACAATATCTACTAGTGCAGTGTCCTGGGGCCTCTAATCCAGCGGAGCTTTCTCGCCGCCTGGTGTGCAGGCCGCACGCATGTGTGTGTATGTGTATGTGTATGTGTATGTGTATGTGTATGTGTATGTGTATGTGTATGTGTATGTGTATGTGTATGTGTATGTGTACAGTATGTGTATGTGTATGTGTATGTGTGAGAGAGCATACGCTGTCCCCTTCATCCACATCTGTGTCATGGTCCAGGAGAAAACGAAGTGCATGTACATTCCCAGCTCCAGCTGCCCAGTGCAGAGCCTTACGATCTATCTGAGAGTGAGAGACAGACAGACAGACAGACAGACAGACAGACAGACAGACAGACAGACAGACAGACAGACAGACAGAGAAACGGTTAACAAGAGACTCCAGGTTCTTATTAGTTTGTCGGAGGGAAGCGACACTGATGCCAGGGCTTTCAACACAACCATGGACTTTCTGGAGTCATATCCTGTTCCCAGGGACAAAATGGAGTGTTTCCTTTGCTCAATCAGTAACAAAAGCAATGCTGGCTGGCAGGGTATTTTCAACGATGCACTGAGGTAGACTGATGCTTTGTGTGTGTGTGTGTGTGTGTGTGTGTGTGTGTGTGTGTGTGTGTGTGTGTGTGTGTGTGTGTGCGTGTGCGTGCGTGCACAGACAATAGAGTAGAGTCTATGTTCTCCAATGAACAAAGTGCCATGATAGTCATCAGTGCATCAATTCATAAAAAACGAAATGAAAATATATAAAAAATATATTAAAGGCTTATGATGAGAAAATAACTTAAATCCATCAAGTGCCTAAGAACATTTTCGGGGGGGGAAAAAGTCTAGTCTATTGTGTATCTTCACGCTCAGAAACTCACTTTATTTTTTGCTTTGACATCCACGCCCTTCTTCATCAACTCTTGCATTTTGTGTACATCGTCCCTCTTTGCTGCATCATGGAAGTCCTTCTCTGACCGAAGCACTGGATATTGTCAGACAGAGAGCATGGGTCAGTCCCTGCTGAATGGAACCAGAGTCATAGCCCCCTACTTCAGTGGTTCCAAAACTGGGGGTCGGGACCAGCGGTTCTCAAATGTTTAATTTCAAGGACCCCCTGGGAGTGTACAAATGAAACCAAATAATTTGGTTCCATTTGTACACTCTAACAGACTCAAGGAATCATGGGCTGGGCTCCATGGACCCCACTTTATTGCCACTACTTTATTGATTCACATTCTTTTTTTATTGTAGTTTTATATCATAAAATATAATCTGCCACCTGCTTTCCCCTGCGACTACTGAACTGGCCTTATTGTTTGCTGATGATGTTGTCTCAACCCGACAAGTTTAACCTGCTCAAGGCTATTATGCTAAATTAAGCCTGATACTGTCATGCCGATTTAATCTCCATGAACAGCCATTCAGCTCACTTGGAAAGCTTACAGAGTATTTCTTATATAATAATAGTAAGCCATGATTAGCGCTGCCTTTTAATTAGCCAAGCCCTACTCTAATTGATTTCATTAACTTGACTGAAGGTAACCTAATCAATATTTTGCTCACAGGAGTCATAGAAAGCATAGTTAGTGTTTTTTTTTGCATATAGGAAAGGTTTTCTAAATGTCTAAATCCTCCATGAAAATAAAACAATCAGAACATTTCTGCAATAAGATCATTATGTCACGCCTATTTGATAAAAGAAAGAAAATCACTACAATATTATTTATACTGTAGTCTAACTAACGGATCTATCGCGCTGAGCCGTTCAGTTCAGAACAGTAGGCTAGACATTTAGAAGAAAACGCAAATCACTTACAGATATCGTCTTCCGACGCCAGATCGTCCTCCATTCTGTCAGTGTTTTAATTTCAAAGCAGACACCAGGTCATTCATATTGGCGTGTATCACATTTCATCTGGATGTTTAATTATTCTTCGCAAGCAGTCATTGAGGATCGCACATCCGGGTGAGTTGCTTCTGACTCCAGTCCTGAGACGGTCCAGCCCACATTCATCTAGAATGTAGGGCAAATATATGAGAGAGAGCGAGAGAGAGAGATTAATGATGATAGACTGTTATCATAGCATGAGATGCTATACACCAGCCTTATGGTAGAGTGCGTATTAGCCCAATCTATCTGTCAAACGTATGTGTTCTGATTTTATTGATCCCTGGCCTGGAGGGAAATGCAGGTGGCTAGCCACAACAAAGTTGAGACAACATTTGTTTCGATTATATCAGTGGGTGTAGGGCAGGCTATGCATGCCTATATCTGAACAATGTGTAGGCTCTCTAGCCTTGGATCAAGACTATCACAGATGTATTTTATCGAGTCTGACTTTTACTTTCGTATCTATGATAGTCTTGGGCTTCACCACTGGACATCCGCGCGGAAAGCCCGTACTTCTCCACAAAAAAACATATTAAGTGCTGACCCTGTAGCCCCGGATGTTAACTCAGCATTCGGAACCCTTGTGCACTGTATTAGTCCGTATATTTCAATAGATGTGCTTTAATCCCGTCCGTGTCGGATTCTGCTGAAATTCCCTGTAATTCCTCAATGAGCGGTAGTGACGGGGTGCATCCGGTGAAAACCGGAATTACACTCAATGTAAACAGGAAGTAAACGAGGGGGGTAAAAACGGCGTTCAGGTACAGACAGGTATTAAAACACATATCTATTGACAAATATGGACTAATACAGTGCACAAAGACTCCGAATGCTGAGTTAACATTTGGGGCCACTGGGTAAGTACCGTATATTTTGCATTTGTACATGTTCGGAGAAATACGGGATTTACTGGTGAAAGTCCAGGAAGCACTGGGGGGTGCTAGCCAAGTGGGAGATATAGGCTTTTGGTCAAGAGGCTCTGAGCCATTCGATAGGGTATCAAGAAGACTCACCTCAAAACCAACTCACCTCAGAGGTAGGAATACTCACCCCGGAAGACTCACCTCAGAGGTAGGAATACTCACCCCCAAGATTTTCGGGGGGTAGGAACACTCACCCCATGACCTGAGAAAACTCACCTCGGAAGACTCACCTCAGAGGTAGGAATACTCACCCCAATGTTTAAAAAAAGGTAGATCTACCGGCTTGTGAGCTTTCCATTTTCACAGAATGCTTTCATAATGTGAGCTTTCAATTTTCACAGAATGCTTTCATAATGATGTTTAATCCATATCTGGATTAAATTCTTTCTTTGAAGGTATAGAATTAATAAAGTGCTTTAAATAGTGCTTTAAATACAAGGTAGATTTCATCAGAAAAGGTAAAAAGGTAGATCTCCCGGCTTGTGAGCTTTCCATTTTCACAGAATGCTTTCATAATGTGAGCTTTCCATTTTCACAGAATGAATGAAAGGTAGATTTCATCAGAAAAGTGAACAAGGAATGCAAATAGCAAATAGCATGGTCATTTGCTATGTGTCTCCAGCTCCACACCTTGCCCCATCCACCTATTAGATATCAAACAATGAATCATTAAGTGGAATGGGATATTAGTGTTAAGTGGTCAACCCCCCTCCTCCCCTTCACTCCTGTGCCCCCATCAAACAAACAAACAAACAAACAAACAAACAAAGGTAGGAACCCAGAGAAATGAACATTCCAATGTCAATGTATGTTGTTAAATTACATTTAGCTAATTAAAGTGCTTTAAATACAAGGTAGATTTCATCAGAAAAGTGAACATTCCAATGTGTATAATGCAAACAAATACTTACTTAACAGAGAAAAATGAAGAAAAACTCCAGTGAAGGTAAAACACAGGTATAATGTTTTGTTTTCTGTGTGAACACATTTGTGAGAAAAGCTTTTGGTAAGCATTATTGAACTTTAGTTACTTTAGTTACTATTAGATATACATTTCACTATTGTAAGCATTATTGAACTTTAGTTACTATTAGATATACATTTCACTATTGTAAAACATGCATTAAACACTTTTCCCTATTTTTACCTAGGATATTTAGTTACCTACTACTTTGCTGGTATAAATGATAACAGCATAGAACATTGCATTGCACACATGCATTGTTTGAGAACTTTAGTTTTTAGAAATATTACTTTTGGTACATTTTGATGCCTTACTCTTTGTGTGTGTGTGTGTGTGTGTGTGTGTGTGTGTGTGTGTGTGTATTTTAAACACAAATATATCATTGAACAACATAATTTGGTAATTCTATACCTTCAAAGACAGAATTTAATCCAGTATGGATTAAACGTGTCTCATTATGAAAGCATTCTGTGAAAAAGGAAAGCTCACAAGCCGGTAGATGTGCCTTTTTTAAACATACAGACTTGGTGTAGAGGGGAAAGGTTAAACCCACCCACAAAACAAAAACTCACTGTACATTACACCATTGAGTTTTTCTGGGTGAGTTTTCCTACCCCCGGGGTGAGTGTTCCTACCCCCGGGGTGAGTGTTCCGAGGTGAGTTTTCTCAGGTCCTGAGGTGAGTTTACCCACCCCCCGGGGTGACTGTTCCTACCCCCGAGGTGAGTATTCCTTTTTCAGTTGAGGTGAGTTTGTCTTGAGGTGAGTCTTCTTGTATTCACTAGATACAGTCTATCAGCAATGAACTTAATGAATGAATATGTACAGGCCATTAACAATGAGTGTATGAATGAGTGAGTAGCCTATCTATCAACACTGTCATACCAACAATGAATGAATGAATATACTGTATGTAGTATCAGCAATAAACATGAATGGATGAATGAATTATATACAGTCTATCTACAGTCTATCAACAATGAACGCAAGTATGAATATATGTACTATCTATCAAAAATGAATATATGTATATACATTAATATACAGTCAACAATCACAATCAGCAAGGAATATATATATGAATGAATGCATGAATACAGTGAATATATACTGTCTATAGACCATAACATATTAATTAATTGATAAAGACTATGAACAATTTGCATGTATGAATATAATGTACAGTCTGTCAACAGTATATTGGTTATAGCCAGGTCTACGTAAAAATACTATATGTCTGTTAGGTACAGTAAGATCTTTAAGTTTACAGAGATGGTAGGCATGGTGGATTTTGTCCATACACATAATAACTAGTACTACTACTTTCAACTTAAGATGGACATTTTTCAGATGCTGATTAGATTGTAATGGTGGCATAAAAGATCCATCTATTCTAGAGCCTGGACCAGAGCCTATAGCAGCGATTCTCAATCTTTCAGGCCGTGACCCCCAAAATAATCATATTTGAACAGGGGACCCCCCAAAATAATCATATTTGAACTAGGGACCCCCACCCTGACAAGCACTTGGAATTGTAGGAGTTGAGGCATTACATTTACTTTGACTCGGTTCTACAGATAAACATAGTGAAAATAGCTAACAAGCTCACAACGGCCCGTGTTGCGAGCTTATACAGTCTATGGTTGCGAGGCGTTGTGAGCTGTAGATCGTCTATTCCCCCCCCCAAAATCCTCTTATATTATTTGACAATTTGGCCAATGTTTGACCAGTTTTTATAGTTTAGTTTGTTGATTACTTTTGATGCAGTAATGGGTAAAAGGTAGTAAAGGTTTATTAAAAAGGTCTTTAAAAAGTCCATAAATTGTCACTTTACTGTCATTTGGGGACCCCCAAAAATCATGTGGGGACCCCCCTGGGGGTCCCGACCGCAGGTTGAGAACCACTGGCCTAGAGCACACTGCTCCACAAGAGGGAGCCCTACTCAAACATGCAAATTATACAGTAGCCTCACAGTCAACCAGATAGACTTAACAGGAGCAGACAGTGGAACTATCTGCCTGGTGGCTATTACACACCAAAACTAGTCTCAGTGTTCATTTAACTCTGAGAGTGTACAAATTGAACCATGAAGATTATATAAGAATGAAGGTACAATGGACTGGAAATGGCATTGACTTGGTGATGAAACACTTTCAAGTTTCAAGTTTCTTTATATCTTGTTTAAAAACACAGCATCAAGCCACATTCAAAAATCATAGTGTTGTGGGTGTATAGTTTTAAAGGGCACGTTGCTATGGGTACTAAAATGTTTCAGGTCCAGATTAAAAGTAAAAAATCGCACCCTGTGTGAAGAGAGTGGTGCCTTTGATGAGCCCCGTATTGATGTTGTCATCAATGTTTGTTTATTGGACATACACCCGGACACACAGACAAAGTCAGATATAGGAGTGGTTGGCACCACTCAAAAAAACATAGAGCTCATTTGTTTTAGGGAAGTCAAGAGGAAAACTAAATAGACTTTACATAGTTTGTCCTAACATAAAACATATTGTCAACATTTAAGGCTATAGTTGTACAAAGTTTCTTCTCTGGATTTGAAGAAGTTAAATTCAACTTTGTCACCTCCCCTCCTCCCTCCGTGGGTGGGCCAGTCACCAGTAACTGTTAACCATAATGTGTCACAGGCTGCAGCCATATGTATTTCTGCAGACAGTGTTGTAGACTAACAAATTACAAGAACAGAAACCAGGTTGTACCACAAAGTCTATTATGTTTTTTCTTATGCATTTAATATACTTCATTGTAAGACTGTGTCACATGATGCAAAGCACTTTTAGATGAGCACATTTTTATAATGCTTTGGGAAAATAAATACATAATAATCATTATTTAAATGTTTTACTACTATAAATGCGTGAACCACCCGACCGATCGACTTCATTGCTGAGGACCAGAGGGAGTGTGGTGCCCTGTCTTGAGTCGGTTGGATAGGCAGTTGTCCAGAATCACCAATCTGACCGATATGCCCATATATAGGCATACATGGAGATCCGGTTGTCTAGAACCACAGATGCAATATGCCCATATATGGGCCTACTGATGACATCAGGGATGAACCATCCAACCAACCAACTTCAAACTCCCCTTCCTATATGAACCCATTGTAACTTGAAACTCTATGCATGTGTTGTCCACCGATCTACCATCAGAGGCCAATAGAGTGGTCTGATGTCATCAATATGTCGTAATAGTACTACTGACGTCATAGTCTGGCCTGGACTCCATATTTGGGTATGACTAACACGGAACTCCATATTTGTGCATAAAAGGGACATAGTGTGCCTCTACAACGGCCTGCGTAGTTAGACAACGGTTTCTGTTTGTGTCTGACATCAGTGCATGTTGTCCACCGACTGACCGTGACATCAGTATCTTTTGTTACATCTGCGATAAACCGACTGACCAACGCACCATCTAGGCATGTGATGAGGCAGTAGTAGTAGTAGTAATAATAATAATAATAATAATCCTACTATAATTCTAGTAACCTCTGTGCGTTTGTAGTGGTGGTGTAGTGGTGGTGAAGACACCCGGTTCTCCTCACTGGCTGGACCAATTGCTCTGATTTTGCACACAGCCATTGACCATTACCATCTGAACACAACTGTGAAGCCCGTTTTTCAATTTCATCAAATCTCAGCTTCTTATTAGCGTTTTTGTGTCAAACACTGTCGCCATGGTTACGGGGCTGCCCAGCTATGGGACGAACTGCCTACCGGGTTGCCAGATCATGTGCGCATATCCCCCCACGGCTGCGCTGCGCCGACCGGGTATGGTCTAGTAATAATAATGATAATAACATGCCACAAATAGGCATGTTATACTTATTCTATAGATTTCAATGTTAATATAACCAAAGATAATTACATTATATTATGGTGTACAAGTAATCAAATGGATTATGTTGCATATAAAAATAACAAACATTTCATGGTCTGACTCAGGCACGTCAGAAATGACCATGGCATATCATCTGCATTGTTGTGTAACTCACATTAGGAATAAATGCACTGGGATGTTTCACAACTTTCCACCACATTTTATATTGCCTGGAGCAGCCAAATGTTGAGGTGAAAAACTGGCTTATATGTGAAGGCCATGTTAAATATGATTACAACTTTATTACTGTACTGAACTGCACTGTACTATAATAAAATATATGATATTTTATAGAATGCACAGAAAGTAGCCTACAGTTATTCTTTGTTGAAACCATAAAAAATCCAAACGGTAAATGATCAGTTACTACTTCTCCAAATATAACCCGTAAAGGTATGTGGGCAGTGAATCGGTTCCCCAAACTCATTAGACCAATTCTATGCCCAATGCATTGTGCTTTGTTTGTTCTGGGACATGAGGAACTAACAATTTATTGGTGGTTCATGCTGTTGGATTTACCACCACATAATAGGTAATTGGTGTTACTGTAGAGGTTCCCCAAAGCAAAGTCATACCTTGTTCCATGATTCTTCTGCTTCATCAACGTTAAATATCACCAAAACATTTAAGAGATGCATGGTGGGTAAAGGTTTTAGAATCTACATTCCCATCACCTCAAACTCCCACCCTGTAGGCCTACTTACTTTGGGGTCTGTGTACAGACTTCTGTTTATCGAAGACAAGTGTTTATTAAGGCTTCCTGAAGAAAGACGAGTGGTCGAACCAGGATATGACATCACTGCTTGAAGTAGATGAAGCAAACCAGACCAAGATAACCATGTCCCTGATCATGTATTACTCAGAATCGGGATATCAAACTTTAAATGCAACAGCAAAGACATGTGTTCAGTGCTATTTGTCAAATATGCATGTGTGCAACAGGCACACAGTACATGTACCCCCCCCCCCCCCACACACACACACAATAGTAAAGATTATGGATTCATACAGTACAGCATGTCCTTTTCTGGAAGAAAACCACTCAAAATGCCTCAGTTTTATATAAAATAGTTATACTCTTTAATATCTTAATTAACTTTCACCTTCAAATACAGTGATGATATTGATGCAGGGAAGCAGCTTTAAAGGTGATAGTCACGCTCACTTCAGGGGATTTGATTGGATTTTGAATCCTTTATTAAAAAAAGGTAATGAATCTAGATCAATTAATTCCCCTGAAATAGACAAGATTAAACAGTGAAATCTGTTGTACAAGCAAGTTGTACAAAATTACTTGATCCAAAAGGCTGGCACGAATTCAATGGCAACATTTATTTAAGGATGGTTTTACATTTACAACGATTTGTTAGAATGTATAAAACATTTTTTACTGCAAATGCGCATTAGTTGAATTAGTAAGTACATTTATACAGACATACAGTATATTACAAAAAAAAATACAAAACACATTTGCAATGTTGCAAGAGTTATACGCATTTAGCTGTTTGATAGATTCTACATTAGTTTAAGGTTAGTTTTCTTTTCATATTGGCCGGCCCAATTACAAAGAATATGAAAATGAATAACTTAATATTTATTAAAAGTGTGTTATTTACAATTTCGTACTCATCAAAATGTATTCACAATAGATTACTGAACTGGTACAGTATCTACAGTATGTACTAGAGGATGAAGAAGTTATGTAAGTGCATATCTTTGCTTTGGGCATAGTAACAGTACATTCTAATGTTATATTTGGACTATTCAACAAGTTACACAAATATGTGCATGGTTAAAATGTATTTTACTAATGTAAACCCCACAAGCAAGATTTGTTTATACTAGATAGTATTTCACAGACAAGCAATATTTGCTTATACTGTACTGTGCATGGATAAAGAACACTATAATTAGGTAGTACCATGTTCAAGGCATACAAACTGGGCCAGTTCTTTTTGTATTGACCAATACAATTCTATCAAAGAGTAAAACATTCTAGTAAAAAAACATAAACGTAAAATAAAACAAGTGAGCGTGTAGCTCAACATGTAAAATGGAAATCTAAGGGGAGTGGTTAGTCTGGAAGTTTTGATTTCCTGTTTGTGATATTAATAACCAAAGAGGGCGAGGCCACTTGTTGATCAAACTATCATTTGTATAGGTGGGGGGTACGGTGTCAGGTGGGCTCTGTGTTCTGTGATATCGACATGCACCATTTGAAAGGCATTATTAGGACACAAAGCCAATTTTCTTTTTTTATCCAAAACAAATTCTCTCAACTTAGTTTTCTTTTTCTTTGTAATAAAGACATAAACATCCTGAAAGAAAGTAATTACAGAAAAATCCTGAGATATATTTTTCTTGTTTCATGAACAATGTTTCATGTCCCTTAGCATTGACTGTGTGCCATAACATGATGGCAAAAATCCCTTTTGAAACCATGTGACGGTCATGTGAGAACTTGGATTAAGTATTACAATGGCTGATTAATTTGGTAAGCTGTTAATTTGGTAATTAGTAAGCTGTTAATCACATTCTCCGACTCACTGTATAGCTGATTAACTGTCAATTTGCGTTCAAGTAATTATCATATGAAATGATCAATGTGGAATGTAAGAAAATGCATTTACAGCAGAACAGCATAGCCTAATTTATAATTATACTGAAAGTAAAATGCAACACAGCTTTTGCTTGAAAATCTGTTTTTTTGGTGAGCAACACTGTCGTGTGATGAAGTATAAATTAGGCTTAAGCATGACCTTCAGGGAAAGTAGGAAGTAATTGCACTTAGTTCATTATGCACAAACAGTTGCATGTGCTACGGTCATTCTGCCTGATTGCTTCCATCAGTCACAATGAGTCAGTTCTTTTCCTTTTATCATGATTAACAATCACCAACTTTGCCTCTTGCTTGGACTCTGCACCCGCTTTGACTCCTTCAGAATTTTCGCTTCACTGAGGAACTTATCTGCCTTCTTCAGCTTCTCCATGGCCTTGGTCAGCAGTTCCTCTGGCGTGCCTTCCCCCTGCGACTGGGACACTCTCCTCAGGAGCTCCTTTGTCTTTTCAATCTCTAGAGCCACTTCACTCTCAAGGTCCATTGCAGCATTACTAGGGGCAGTGGTCCCTTTGCCCGAAGCCATATCTATGATTGGCTGCTTCCTCGTATCGATGCCTGAAGACTCAGACAGCAGATCTCCCACAGAGGCAGACCGGGTCTTCGCGGGGGGTTTGAGGGGAATAGGAGGACGAGAGGCGGCCTGGCCGATATGCTCCTGGGTAAAGATGGAGTGCAGCTTGGAGCTGACCTTAGGGGTCTCAATGTCATCTTCGCTCACATCCAAAACATCCAGACCAGCCTTGAGTCCTCTTTGCGCAGCAGTTAAAGTGTCCCCGCTCTCCGACACCTCGCTGTCATCATCTGAGTGCTGGCCGCTGTCCACAGACTTCTCCTCCTCCCTCTCTATCTTCTCCGCATGCAGGCAAGAGGGCAGTGTGCTGAGGCTAGGGGGGTCACCGCTTGGGTCCTTCAGAGAGAGAAACACTGTTGGAAGGTCACTCTTAGGCTCCGCATCGGGAGAACTGACCGAGTCATCTGATGCTGTTTGTGGTGAAGCCACAGTGTTGTTCGTCTCTTGAGGCACAGTAGCGGCCATCTTGGTTTCTTCAACAGGCTGGGCTTTGGGCTCAGCAGGAACCACTGCCTTGGGAGGAGGATGTTTCACAGGCTTTTTCTTCAGGATCGGAGGGCCAGGGCTCTTTTTGGTTAGCTCCGGCGTCGGAATCGTGGGGGTCAGTTGACAGGACTTTTCAGCTGCGTTGCTAGTGGTAGACTCTTTAGGTGAAGGCTCACACACCTTCGGATCCGCTGCTGCCGTAGTGGTGCTTTCTGCGGAGTCCGTTACCAAACACTCCTCTTTGACGGCAGGGAGAGCCTCTTTAGACACAATGGAGGACGATGAGTCCATCTCAGTCTCTGACTCAGATACACTGCTTTCCTTTATGTCAATTGCTTCCTCATTTTCCTTCTTATCTTCACCTCCCTTCTTGTTGTCCTCAACACTCGTGCCATCCAGCTCCTCAGACTGTGTAACATCTTCACTTGGCTCTATGGTCGGCGTTGGTGGCTTCTTGTCTTTGGCTGGTGGGGTGGGAGGTCTGGGCTCTGGGCTGGACCTTGAGGCTTCTGTCAGGTTGTCGTTTGAGCTGCTAATGGATTTGCTTGGAGAAGTTCCAGCTTCAGAGCTGTTTTCTAGGTCACTTTCAGGGCTGGCCTCCATGGCAGGTTCTTCAGCGGGTGGAACACTGGGCTTGGCTTCTTTAGACGGGGGCAAGGGCGGCATCAGTACCTTCAAAACAATGACATAGTTTGTTATGCACCAAATTGCAAACATCGTGGAAAGTGAAATATGCACATCGGTAGTGGGTACTGTGCCGAGCATGCACCCACTGCCGATGCAGAGCATGATTTGGAAGTAGAACATACTGTATGACAATTTTTATATTTTTCATATTTTATCAGACACGTATCAGACTGTTTCACTACATTCATATCAGACCTGAGGAACTTCCACCATGGATCAGAATATTGTCATGTCTGATCAATAAAGAAGTCTAAATTGGCTAAGCATCGGTTTAAGCACATTGCAAACATGTCGCACAAACTCCAGACATGCAAAATCATTCGGATAATCAAGAAAACCATAGTGCTACACAGACCTTCTCAGAGCTATCCTCCTGGGTCGGTTCCTCCTCAGGTGTGGTCAGAGGTTTGGTCTCTTTAGAGGGGGGCATGGGAGGTTTAAGGATCTTCTTCTCAGCTGGAGGCTCCTTGTCAGTACTCATGTCTAATGGCTCCTCCTCCTTCACTTCGCTGATTTTAGACGGTGGCATGGGGGGCATTATCACCTCCTTAGGGATCTCTGTGGCAGCATTATCATGTTGGGTCCCATTAGGCATGATGGCATCTGGAAGATCGAGGTCCAAACGCAGGATGCCATCGGATGACACATCGGCCACCTAGAGAGAAAATAAATCCTTGTTAATTCAGCATCTTGAGTTGAATCTTTTACTTGAAAACTTTTACTTGCTGTAACTTGGAACGTATGCAATATTCCAATTAAATAGTATATCATTACACGTACAGTACACAGGCACACAATAAAACACACACATACCTCTTTCATGTGTATTCTGGTCGGTGGCCTCCTGTTACGGTTTGCCTTGGGTCTTGTTCGTGTCACATGGTCTAAATTATTGCCTTCATCTACCTTCACCTGTGAAATAATAAGAGTTATTCATTCTCTCTTCCAGTAACCCCACATGATGCTTTTATTCACTGCCTCTACATAGTCCATTTATTCAGCAATAGTATGACTCATAAGGGCCATCCACACAAGAATGATAACTATAAAGATAATGATGTGAGCATCCACACTGATGAACAACAATGTTCTGTTAACATATTGAACGTGAGTGATGTGTTGAACATGATGCCTCTCGAGGATTTTTGATTAGCTGTCAGTGATTCTATCGTTCATCAAATTGCTCAGAGAATGATCCTTTTTTTAAAACAATATATTTATATAAGCGTCTGATTCATCCTAAAGGGTTTTATTTTCTAATAATGTCTGCCTCACTGTTTACATTACTGTATCCCTTAATTATTCCTTGGATAGAAAAGCAGTGCTACGCAGGCTATTACCTCATCAAAGATTTTATTCTTTGCTCTGTTGATGCCTTCAGTGAGAGCCTTGATCCAAGCATCCTTGTCCTCTGGAGTCTGAGCTAGGAACTTTATATCATGAACCTGTCAGACAAAAAAATAAGACATAATTTATGTACAGATAGATAACAGACTTCTCAAGTGTTTCACTACAGTTATCATGAATTAAATGTACTATAGTCATTACTCATTAATCATGATATCACTTTGATTTGATTTAAACTAAATTCTCTCACACTTAATTTGATTAATTATAAACTGGATAAATGTTCCCACAATTGTAAAGTAAAAGTACTGTATGAAAAAGGGTAAGTTAAGTGACACAAGTAACGCATACTGTATATGAGACGTGTTATCTCATACAGTGTACATAATATTATGATATTTTCCACTATGGCACACATGGCAGAGTTGATTGCATACAACATGTATTCAGGATATGGGGCGACCTGATAGCCAAATGGTTAGAGTGCATAAAAAGCCTCCAAAATATCTCAAATAAACAAACACAGACATGTATACAGGACACAGACTGCAACTGATATTGCAATACACTGCCGTTATTTTGCTGCACTGTCTTGCTGACTATACCGGCACCATCAACATTATCAACATACAGCACAATAATAGAGTCTAAGCACAGCAGTCATTTAAATTGATTTTCTTCAGTGAGGATAGTAATACTTTAAGAAGGATAATACCAAAAATACAAAAACCTGATAATTGAGGCCCTTGGGCAAATAGGATATTGCATATAGTACACGCAATGAACTTCGTTTTTAACACTGTGCTTCGATTTAAAAACATTTTGGGTCTGGAACTGTGGCAAAGCTGACATTTTGAAAAATATGGCAGTTCTTGAACATGCCTAGGTCAAGTCTTTGTATGTTTGACGTCCCTTTTAGTGTGGCTGAGCCAGAGCTAAACCGGGTTACTGTGGAGAAAAGCTAGAGCCAGCCAAGTAGCTCTTAACATCCTGGTCATATACACTCCAGCTATTCACCCTGAACAAGAACTGCAACACAAACCACTAACAAGAGTTCAGAAGTGTGGTACTGCATTTCAGCCTATAGCGTATGGCTTTTTGCCACCATCTTTGAATGTAAAGAAATGGGTACAAAAAGTATAGCAACAAAAAAAAGTACAAAATACAGTTAATAGTGAGATAATAATAATGACTAACTAGTCATAATGGGAGACTTGTATTCAATAGCCTAACTAAATTTTATTGGTTACATTTGTACAACTGTGCATACCAGTACAGTAGACTTCCTACTGTATATTTTAATGACTCAGCTCTGACGGACAATGTAAATGTGTAGCTAGCACTTTAAATAGATGCGGTGTCAGGTGACCTAACCACTGCCAAACACAGAAATAAAATGTGTCTTAGACCTAAGACCTAAAACCAATTTGTTCTGAGTCAGAATGCTGGTGTCTGCAACAATAAATGCTTAGTTCACACTGCTTATTTCAGACTAAGACTTTCACAGGCCCACTAGAGGAAACTGGAGAGCAGAAGAAAACAAGCATGTGCATCCTGGAATATGTTTATCCAAAAGGACGACACAGCCACTAGCCACACTGACAGTGTCTCGATTAGTTTAACAATAACAAATGTTGTTGCTGTCGGGAAGAAACCTTGTACGTCCAAAACCGTTACTTTTCAGGAAATGGAAAAAAAGAGCCTGTGTTCCAAAATGGATCCAATGTAGTTGTTATTTAGTCCCAATCTCTTGGTAATAATTTTCATTGGTTTCAATATTTATAAAACCCACAGACACACTTAAACACTTTCATTGTCACTTTCAAAATATTTCAAAAACAGTGAAAATAGCATATCTAAAGGCTCGTAACGTTGTGAGCTTGTAGATCGGCTATTTCTGCTATTTTTGCGTGACACTTGTATGATGAAGTAGGGCATTTACAAATAAAATATAAAAAGTTGAAATATGGAGATACAAGGTTTGTGCCTGACGGCAACAAAATACGCAATGTACAACCTAAAGGATCTGTTTAGCTTATTTTATCACAATTAACAATGTCGTCATCGTCTGACCTTTAAAGTGCCCATCAAAACATCACTAAACTCCAGTTTGTGCGTGCCAGAGCCAAAGACTCCCTGAAATTTCTAGTGTTTAAACCTCTGTAAAAACATCACTGTGTACAGTAAGGTTCTAAAGGTCTTCCAATACACTGAGGGCTGCAGGCAGTGCTAAAATAACGTAGTAACACTTTTGTGTGTGTGTGTGTGTGTGTGTGTGTGACTCATTCCCCTGCCTGGTCACTGTGTTAAGGGAAAGAGGGGAAAAAATGACACAGTTGCACGTGCGCTTATGCATGGTACGATGTGTATGCGCGCACGCGCACACACACACACACACACACACACACACACACACACACACACACACACACACACACACACACACACACACACACACACACACACACACACACACACACACACACACACACACACACACACACACACACACACACACACGGATGAGGTATTCAGCTGCTGGCTCTGCATACCCTTCCCCTCCCTCTGCTGACATCTGCTTAAGTTGCGACGTTGCCCAATACTTTAGTCTCGTCATCTGTTTGTAATACAGCATATTTCACTGCTTTGGTATCTTCCACAGAGTGTCTTTCCAAATCCTTTCCATTGTCCCTGATGTGCACATACGGGACCTTGATTCCGAAACAGACCATGGAATATTTTTGTCTTAGACAGACAACACAAATTACATATTGGACATATTCCAAATAGTTATAATATTTTCTGCAGGAGTCTTGGAAATGGGATTTTTTTCTTTTCACAAAGAATCCTGAATCTCATTCAAAAGGTCACTGAAGCTCTAAGTATCTCCTCTCTAAATACAATCAGCAGATGCTTTAGGCATTATGTACAATAGTCGCACGGCAGCCACAATCAGGGAATGATCATAGCTGATCCTGGCCCTGATGCAGCCGTTTTTGCTGAGACTGCTGAGAGATGCTGGAGCTAAGACAGACCACCATCCCATATCCAATATCCAATAGGTCCACAGCCGGGATCACATGGGAGCTAAGACAGACCTCCATCCCATATTCGATGAACTGTATGTCCACAGCCCAGATCACATAGTCTAACCTAGAGCAGATGGTAGATCTCTGATACTCTGTATGAACGCTAGAGATCGAAAAGGCCTGTATAAAGTGTCCAAAACTCTACTGAAAGGAAATCAGTTTATGGTGGAATTGAAGTCTTACATTCAACAGTCTTTTTTTTTGTATCTCCGTTTTAACACTGTGACTGACCAACAACAGTTGTTGTTCAAACAACAACAAATTGAAACTCAATGATTTCATGCAGCATTTGGCATTTCAATCATTTTAAGAGTGTTGTTTTTACTGTATTGATAATAGGATTGAGTATATACTGTAACATATATTAGTTGAACTGTGAAGAAATTATGAAACTATTGTAATAAGGCCGTTTATCTGTATACAGTAAAGTCACAACAGTGACTCATGAAATCACAACAAGACCATAAAACTTCATAAATTATATTTTTAACAAAATATCCGACATACGGTGCAAGTTGTCAGTCGAAGGTCAAGGTTGGCAATGAGCCACGTGGCTCAACTATGGATACCTCTTTTAATTAACCTTCTGTGTTGTTTCTAAGTTGTGTATGCGTTTGTATCTTGTTTTTGTTGAAAAACATATCCATTCAAACATTATTGTATTGCTGATATGATAATGATAATAAAAACAATTGATAACAAAAAAAAACTATGGATACCTCTTGGTTTCCCTTATTCATGTTTTAGCTACCTGGCTGTGAGAGACAGTCCAGTCCTTACTGCCTTTGACCAAGTTAGCCGCCAGGAGCTACAGTAAAGTTATGAATGTAGGCTATAGCTTTTGGTCTCTTTTGATGGTCATTGGTCAGCACAGCCAACACAGATTCAAAGGGGAGTTGATAACCTTAAACGACAATATGTTCTATGGCATAAGATCTTTGTTACTAAACTCAAGAAAAACTGCCTAAAAAGTTAATTAAATAGAGGCAAGATGGCCTCACCATAAAGGTTTATAATACTCAGTAACCGCTACATGGATAGAGATTGGGGTTCCGGCTGCATCGATCCACAAGGGTAAAGTTCCTTCCCACCACTGTGGAGAGAGTAGGGTTTGAATCCTCCAAGGTGCCTCCACGGCTTGGCCGGGTGCTCTAACAAACACAATCGGTTGTGTTTGTATGTGGGATGCCGGTAGGGGAGGCCGGTTTCTGTCAGGGCACACACAATATTTATAACTAATTGTCGATGATGTCACAATGATGACATCAGTCATCTCAAATTTGGGCACGGGTTCAGTCCAATCAGAGACCGCTGGTTTAAATGATAAAATAAAGAATTTCGAAAAGTATTTGATCGGTCCAGCGATTTGTGAGATTAGCTCCGGACAAATGGACACGCATGCACACACGCATGCACACACGCACGTAGAACCTATTTGGGCTCTTAAAAAGAAGAACAAACGCTAGATCATTTTTGCTCACCTTGTTCCCGGCTTTGGGGGCTCTTATCAAACCCAGTCTGTTCTTCCTAAAGGGACCTTTTAATTCAATGCATCTATCATAGTTTTCCAGGTCCTGTCTCTCTAAGCAGGTCTTCAGATCCTACAGAAGACAAGAGGTTTACATTAAAAGAATTAGCAGAAGCAATCCATTCCCAGCGGCACAATGTGTATGTTATATCTGCATAATTATGTTTGCCGATACTGATGAATTGGTGATAGAAATAAAATTTAGATATACAGCAGTAATACCCAGGGATCATTATTAAGGAGGAATAGGACTATGACACATGGACTTTACATTTTCTGAAACAACTCACACAGGGAAATTATACATTACTAAGGCTAGTTATGAAAGCAACTAATCTAATGTGAGAATCTTTTTATGTTTAATGAAGGAGTAGTCTAGTCTAAAGCTTTGTCACACAATGGTGTTGCTTGTAAATAATAACTGCATTGTGTTGTTGGCTTGAAAATACGTTAGTTTCAAAGACAAGAGATCGTAAACTAGGCTTAATTCATACAGACTGCCATTTCTTCCTCTTCTTGTTTTTGTAGATTTGTGGAGTGCTGTAATATGCTTTGCATTACAAGAACTAAACAGCGGTATTACTTTGTAGCACACAGTAGAGTAGTAACTAGAACAAGTAAGAACTGGTACAACACCTCATTTTCATACACCACAACCTCTGTCTTCTCCACATGGATGAAGCGCTCCTTATAGTTGCCAATGAATCTCCCAGTGGACTTCTTTAGCCAGCCTGCTTTACCCAAGAACTTTGGCTCTTTAGTTTGGACTGTGTCCTCTTTTGCACCCTGTAGTGAAGTGGAGAGAGGGAGGAAGGAAATCAACGTCACACTGACACACATAACTGCAGGGGACTGGAACAGTACAGAAGTTGTATTTCAGTTATGTGCATACTAATGTGCATATAGCCGCAAAATACTGCTCTAACATCTAAGAAAGGGAAGTTGGTTAATATTGGTATTCATGTTAAAGGAGAATTCCGGACTACATTTTTCTTACCTTTTATATGATATTATTATATCCTAGGACGTGTTTACAGTAGAAAAAAATCATAACTGCATCCCGAGTCCACCGCAGCTAAAAACCCTGAGCGTACGGTCCATGCGCTAGATCGCATATTTTTATCGCGATTTTATTTATGTTTTTGTTCAGATCTGAATTTCCTAATGACAGAAACCTCGCCACAGTGTTTGTGTGAGATGCGCCCCTCCGGAAGTCTCGCAAGACGAGATTTCACCCGTGATCAGCTTGTAAACACTATGGCGGCCCATTTGGGACAAAAACACAGTGGCGAGGTTTCTGTCATTAGGAAAGTCAGATATGAACAAAATAGTATATACTGCGATCAAGTGCACGGACCGTCCGCTCTGGTTTTTAGCTGCTGCTTTTTCTAAAGTACCACCCGTCCTAGGATATAATAATATATATAAAAGGTAAGAAAAAGTAGTCCGGAATTCTCCTTTAAAATGGAAGGACATCCATCCACAAGGGGGCACGGTGGCGCAGTCGGTAGCGCTGTCGCCTCACAGCTAGAAGGTCCTGGGTTTGATTCCCGCCAGGGACGCTGTGGGTGCTGGGGGCGTGTCTTCTCCTCCGCGTCATCAGCGCCCATACCCAGGGTGGGGTTGGCGAAAGGGCCTACTCTGTGTGGAGTTTGCATGTTCTCCCCGTGTCTCCTAGGGTAGTTAATACCCTCACAAAAACATGTAGTAATCCTGGTCGCTATACCGCCTCCCCCATGACAGCCGGGGCGCCTGATGGAGGGGAAGGGAACTGGTTGGAATAACGTGTTCCTTCCACGCGCTACGTCCTACCGGGGAAACTCCCCCCTGTCAGGTGAAAAGAAGGTCAGTTGGCTCTCATGCATTGAAGGAAGCATGAGCTCGGCCCTGGCCTCCCTGGCTGTGGGGGACTAGTGTAGCGCTGGTGTAGGGCTGGTGTAGCGCCCAGGATCACTTAGGAAATTGGCACCGGGTGAAAAAAATGGGTTACAAAAATCGCGGGATAAAAATTATAAAAAATAAAAATAAAAAAAATGGAAGGACATGCTGTTGAAAGAGAATGTCGTTTTAAAAATGCATATTTTATTACATTTATTTGGTCTAGGACAGGTCAGTATGTTAACATTAGGAAATCTCCCCAAAGGCTAGAAATCAATACAACTGACTTGAACCTGTGAAGTGAACAAGACATAAAATGAGAAACTGTTTTATTCAAAGCTGAGACCGTTATACTCAAAGTAACTCTATGCTGTAGTATTATTACATGTGGATTAAATAAATGTATTGTTGTCCCTGAGAGTGCTCGGTCTCATCTCTATTGACAGTTTTTCTCAAATAATTGTCCATGAAGCTACATGTAAGCACACTAGCACAGGTGGTGGGTATTCCTGCTGGGCATTGCTTACTGTCGCACCACCTCCTATTTTCTCTATTTTCAAACATCTAGTTGTTGTTTTTTTTCTTACACAAGTTTTGCCTACAAGAGATTCGAGCCGCTTTCTGGCCCTCACACCTATGTCTACGAGCTCCATATATGGAGCTGACTGATTTGTTTGTGCCTGATGCCATGACCACACATTGAGGTCAGACAACACACGCCATATGGCTATTGCTGAATCATAGTGACATGAGCGTTACGACGTGGTCCGGTCGTCCGTCCAGTCCTCCCATTAGCCAATTTTAATATAGGATAGTAGATAATGACATGCACGAAATAGGGACGCCAGATTGAAAGTGGTTAAAAATGTTTCGATAACCCCTTTAATGTCGGCTTTCTAAGAAAAATACAACTGGAGAGCTAAAAATCTGTATAAAAACATTTTCTGCAGAAATGTGTCTTTGCATGAAGAGTGTGAAAGTCAGTATGCCCAGGGGTTTTGTTGTTGCAGCACAGAAACTGTGTTGGAGAAATTGGGCTGTAGCATCTTGACAAGAGACATTCTCAATTTCTATTTCAACATCCGTTTTCTAGTGTCTTGGCTTAACCACATGAACCGTAGCATCCCTATTCTGGGTATGTCTTAATAGTTGAACATTCAGTACATTCATCGAAAATACCGCACTGCTGTACCGCTGTACCGCACTGTTGTCAGAGGACTGAGCCAGAAGGCAAAACTCCATCTATCGGTCAATCTTCATCCTCAGTACCCACTCTCACCTAGCGTCATGAAATGACCGAAAGAACAACCGATGACCGAAAGAACAAGATCGTGGATACATGAGTTTTCTCAGGAGGGTGCCTGGCATGTCCCTTAGGGACAGAGTAGAAGCTCAGTCACCCGAGAGAGACTCTGAGAGCCGTTGCACCATTACATGGAAAGGAGCCAATTAAGGATATGCCTCCCGGGCATCTCCCTCCAAAGGTCCTCTGCGCACGTTACACTGAGAGGAGGCCACAGGGTACACCAAGGACCAGATGGAGGGATTATATATCTTCACGCCTGGGGATCCCCCAGTTGGAAGTGGCTACAAATGTGGCCCTGGAAAGGGAACTCTGGGATTCTCTGCTCAAACCTCTGCAACCAGACTCTGGATAAGCAGATGAAGATGAATGGATTCATCGAAAATGGCAGATCTACAAGCCCAAACACATCCACTAGTCATATTACAATGGTAATTAAATGAAGCCGTCATATTCAAAGAGAAAATGAGAACCTCTGAAAAATATTTGCATGGTACACAGTCCACACTACAAACAACAAAATCCAGACCGTTAATTTAACTGTGCAATAACATAATGATACTGTACATACAAGAGAAAAAAATATGAATTATTATGTAGCCTTTAGGCCTATTAACTACTACTTTAGCTACAGCCCAGGCATAGCAGACAACTATAAAATGGTTGGATGGCAATGAATGACGAGCAGCAGGAACCACCTCTATTACTCTTAGAGTTAAATTAACACTCAGGAATTCAGAATGAAGATCCCAGCACCTTTTTTGGTAGTGAATAAAACACTGACACATAAAGGTGTGTGCAAAGTTCCCAGCCTCTCTATTTCTATGGGAGGAAATTCCTCAGGATATCTTTTTTAGAGGGTCATCCAACTGTTTTTCCACACACTTTCACTTTGACATCGAAAAGTGGGCTTCGGTAAACACATCAACACAGTGGTGCAGCTGTGAGGAAACTAGAGCCAGCGAGAGGAAAGATGATGTAAACAAGTACAAGAGAGAAAAGATAAATGAACCTCAGTAGTTGTCAGAAGAAGGAGGAAAACACAAACAAGCCATGGGTAAACAAATATTAAAGGTAAAGAAGAGTAAGAGACTGGGACAATGTCAACAGGCCAAGTGAGAAACAGTTCTCCAGGGATAGGAAGGACGATAGAAAATGCAGTTATATGACACTTCTGCAGAACACTGTGCAATCCAGGAAACAGCCTCATGGGCGAAAGAGGAGGCTTTGGCCTGGCTGGGCTGGAAGTATACTTTAGAAAACACTGATGGACCACCCCGCCATTTGGTTTAGTTTTAGATTTAATTTTAGTTTTACTAACTGGCTAGTCAATTCGTTTTCAGATATTATGAGGAAACTGTAAAAGGTAGTCTGAAAGAATACATGATGACATCAGATGTGATGGTGAAAAAAAATAAAATTATACGATGATCTTACATGCGATTATTTTGTTTTATTCGTTTTCGTTTTTTGCCATTGTTCATTTCAGTTTTATATAGCTTTTTTAACTTTAGTTTTTATTAACAATTTTTTCCCCTTTTAGATTTAGTGTTAAATGTAGTTAACTATAATAAACCTCTCTCACACACACACACACACACACACACACACACACACACACACACACACACACGCACACACGCACGCACGCACGCACGCACGCACGCTCACACTGATGGGAGAAAGAGGAATGCTTCGACATAGTGTGTGTCTGGGTGTGGTGCTGAAAAATCCTCATAACAGATTGGCAGGGAGAGGCTGCAATGACTTAAAGCATATTTGGCTTTCAGTATGCCTTAAACTACATAGGTCTGCACTGTAATGTCAGACATTTTATTTCTTGCTGCCAAACTTTACGTGCTGGTAAGCTATGGGCTCCAAATTTGGACTTGCACAGGAAGTTAGCCTGCTCTGCACTTTACTGTAGCTATGACTAAACTGCTGCAGTCAAACAAAGGAAATGACTTGTGGGTAATCTATTAATGGTATCATCTGTGGTGTGTAACAAGTGTGAACATTCATGCAGGTCATCTCTGATGCAGTTGCACGCAAAAGCGTGCAGATTAATAATAAAAGAATGGCGAGGAAAGTATGCATGCTAATGAATTGGTGACTGTGTGACAAACAATGACTCATGAAATACAGCAGGTCTATATCTTCTTTGTACTCTACAGTAACACCAACTGGTTGAATGAATGAATCCCATTTTGCGAGGTGTATCTCTTGTGCACAGTATAATCAATGCCTTTCAAGGCCTTTAAAAGGGAAAGGAAGAAGTGGACAGGGATTTTCTGCAAGACAACACCTATAATGGACATGTGTTCCGTATAAAGTCTTAGGTCAGGGAGCAGGGCGTAGAGAGCATCTGGGATTCATTGGGTTTCATGCTGACCTGCCCAGATTCAACTCACCACAAGACCTCAGTGGCTTCATTTGAGCACATTTTCTAGCACACCTTGACCTCACTTCCCACGTTAGAAAGTGCTAAACGGGGAACAGAGGCTGGTGGAGATAGGAAAAGAAGAGAAATAAGTAACAGAATAAGTCTAGGAAGCAGAGGTCTCAAATTCTTATTAGGCAAATGGTCTCTAGCTGAAAATAAGCATGCTGCTTGTATCTGTTACTGTCTTCATGTCTTTCCTTCTAGAGACACACAGACACCCCCGCCCTCCCAGAGACACATTCATTCACCCCCAATAATGTGCTGGTTTTCTCTTTCTCACACAAAAGCACTCTCCCAGAGAGCTTCTCAACACTGCTTCAGTTGGAACTCTCAGTTTCATACACACGGCCATTGTGGGGAGCACAGCCTGGTTCGGTGATTGTCAGAGAGGGTTAATTGTTTTGTGTCTGACAGATAATGTGCCAGTCTGTTTTCCCTGGTGTGTATGGGTCAGGCAGACACGTCACACTATGCACTCTGGGTCACTGGAATGGCAATGAAAGGATGACTCAGAGAGCAGAGACAAAAGCGATTATACTGGAGTGGTCTCAGTAGCTGAAAGAG
>NC_139962.1:40199943-40234943 GCF_963454915.1 Gymnoscopelus microlampas | reverse complement strand
GATTTGGACAAAATATGTGGGAAAAGGAGCTAAAAGTGTGTTTTGAAGAAAATTCAAAATGGCGGAAAATCTATCCAGACGCAAATGGGCGTGGCCTATATGGGGAGTTGCGTCATGACCCAAGGAATCTAGGGGGAAATATGTATTTTAGAAAAAAAATTGTTTTATGACCTACGGTTCAAAAGTTATAGGCCGAAGCGTAAAGTGGGCTGTTATAGCGCCACCATGAGGCCGGTTGGTGTAATTATTTTTTAAATCATTTTGCACTGGAATATGAACCTCCCCTCCAAGTCTTGTAACTCTAGTTCTTACGGTTTCTGAGAAAAAAATACTTGAATTTGAGTTTTTTTCATTTTCCCATTAAAGTGGATGGGGAAATTTAATGCACTAATAAATCAATATCAATTAAACTATGTAACCAATCTCGTAGCAAAATGATAGCCCTGGATTCCCGGTGAGGCCGGTGATTTTGACATATGGCATAAAATGGGGGGAAAAAACTGTGGGAGGAGTAGCGCGGCAAAATAAAGTTTATCTAGAAATAAAGATGATCTATTACTATAGTCTGATTGCCCATTCGGGCAACCACACTAATAATGTAGCAGAATAAATAGCCCTGAGATTATAGCCTGAAGCCTATTATCTCCCTTGGTCAGTGAGGAATTCCCTGCTGACCAAGGGTCAGTGGAGCAGGCTGTTCTTTCTGAGAAGGCTCTGGTCCTTCAGTGTGTGCAACAAGGCTGATGTTCTATAAGTCTGTAATGTAATGGCTAGTGCCCTCTTCTTTGTATTTGCCTGCTCAGGGGCCACAACAGTGTTCGGATACAAACATGGTGAGGAAGGCTGTCTCCGTTGCCATTGGTCTGTCCTTTGTACTGGTACCCATGAGGATATACAATGAGAGGCACACAATGGTCACACTGCTCGGTCAATAGCCTTATAACTCTGGGGTAACATCAGTAAAATTACCATACGGACTGACATACTGCATGGAGACTGTAATACCACCAGTGTAACACCATACTGTTGACACTGTAATGACTGTATTGATATGGTGTATTCTGATGATGTTGTAACAACACTATATTTGTGTGTATTGTAGACTGTCGTATACTGTTGTTCATTGCTGATGATTTTTTTTAGTGATGCCGTTTCTCCTTTTTGGCTCCTATATTGTGTAGTTACTACAGTTTGCTGTATCTTACAGTATTCTTTTACTCTTAACTGCTGGGCTGCCTCTGATGACTTCTGGGTCTTTAGAGGAATGGTGAATGGGTTTGAATCCAATTCATGACCTATATGTTGCATCACATCCCTATGCTCCAAACCTATTTTCTAGTTTAAAGTATTCCTAAATAATATAATAATAATAATATATAACAATATATAATAAAATAATATATCCCTCTAGATAATCATCTTAATGTCAGTCATTGCTAAAGTATACAGTAAATGGAATACATACAGGCAACTCAACGAGAAAGAGGAATCTGAGTTCTATGAATTTAACAGGAAAGTTCCTATTATGCTTAAAGTTGTGTCAGTTTCATTTTCCACATTACTGCCCCAAAATCTGTGCTAGACCTTCAAGGTAAAAAACAAAGGGAAATGTTCATTCACAGTGATGAGGTCTTGTAGGAGACACTGCATTGGTGTACAAAATGAATTAAGGAAAGGAGTTTGAATTGTAGTTCTAAATAGACATCAGGGTTCACTACTGTACATCAGGGTTCACAGTGATTGATTATGGAACAACCAGTTATCTACATCAGTGGTTCTCAAACTTTTTCATGTGAAGGACCCCCAAATTATTAACCCGCGGACCACCATTTGAAAAGATATGCCAGGGACCCCTTATAAGAGAACATTTTTATGGCTCTAGCAGTGATTCCCAATCATTGTAATTTAAGGACCCCCCCAGTTTGACATGCATTATGCTACGGACCCCCATTTAATGGTATTTCTATCTCTGGGGCCCCAATTCTTATTGTAAAATCAATGTTAATTTAACTCCGAGAGTGCACAAATGGAACCAAATGGACCCGTTACACTCTCAGAGTTACAGACCCATAAGGGTCCATTTGGTTCCTGTCCATCATTTAGTTGGGGACCCCCTGGAACCCCCTCAAGTACCCCTGGGGGTCCCCGGACCCCACTTTGAGAACCAATGATCTACATTACATTAGAGGATGGCCTGGGTGATTGCTATTTTGTTATACCCCATAGTTGTTGTGGAATAGAAGAAACTCTGGCAATCAAAATGGATTGCTGGCCTCTAATTATTTATAATTGTTTGCATTCAAAGGCTTATTTTTTGATTATTTGATGGATAGAAACAAGTATCCCTGGAGGATGCCTGGATTCATGTGAAGATTGCTTTGGTGAATTAAAGAAAGTAAAGTACAGTTGTCTTTGATGGAATCCTTCTGTAAACTGAACTCAACGTTTTCTTATTGACCTCGATTGCAGATTACACTTCTTCTTTTACACTTCTATTTCAACTTTATATGGCAGAAGTAGACACGGAATATCAACCAGACACTCTGAATGCACTATCGTTGTGCTCCCGTACTTTTGACCGTTTCCATGGAGATTCCCAGGCAACCTCTCTGAGGCGGAGCCCCATAGAGCCAACAGATTTCAGCCACCTTGGAGAGAGCCTCTCAAAAGCCCTTCTGTTTCTAAACAGTGTTTGTAGGCTTACCCATTCTGACACACCACAAATAAGTTTAGAGACTGAGATCTCATTGAAAGATTCAGTTAGTAAAGTCACAGCTGCCAGATAAATAGGTACAGTATACGCACACAGCATGTGGTATGCATGTGCATGTCAAATGCATGCTGTCTGCATGCTTATGTAATCACCATTTGTTTGTGTGTTTAGTATTCTGAATTATTTATTTTATTGTTCATTTGATTACTTTTCCTTTATTTTGAGAATTGTGAGCACACCGCAGACATGGCCTATAGAAGGGGTTGTTCAGACCTTTACTCAACAACATCTCTTTTATTACCTAATTCATCTTGCCTGTGTTATTTATCATTGATTGACCTTGTGTGATACTTCTCATTGATTTAGCTTGTGCAGTACATTAATTACTTGCATTTGGCTTTCGAGTGGAATGAGAGGTCGGACAGCTTATTGCACCTTCATTAGGCCATCATGTGTATGGAATTACAGTCCATTGTAAAGTCTACAAGTCAATTAAGGATAATATCAGGGTCAGGGGCTGTTGTAGGCATCATAGGGGAAATTACTTTAAGGGGATAGATATCCACATATCCACAGATATCCAAATGCAAACAACCACCACCTTCTCCATGAATGTAACTTATAATTTGTTTGCTGTAATATATAATTGTATCAATGTCAATAATGTCAATATTTCAATGCATTACAAATAGTAGTATGAATAATTGATCTCAAAAGTCAAAACACAATAAAATGTTATAATCTGCAAACTTCCTCTTTGCTGACATCATAGTGTAAGTTACAATCATCAACAATCAGCTCTTACTGATCCCACACAATGGAGATATGAATACAATATGTTAATACTGTTGATCTACTCTACTCTGGTAGGTGTGTTGCTTTGTTCACTTTAACCTCCCCAAATGTTTTGAACACAAGATGGCAGCAGTGTCATGACAAGCCAATGATTTGTAACTTGAACAGTGTGTTGTTCAAATGTGTCTCCTTTCAGACAGGCAATTTGTTGAATACTTGCTTATTACTTTTTTTTTGGATTAAGAACACATGGGGTTGGAAAGGCAATGTACAGTGTCTGTGAGAGATTTTAGATTAAAAAAGTTTCCAAAAATAAATAAATCATAAACGTTTCCATATAATGTCCAAAATGTAAACAAATAGTAAAAATAGCCAATCTGATTCATTGTCTATGTTCCACTATCTTTGAAATATGGCTTAAGTTCATAATGTATTTTTGTAAGTTTAGGTCCTGCGGTGACCTAAACAGTTAAGTCTACCTATTGATTTGTTTTGTCTATTTTTGAAAATCATAAAATATATAATCTTCACAAATCTTCTCTTATATGCTACAACATATTTTCAAGTGTGGGGTCCATGGCCAAATTCAATTTGGGGGCACTTGACACGAAAATGTTTGAGAACCACTGCCATACACAGCATATTTGTTCACACTGGCTCACCAGCTAGACATAAAAGCCTCAGACCGTTTGTAGAAATAGCTGATTTATTGGTCAGTGACACATACCCACCTGAGAACTTCAAACATAGCCCTGCCAGTTTGCCAACACAGCGGGGCATTAGCCAGGGCAGAGACCTGCCAAACAGTATGCAATTGGTCTCTGTAAGGTCTCTGTGCATGTGCTTACACACGCACATGCACGCACGCACGCACGCACGCACGCACACACACACACACACACACACACACACACACACACACACACACACACTCATGCAGGCAGCTGTATGACTTGTTGAGATTAGGAATGAATGACTATGTAAAACAGACAAGATCAAGTCCCTATAGAAACATAAACCACAAAGCATACTCACTGTAGACCACAAAGCATATACTCACTATAAACCACAAAGCATACTCACTATAGCATTCAGAAATGTTCTTATCAGAATTGTTTTGTTTTTACTTTATCTACATAGGAGAGTGAGACAGGAAACTGAGGGCAGAGGAAAGACATGCAACACATGGCTCTGGCTAGAATCAAGCTGGAGACATTGGTTGGCACACAGTCACCCACCAGAATGTATGTTTAACCACTTCAACCAGCATCTGCATTGTGGGGAAAGCTTTCGCAGAAAACCTAAAGACACTAGTATAAAGCCCTGAGGGACTCCAGTCAATCTTATGGTTTAAGTCGGGGTTTTCAACTGATTGTGAACCCGGGACCACCACCCTGACTAAGAATCAACCATGGGGACCACTGTTGTGTTGGGTGGGGATATGAGCTAAGATTAGTGCTTTGCTAACACTTGCTACTGTATGCATGCATCCCATGATACATCCCACTGTTTCTCAACCAGTGGTCCATGGACGACCTGTTGAAAACCCCTGGTTTAAGTGGTTAATATGGTTTTATCATAACCTCAAGCCCAACCACTTTTATATCAGGGCTGATACATGTAACCTTGCACCAGATGCTCAAAATATAATGGACTCATTATAATGTGTAAAAGTCAACCCATAAGGGTTTTATTAAAACTCAATAAAATGTGTTGTCAGAAAGAGTCTCAAAGTGATAGGGTGTGGTGGTGAAATATGTTTAAATTTGTCTGAAATATATTTCATTGCTATTATAGCCATATGGTGCTGTAGAAATTCACAATCATGATTTTGAGAAAACTATTCCCAGGGCCATTTGACCATTTGGCCATTGACCCTATCTGTCTTGCATCAGACCCCAGCACCCTACCCCTACCCTCCCTCACCGCTCACCCCCCAACAGGTTTTGTTCTTATCATTTATTAACTTTATTTATTAGTCTTTTCTTCACTAGTCTCCACTGAAGAATCGGCAGCAGGGGACACTTAGGCTACATAATAAAACAAATTTGCCATGGATCGCTGGTTTGGTCTGGAGGACCCTGAATCATTCTTTGTTAAATGATGAAGCCAAATTCAGGTCACAGTGACATCATCATGTACTCAAGTAGGCTACTGTACATAAGTTACATTTTCCAATTCTACTCCATTACGCTCAGAGGCAAATATTGTACTTTTACCCCACTACAATTATTTGAACTTTAGATACTAGTTTTTGCGTCTTTCTTATATTATTTGACAATTTGGCCAATGTTTGGCCAGTTTTATAGTATAGTTTGTTGATTACTTTTGATGCAGTAGGGCCTAATGGTCTTCTTCTTTTCTTTCTATCTTTTGTTTTTTAGGTATTAAAAAGGTCTCAAGAGTCCTTAAATTGTCACTTAAAGCACCTGATAATATTGTTTCGTAAGGTGCTTTATAAATAAAATGTACTTAGCCTACTTACTTCACTGTCATCTGGGGACCCCTCCCCAAATCATGTGGGGTCCCGACCCACAGGTTGAGAACCACTGTCCTAGAAGGAGAGTGGCTGGAGAGGCGTGAACAAGCACTGATCTGATCCCCCATCAGAGGCTTTGATCTGCGGACTCACTCTGTCTGTAGACTCGCTCATGGTCGCTACATAACGCAGAAGAACTGAACACCTCGGCGGAATGATGATGGAACATGTTTTCCAACTTTTTATGAAATGAATCGCATACATTCAGCTAGACAGAGGATTTTACTGGTGGCGATCAGACAAAACGATGGGACAAAACAAACAGCATTATCCCGTGAAGTGTTGGCTGGAATATTACTGACTTAGGCTAATTGAGATTTTAAATTCAACACTTTTCCGACAACTTTAAAAACAATCAAAATGCGCTTATTTTTGGTCCATGTGTTAATGTTATCGGCCATAGAGAGCTGTCAGTCACTGCCCTCTCGGGGTGTCTATACCAACCACTGGGCAGTGCGGATCACTGGGGGTCACGGAGAAGCGGACAGACTGGCCGCTAAATATGGATATAATAACTTCGGACAGGTAATGGTTCTTAATGGTATCTATCTCATTAAGTGTATTTATTAAATATGGATATAATAACTTGGGACAGGTAATGGTTCTTATATCCCATTAAGTGCATTTATTAAATATGGATATAGGCTAATAACTTGGTACAGGTAATGGTTCTTATCCAATTAAGTGCATTTCTGTTTAAATATGGATATAATAACTTGGGACAGGTACTGGTTCTTGGTATCCCATAAGTGTATTTCTGTTTAACATTAGGGTAAGTTCCCCCTACATATGTAAAATGTTGGTCACTTTTTGTGAATATTGATAGGTGGGCACTTGTGACATCTGGGCACCTCGATGTAAAATTGGATATTTTGCCCAAAATGTTAAAGAATAAAATATTTGAAAAATGGTCTTAAGTAAAGTAAAGTATACATGATTAGAACATGCTTACACATTCGTCAATTAGGGTCTAATATTTCTACAATTGCTACAAATTGCTACAAAACCTGTATATTCAGTCATTTTGGGGCATAAACAAGAAGTTGAAGGATAGAATTAAGTCTGATAATGATTATTATGTACCGTGCATGTTCACATCATGTATAGACCAATTATTTGTTTACTAACATTGAGCCTGGACGCACAGGTGATTGTTTCACGCAATCAATTCCCAACCTGTTTCGGGGTGCACTGGTTTCAGCACACCCCAACCCCCTCTTGTGTGTGTTGGCTAGTGAGACGCGTCCTAACGAGACCTGATATAATGGGTTTCGTTGCGCGCATACTGGCTGCACGCAGCCAGTATGACGTCGTCTGTTAAGGGGTCTTATTACTTAACACCATATTTCTAATATTATTATTTTTTAAAACATTTTTGACAAAATAGCCAATTTTACATCGAGGTGCCCAGATGTCCCTAGTGCCCACCTATCCTGTATCCGACTGTAGGATAATATGACCAACTTGAGAGACTTTAGCCAGGCAAGTATATGTAAGTAGGCTATGTTCGAAATTAGTCTATAGGCTAATTGGAAATGATAGGCTATTTTTTAAGTGCAATTTGAAAAGTCTATTCTCACAAAGTTATAAATTGCGGTTCCACTTCCACCGACCACCGTAGGGTAATAATCATAGATTTCAAAATAGATTTTGGACAGGGAACATTTTTGACAGTCAGGTTTTCTAATTAGGACAGTGTTGATAAAGTCATGGAAATAAAATCTACGAATTTGCCCAGTCCAAAATGATTTAGGCTCCCAGTATAGGCTAATACCTTGTCTCCTTGAGATAACCAATTTAATTTCATATCCTACAACATAGGCTAATTGTCACCCACGGCTATCCAATTAAGCCATAGTAAAGGCTACTGAATGGAGTGCAATCCTAGTTCAGCAGACAGGCAAGCAGTGTTGCCATGTCGCTTATAAGTGACTTTGGGGTTGTTTTTCTGTAAAGTTGCTTGTAAATATTGGTAGTTGCGGGTTGCGTTTTTTTGGGGCTTGTTTCTAAAGTGTAGTTGCTTATTTGAGCTCGTTTCCTAATGTTGTTTAAACCAGTGTTTCTCAAACATTTTCAATTCAAGGACCCCCCCCCCCCCCCCAACTGAAAATATTTTATACCAGGGACCCACCCATTCAACAATTGTGTTGTTAAAATATAAAAAAATATGAAATAATATTCAATTTCTTCCCCAAAATTTCTTCAAGATTTAAAAAAAAATAGCATATCTACAAGCTCACAAAACTCACAACGCGTCGCAGTGAGCTTGTAGATCGCCTATTTTCAAATAGCCAATGTATTTAGTTTAAAGGGCAAAGGGCTCGCTTCTTTTGGGCTTGTTTTCATAGACCGGGTTGCTTATTTCTCTCTCTAAATCTGGCAACGCTGCAGGCAAGCATAGCCATACCTTCCTCTGACCCATCAGCCAGGCAGTGAGTGTATGTGGTTCATGCAATGCCTGGGAGTAGGTTACACAACATAGGCCATACTGCAGCAAAACCCAACATCTGGCCTTTCTTTTTCGATATTGGATACCGTTATTTAAACAACATCGTTCAGAAATGTTGAGTGTGTGTATAGGAAACAGCTGGGGCCGAGAGGGCAGAGAAGAGAATAGGAAAGGGAATGAGGGAACCAGGGAAGCAAAGGAGAGGACTGGTTTGAGTCAGAGGTCCCACTGTAGTTTGAAGAATAATACATACTGCTGCATGCCAGATGAGCACATGTGCTAGCCTGGGATGCCTGCATTTTTGGTGCAACGTCAAGGGGGAAGAAAATGTGCATAGGCCTATTTATCAGGTTTCTTCACATTCTTTGATTTGGAAAATTGCTTTTGCACTAAAGATTAAATTGCTTACCCTCTTGAAAGCCCATAACTAAAAATGAGTATTCAGATGATGGGGAACTTTCAGGGATCATTGATCTTGTACAGTAGTCCAACAACTGGACATCCTGTTAAGTGCTTTATACGTAGATGCATTAAGAAGACTATTGTGTTGCACATTCTCTGAACTAGTCACTGTAGCCTATATGTATATATATATATATATATATATATATATATATATATATATATATATATATATATATATATATATGCTGAAATGTATTCTATGGGCAAACATGTAAGTAAATGACAGTACCAAGAAAACAACAAGTTAACAACTTTAAATGGAACAAATATTATCATGCATGTGTCTCATATTGATGTTTGTACCTGGTATCTGGTCAGATAGGAAGCCTGGAGGACCATTATCATTTCCACCACAGCAGAGTGGTGCGGCGAGCAGCTTTCTCCTTTAGAGGAGTTCACAGCTTCATCCATATGGACCCCAAGGTGAGACCCACATATGAGATACTAAAGCCTAGTCCAGCGGTTCCCAACCATTTTTCTTGGAGCCCCCCATTTTACATTTGACACAAGCTGAGTACTACACACACACATGAGTACTACACGCACGCACGCACGCACGCACGCACGCACGCACGCACGCACGCACGCACGCACGCACGCACGCGCACACACACACACACACACACACACACACACACACACACACACACACACACACATACAAAATGCCAGTCCACCTGTTTGGTCCTTTAAGGGGAGGAAGGTTGGATTAGGAATGAGTGGAATAAGCTTCAGAAAATCCTTCTCTTTGGTTTGAACTTGTGCAGATATCTTTTTCAGAAAGAGCAGATTGTAGCATTGTAATAGTCAATATGTTCCACCTTTCCACTTAACATTTGAGACAGTGGTTGTCTCTCCTGGACTGCAGGCAGGCACTGTCTGTTCTCAGGGCTCCTTCTCTGGCTTTAAGGCTGGGATTATCTCCCCTAGACAGTTGGAATCTTGGGGGTAATAAAACTCAAAGCCAAGGTTTGTGTGTAGGCAGAGGACGCTCAGATCATGGGTTTGAATGTAGAGTAGGGGTCCCAGTGTCAAACAAACCCATTTTACTAGTGTCAGACATTGACTGAGTTGCTGTACGCAGCCGCAGCCGCAGAAATATATTTCATTTTAGATAGTACAGATATCTAGTATAATACAGATATATTGTATGTCTGGGTGTTGAGTGGTGTAGACGCACACTGATTGTTTGTGTGCATGTCCTAATGTGGTGATGGCCTATCAGTTTGCCAAATGGAAATAGTGAGCTGTAAATAAGCTTTGCCAATAAGAGCAAAATTACATCACAAGAACAATGTTGATGGAATTTGTTTTTGTACATTAATATATTTTCAACTACAACCAGACTCTTCATGAGTTTCACTTTCACTTTTACTTCACCAGCCAATAAATGGTCACTATCACTAAACACAAAAGTTTAATGAATTAACAAAAAACTTTCATGGTTAGATATAGGCAATTGTTTTTACATCCTCTGAGGCAGCTGGGCAAAAAAAAAATGAATTAATAAATGAGAAAGAGCTCACCGCTAAGTGGAACACAAATCTCGGCACGGCCCCTACTGTACCTCCCTTCATCGTTGTGTCTGTGATGTGTACGTGATGACAATCTTTTGGCATTGTGCACGATTATGAAATGATAAATCACAGGGCAATGGTGGAAAAGGCCATGATAAAGGTTGCTGATTGTTAATGATAAATAATAAATACTCATAATACTCATAATACTCATGCGTTGTAAGCATAATGATAACACGTTACTATACAGTGTTATAAGCAGATTATAATGCCTTACAAGTATGTTTATAATGCATTATAGACATGGTAGGCATATAGTCCGGGAGTCAAAGGGTGATTTTTGTCTGAACGTGGTTTCGTCGGTAAAAGTTTTTTTCTCAACTGATTCTTGCTGCTGGGGGTCCCCTCTTAAGGATTCAAGAGGGTGCCCAGTGAAATCCCTTGGGCATTTATTATTATTAACCCCTTAATCCCCAAAACACAAAAAAATCACCCAAAATAGACTTCTATGGTATTTCATGCAAAATACTTGATCTAAATGCTTAAATTTGGTTTCTACAGTGTGTATCCATGTAAGTGGATGTGTACAGTGCATCAGATTTAATATTTATGCATTTTTTAATATTAACCCCTTCCTGCCCAGAACAACATAATCTTTAAACTGTGATATTGTACATGCACAGAAATCAAATCAAATCAAATCAAATGCATTAGATCTGCTTTCTACAATAGTGGAACTTGTTTCCTTTTGGATGAATGCACATTAACCCTTTCAGGCCTTCCATCTTGAGCATCCTGCACAAAAATATCTACAGAACATATTCCCCTG
Source organism: Gymnoscopelus microlampas (assembly GCF_963454915.1). Taxonomy (NCBI): domain Eukaryota; kingdom Metazoa; phylum Chordata; class Actinopteri; order Myctophiformes; family Myctophidae; genus Gymnoscopelus; species Gymnoscopelus microlampas. Next base: position 40,223,636 of record NC_139962.1, on the reverse strand, counting down.
GGGGGGAAAAAGAAAAGAAAAAAACATTTAAAAAAAAAAATATATATATATATATATATTCCCCCAGCCCTAAGCCACCACTGCCTCAACTTATCCGCCCCAATAACCGCGCGAAGTCGGAAGGCTCGGCGGGCCTGGGCTGCAGAGACAACCGAGCGGAGCTGCAAGAGGCCGATGCCGGCATCGGAATTGCTTGAGTAGAGGATCCCGTTGCTAGACGATTGATGCAAGCGGAACCACTCCCTCACTCTGACCCGGATAGCCTTGGGTCATCACTTTTAGGGATAAGCGTCGTACGGCACCGCTTCAGGCACTGGGGGACATAGCCAGTGACCAACCACGACGAGTAGATGTGCGCGAGTTGCGAGCCGTCAGGGTCCCATAGTAGCAACTCAGAACGAGTGATACCGTCGGGACCGGCCGCTTTGCCGTTCTGCATGCGCTGGAGACAAGAGTGAACCTCTTCACCCGAGATCAAATCGCCGAGGACAGTATTGTCAGCCCCACCGAAGGAACGGAAATGGCCCAGTCCAAGAAACGGTCGCTCTAGCCCCCAAGAATTTTGGTAGAAACGATGTATTCCATGCATGGGTATCGGACACCCGATAACATTGTCCCCGTCTAGGACAGTTTTGGCTAACCGCTTCCTATCAAAGTGGTACAGCCGCCTCAGAAACACCCGGCGGTGAAACCTTTGCAGGCGACTGCCCCTTCTGCCAGGCACTTCTCCACTTATCTCTCTCTGGCGACGCAACTGTTTCGGTGGAGACCCCAGGCTACTAATTAGCCAGTTAGCTTTGGCTTCAATGGATCGCACCGAACACTCTTCAATCTTCAAAAAGAGGTCGGAGTCTTCCCCCAGTCTGACCCCATCAATACCCGTGTCTTCTACAAGACGTCGAAGCGCCTGTTTCATCAACGCGGGCTGTGACGGAATCGTGTCAGGACATTTCAGCCCTTGCTTACGCCCCCGAACCTGCTGTCTCCCACATCCCGGGTTCTCGCTTGGCATGTTCAGTTCTTTGTGTCTGCTTAGCATGTGATTGGTCCGGCCGGCACGTGAGAGGGCCCTGAACGAACAGAGCCCACAGGAAAAGTTAACCAACGCCCGGCACTGGTCCACGATAACCGGTTTGCACCGGGCAAAGTGGCACCGCACCGCACACGGGTTAGAGCTCTCCCAGGTATCATTTACTGCATTTGTACTTTACCGTCAAATCATGGTGTCTGGACGCAAAAAGCAGAACCAGTGAAAGGACACCGACGATAGGTACGCCACAAAGAACACACGGCCTATCAAACGGGATAGGGATAGACAGGACCTTTGCGCCCCCGCCGCATACGGATCTCCTCGCCGAGCCCCGTGATGGGGCTTGAGGCGAGGCCGACAGCGGGGGCCCTCATGCGGTCCGTGGCAGGGCAACTTGGTCAGACGGTGCGTCTCGGTCTTGCTAGGCCGGGGTTGGCCGCGGAGGAGTGCGGAGGACAGGCCACCGAGGCCTCTCCGCACGTGGTCCCTCCGCTCCTGGTCGGGCCCGCAGGCTGCAAGCAGCGTCCGTTGACGGGCATCTTCCACCAGCATGCGACCCAGTGAAATTTGGATGGGAAAAAGACATAACTAACAGGTCACTGAGCCCAACCACTCTACCTGAAGGTTGCAAACCTGCCCCAGACTACATTTTGCAAATGATTAAATGTGGCTGCAAAACTGACAACCCATGCAATTCCAAAAAATGCAGCTGCAGAGTACATGGTTTGCCATGCACATTGTCCTGTCACTGTTATGTTGTAGGATACTCAAGACAGTTTTAGATAGGATTCTTTCCTTTTTCTTTTATAAATTCCTTTAAACTTGGTTCTTGTCTCCGTCTCTGATTCTGGTGTCTCAGGAAAATGTGGTTAGTTGGTATCATTGGACCTTAACATGGGATATGCTGTATATGACCACTTCCACATAAACATTATTAATTTCTTATACAGCTAATTTGAAGCATTTGAATTGATTTACTGTGCATAACATGTCATAAATCAACATTTTTAATGGATTTTGGTGCTTCGGGTGTGAAGGAGTTAATATCTATGACATTTTCTAATGTGAAATCAAAAAACAAAATTTTACACATCCACGTTCATTGATAAACTCTGTAGAAATCAAATGTTATGCGCTAAATCAATATTTTTGCATAAAATGCCATAAAAAACGTTTTTTTGTTTTGGGCATTTAAGGGTTAATGACTCAAAGATGGTTGGCCTCAAAGGGTTAATATGCATTCATCCAAAAGGAAACATGACCAGTTCCACTATTAGACTTAGTAGAAAGCAGATCTGATGCATTTGATTTGATTTCTGTACATGTTCTATTTCACAATATCACAGTTTAAAGATTAAGTTGTTCTGGGAATGAAGGGGTTAATATTTAAAAGTTTACAAATATTAAATCTAATGCACTGTAAACATCCACTTACATGGATACACACTGTAGAAAGCAAATTTTAAGCAATTACATCAAGTATTTTGCATGAAATACCATAGAAGTCTATTTTGGGTGATTTTTTTGTGTTTTGGGCATTAAGGGGTTAATAATAAAAAATGCCCAAGGGATTTCACCGGGCACCCTCTTGAATCCTTAAGAGGGGACCCCCAGCAGCAAGAATCAGTTGAGAAAAAAACTTTTACCGACGAAACCACGTTAAGCCCCATGACTCCCGGACTAATAGCAAGTGTTACCGGAACATCCTTTAGTCTATGACCTATGGTTCAAGACCGAAAGGTGCAATGGGTTGTTATAGCGGTAGCATGAACCCGATTTGAAAGATATTTGTGGATTGAATTCCAAATGAATGCACAAGAAATTTGATGCTGATCAGTGTAGTAGTTTGCAAGATTGGCCGAGGACACACACACACACACACACACACACACACACACACACACACACACACACACACACACACACACACACACACACACACACACACACACACACACACACACACACACACACACACACACAGACACATACACTTTCAGCCCGGCAGAGATAATGGAAAAGCAAAGTCGATGTCTTTTAAAGAATGTGCCCTGTAGTTGTGGTTAATTTCCCGATCTGGAAACTGGAGCTGTAAAAGTGTACAACAGTATAAATTACTTTTAGGCAGAAAGCCATATGCTTGAGGAAGCATAAAGACATCACTGCGTGGCTGGGAATCTAAGTGAAGGTAAGTAGAAATGAAACTGTTAATGTTTAAATCAAAGGCATCAGTACCCACAGTCTCAGATTGCACTGTTACAGTGTGAGCACAGAAAAGTATTCTCCAGTCTACTCATATTGGTCACTTATAGAGAGGTCCCCTCATTCCATTTAAAAGAACAAACATTGTTTTCAAAGAACTTTTCAAACAGCTTTAATGCATGCAGAAGATAATAATGACAGAAACGAGCAGTGTTACTGCTTGTCTTGTCTTCACAACAATTACAAATTATTTAGACAGTAGTAACTTACTATTGAGAGCTAAAGATTGGACCAGGAGGGCACATCATTATTATTAGACTCTTGTATTTATTAGATTATTCTAGTCAGTAAAAGAAGTCTTCTCATAGTAATCATTTCTCTCTTAGGTGGACTGGGCCCAACAGCAAGTAGTAAAGCAGAGAGTGAAGAGACTCACCAGAAGTGACCCCAACTTTATTCACTTCAATGACCCAAAATGGTCCAATATGTGGTACATTGTAAGTATAGTCTAATCTCTCATGAAATCCCATATCTTGTCTCATGTCCATTGTGGGATGACCCCATTTGATTAAAAACGACAACATGCCTCAAGTAGTGCAATGTTAATAGCAAAATGTTATTAAACTCTTAATTGGAGACAACATGGCTCCAACAAACTGAAGGAAGTTGAAATAAATGTACCATAACATATTTAGAATGGATCCATTTGCAGGACCATACTCATAATGCATCTGTGAACAGCCAGAGCCAGAGGGTCTGTGGCTCCAGCTACTGTAGAAACAGTCAATGGTTTGGAATAGCAATGATCTGGTTTGATTCCCAGAAGGAGAAATACATTTTGTACAGAAATGGTTGTATATATTTAGGTGTTAAGTAAGTAAAACATTATTACGTTATTATGATATTAAGTTATTACGGTTGAAAAGACATTAAAGATGGTTATTATTAGGTAAGGACACTCACACAGCTCTGGGTGTTGGCACAATGCATGATGGGTGGGTATGAGTCCTGAAAACTGACCCATCTTCTAATTCCAACCCTTTTGCTACTGGTGATAACTCTGTAGCGAGGGTTTTGAGAAATGTAACCCATTAAATTGCTTAACACCTACAAGTGTTTACTGTTTACGAACCACTAAATGTGGCACTTTGAAGGAATTGGCAGGAATTCAGAACTTAGAATGTTTTATTTCCTTCTGAAGGATGTGTGTAGACACTATACGGTTTAGTTGTTTTTCCATTTCCACAGACAGTAAACTATTGGAACGGCATGCCTCTAGGACATGGATTTAAAAAAAATGTTTTAACTAATCTATTTTAGGAACAGAAAGAAGACTATTTGCTAGGTGTTCAAGTAATTTAGATTAGATTAGATTTCACTTAATTTATTTAAATTAGATTAGATTTCACTTTATTAATGCCCAGGGGAAATTTAAGTGTTACCAAAGGTAATAGACCAAAACAAAGGTTCACTGGTGCATTAAAAAAGAAGGATCCGTTTATCACACACAGTCAGTCACTGAACCGTGTCTATTTACATTCTCAGTAGAGTTCGCCATCATCAAATTGATGATCTTTTGAAATTATAATAAAAACAAATCAGTTTTCAGGCTGTTGAGGTTTCGAAGGAAGGTTAGAGATGTCACAGCATTTCATGTGATAATAGATTTGAAGTCAGCATACTGTTGTATGTTAACTATTTATTATTTTCAGCATGGAACCATGTGCAAAATCAGCCATTACTACGCCATCAAGGCCTACCAAAATACATTTGTGTTGACAAAATCAACTGTACATTTAGTTGACTAAAACTAGACTAAAACTAAAACTTTTCAAATGATTAAAATATGACTAAAACGAAATGACATTTTATTCAAAAGACTATGACTAAACTAAATCAAAACTTGCTGTCAAAATTAACACTGCTAGGGAAAAATACACAACTCTGACTTTGAAATCAAAGTTGTATTGTGTTCATCCAACCTTAAGCCATATAGCGTTGTTTTGTCCAATGTGGTGGTTAAGATAGATTCAGGCTTAGACTACAACTGTAAAACCTAATGCTCCGAGAAACTTCTTGGATGTTCCCACCTTCCCTTGACATTATTGATTTCCCCATTTAAGGTTAATCCACGGACACGGTTGTCTATACTCTATGCACATAGCAGCTTCAGAATGTGTCTCTGCCAATGCATCTCAGTGACCCAGCAAGCATTAGCAATTAATGCAGTTGCTGTTAGGGCTGAACTCATGTGTGAAATTGTCCTGACTGCAGTTAGTTGTCTGTCCAGTGAGACTGTTTGACTTGGTGAGTCTGTAGTAAACTGTGTGGATTACATTGGCCATCTGATGGGAAAGGAAATGTAATAGAAAATTATTCATTACCTGATTTTGCAGTATATGGCAGGAATCAGGATAGGAATGTAACCAGCATTCAGGGCTGCTCAGGCATTCTGGAAACTGTTTGAGAACAACAGATGGGCCATAACTGTCTCTTGTATTGCTGACGGCGTATATATTTCCTACTGGCATCAATAAACATTGAGTGTTTAACCTGCATACTGAAAAGGATGACTGAATGGCATGCAAATGCCCTTTAACAAAAGTGGAGTGAAGTAAGAACTAGCTAGATTTCATGCTAGCTGTGGATAGGTGTCAAGACACTCAATTCAGTGCTGGATTAAATGTAGGAGATTGGGATGCTAAAATGAAAAATGTAAAGAGTCAAGGACATCAACTGTGTTGATGTTGAATAAAGATGAATGCTATTTGGCTTCAAGGTTGGCAGTAGAACATCTGACACATGACCGATATGGTGTCCCTGATTAATGCTGAGTTCTTGGCACATGATTACCTGACATATTGTGAGTTTGCACCACACAACTGCATCTATTATATTAGTGTTATGTTCATGCTCTCTTCTCATCAGCATTGTACCGACAAAAACGGCCGCTGTCGCTCAGAGATGAACATCCTGGCAGCCTGGCAACGGGGCTACACCGGCAAGAATGTGGTGGTCACCTTCCTGGATGATGGCATCGAAACAAATCATCCAGATCTGGCCCAGAACTATGTACTGTATACGACTGCCCCCTTTCATTTCCTGTTCCAGTGTTAGCTTTCAGTTGACTTTAGCCACCTTCTCTTGTATACAGAAGAATTGTGGAACGTTCCAACATTTAAAAATGCTATACTGTATGTAAACTTTCAAGTGTTAATTTAACAATTTGTACTGTTTATAAGTACCTGTTTTTATACTCTCTGAGTTAAATCAACACTCAGGATCTTTGCTGTATATGTTCTAATAGGCTATGGACAAATATGAAGCCGTAACAGCCCATAAAATGATACTATTTGTGGAGCCCAGTCGGTAATGCTGTATACGGAAACATATTGCTGCTATTTCATATTATAAACATGAAATGTTTCACGTTATAACAAGATAAATAGTATACTGTTATAATAAAGTTTGTATGTCATAAAAACATAACTTTGTAACAAACTTTTTACATTATACAGTTATCCTTTTTTGTTTTGTTTTCCTCTGTGGCAGCAATTCACATCCGTAGATATAGGCACAACCTTACAGTAATTTCATTTCTTCACCTGACAAATCGGATTACAGCCATAAGATATGGCCACTGTTGGTTCCAATTCATCACATGTTCTCTAATAGCAAACAAGATGAGATAGCACTGAATATAGCAGAAGACCTGGCCCATATATTGTCTTGCCTATTTACAGTATTGCACAAGCTATGAATTGTGTTAGATGTTTCGTTTTTTTTGCCTGTACTGATTCCCTCCCCTGATTCCCCTTTGGTGTTTTTCTCAAATATCCTCTCCTCTGTCATCCGTCCAGGACCAGCTAGCGAGTTATGATGTCAATGGGAACGACCACGACCCGACACCACGTTATGACTCTAGTAATGAAAACAAGTAAGAAGGATATATAATTTCTTGTCATTATACCATCGCTACACTCCAGTCTGTTCTTTAACTGTCTCCCTCCCCTCTCATAAAAAAGTTACAGGATAAACGGCAAACACTCATAGCCAGCCCTCTATCACCATGCTCCCGCTCACGTATTGAAAATAGTAACTTGTCTTTGCAGGACATAGCTCCAACATGCATTTGCCAGTGTTGGGCAGAATGTTTCAAGTGTCAAGCCTTCTTTAAAAGACACTGATTCACACTTTGGTTTTATCTAACTTGCATGTTGGCAAGTGACTTTTAGAACCTATACAGTAAGTCTTTGTTTACATACACAAAATGTCTCATAATTGATTTATACAGTATGTCTTTAGATGACAGTGAGTTATTTTTTCTTTTCTTTTTTACATTGGAACCTTTTATAAAGTACATACCCCGCCCCCTTCTTTAGCCCCAATAGAGGCAGGGCTGCAGATACCCCAAACAACATATTTAGACAACTACTGGCTGGGCTGCCATGCAATTTTCTGTGCAGCGTCAAGAACCACAGAGGATGATCACTTAAAGGGATATTTCACTTTCAAACATGTTTGGGGTCATTTTAACGTCTACTCTGGCTTTTGTGAACACCCCAGACAGTTTTTAAGTTGCTTGATTCAGTATTTAGATATTTGATATTCATTTTATCAGACATTTTATTCCTATACAAACCCAGTGTAACTTCAAACTCCATTTTAAGCGAGATTCATTGAACACCCGTCCTTGGTTCTGGTGACTATTATTCTAATGCGTGAGGAGACTGTGTTTTTTCAATTACTTTTTTCATTTATTTTATTTTTTAATTATTTAAAATGTTCCCTTTGATTGAAAAAAATAAGTAAAAAGAATTATGAAAAAACACGCATTAGAAGGACAATGTCAGTCACCAGAACCAAGGACGGGTGTTTTCAATGAGTCAATTACAGTTAAAATGGAGTTTGAAGTTACAATGGGTTTGTATGAGAAGGGGATGAATATCAAATATCTAAATACTGAATCAAGCAACTTAAAAACTGTCTGGGGTGTTCACAAAAGCCAGAGTAGATGTTAAAATGACCCCAAACATGTTTGAAAGTGAAATACCCCTTTAATGATTTAGGTGAGACCATTTATGCTTTTCTATGGTGACACCACTAGGCCAAACTTTCCACTGGTACACAAGTTATCTCAAAATCTCATCATCGCCGTCATCGTCATCGTCATCATCTTCATCATCATCATCATCATCCTTTGACTGGCACCACCTTGTCGGCCACTGCTACTCCCAGTTCTTGGAACATGAGTCCTGTGTCCGTGGAGATTATGTCAGGAAATGTATGAAGCCTGTTTCCTCTGGGCGATTGGGGAAGCCGCCATAGCAGGATATCAGATTATTTGATCCTTTGCACGGTTTGGGTGACCAGCAAAGATCGCTCTTCGATGTGCAACAGTTGTCTGTAGATCTGTACTTTCTTTGGATGATTTTTCCGGGAGATGTTCTTAACACATATAAGGAGTCTTGTCTTGTGTACAGTATGTGCCATCCAGATGGTCTTGTTGCTCCCTCTCTTCATAGTCCTTCTTCATAGTCTTGCTGTGGTGCTCAACTTCTGTTGTGCAAAGGTAATGATAACCATAATGACATAAATATAAACCCTAATGACATAGGATGGCTTTCATGCTGACTGTGTGTGAGCATTTGCGCACTGCAGTGTATCTATCTGTTGGAGACCTACGGGCATGGTAATGACCACTATCAGTCACGCAGAGGACTTTGAAATTTAATGATGGTAAAATGTCACCAATCCCCACAGGCACAATTATTTTACCCATTTCAAGTTGTTGAGTTTGTCTTCTCATCTTTTGAGATCTGTGATATAAATATGAGGGAACCGTTTAAATTAGAATGCCAGTACAGTGAATTGATTAAATACATATTTTCATCTGAACTGACTTATTTCTCTAATGACTAATCTCACTTCGATCCGGACATTCAGTCCTCATCGTGCCATTATTGCCTCACTGTGTTCACTTTCTAACAACCTTCAAAGGCAGCGTACTTCTATTCCCCATGCGAGTTGTCTTTGTCAAACACACAAATGCAAGAAAAGCTGTTGATTAATCCCCCCCTCAAGCTCTCACTCTGAGCTCGACTGAGTGCTGAAGATAACTCTGTCCTCAGTGCTGAGGTAGCCGTCATTTTCAAGCAAAGAGGAAACAAATCAATTAAAGGAGAAAGGCTTCTGTGCCAGTTTGTCGCCGGGCCTCAGACGGATGAGCTTACACAGAGCACCTGGCCTGGGGTGGGATTACAGCCCGTTAGTATTCACAGCCCCAGCCTCCCCTCATACTCTTGTTCATTAGGACATCCCTGCAATGCCCACACATTCAGTTTAAAATGAGCTGTCCAGCAGCACATCGGGGGCACTTACATACACAACTCCCCTCCCTCTGAGGGCAAGTCTGAAACAACAGACCTTGTAGTCGTCACATTACATTACATTACATTACATTACAGTCATTTAGCAGACGCTTTTATCCAAAGCGACTTACAATAAGTGCAATCAACAAAGGTAGGGAACGAAAGCTACTAATCACCAGAGGTTATAAGTGCATTTTCTGCAATAACAAGCAACCAAGAGCATACCTAGCGCTAAGGTAAAAGTGCAATATATCAGCTACCTATTTCCTTAAACAGATGAGACAAAGTAGTCAAATGAGCAGGAGCTAAAAACAAATAATTGTATTGACTAAACAAGATCCAATAAACAATTCAACAATAAAACAAGCATTCGTACAACTAGTTAACAAGTAGGCCAGGCAAAGAGGAAGGGTAGTGTTTCCTGAAGAGGTGGGTTTTCAGCCTGCGGCGAAAGATGGGCAGTGACTCTGCTGTCCTGACATCAGTGGGAAGTTCATTCCACCACTGTGGGGCCAGAACAGAAAAAAGTCGTGACCGTGTCGATCGACCAGAAGGACCGTTGAGTGGCGGGGGAGTCAGTCGCCCCTTGGTGGCCGACCGGAGTGGTCGGGAAGGGTTGTGGGCATTGACCAATACCCGGAGGTAAGAGGGAGCTGTTCCTTTCGCTGCCCTATAGGCTAGCACCAGGGTTTTAAACTGAATGCGAGCCGCTACGGGGAGCCAGTGCAGGGAACGGAGAAGGATAGTTGTGTGAGAGAACTTGGGGCGGTTGAACACCAGACGAGCCGCAGCTTTCTGAACAAGCTCCAGGGGTCTGATGGCAGATGCCGGAGCGCCAGCCAGGAGGGAGTTGCAGTAGTCCAGGCGGGAGATGACCAGAGCCTGGATGAGCACCTGGGCTGCCTTCTCCGTGAGGAAGGGCCGAATTCTCCTGATGTTGTAGAGGAGGAATCTGCAGGACCGTGTCACTGATGCGATGTTAGCCGAGAACGACAGTTGATCGTCCAGGGTCACACCCAGATTCTTCGCAGTCCGAGTTGACGTCACCACAGCGTTCTCAATGGTGATGGCCATGTCTCGGTGAGGACAGCCCTTCCCCGGGATGAACATCAGCTCGGTCTTGTCCAGGTTGAGCTTCAGGTGGTTCGTCGACATCCACTCCGAGATGTCAGCCAGACAAGCAGCAATGCGTGCCTCCACGTGTGTGTCAGAAGGGGGGAATGAGAGGATCAGCTGGGTGTCATCGGCAGCTTGCCATCTTGCTCTTTGTGTTATCTGTATAATGATGCATTTCATGTCACCTTTTAAGTGGCTGTTAAATATAAGACCACTTCTTCACACTAGTGGTGAGTGGTATTTCTGTGGTGAGGTGAGCAATACATTTTAATGTTATGTACCAGTTTTTCCCCCCACTGGGCCATTATCTGAAGGCATAGGCAGGCACCCCGGGATTGCATTATCTTCTCAGGTGTTGTGTTAGCATGCTATGATACAAAGGGGACAGTAAAGAGAGAGAGCGAGAGTATCAGCCTTTGAGTAATGATTCCCCTGCTGGGAAAGTGAACTAAGGATAACCTTTAGCTCTCTGCCTAGGTGTTTGGATTACATGATTTGCCCACATGACATGCAGTGATCAGTGAAATTATCTTTTTTCGCCAGAACCTGCAGAAAATAGTATTAAGAAAGGTCTTAAGGTTTCAGTATCATGTTCAGATACTTCAGTTAGCAATATGCAGCAGCATACAAGTATTCTACTGACACTGGGAGGATGTATAATTGCACCATTCTTTTCTTCTCTCTTTGTTGCCCTCTAGACATGGGACCCGGTGTGCAGGTGAAGTTGCAGCTGTGGCCAATAACTCCCATTGCATTGTGGGAGTTGCCTACAACGCCAGAATTGGAGGTGGAGTTCTTAGTTTTTTTACTCTCAACTTTTCTTTCAATGTGTGTGTGTGTGTGTGTGTGTGTGTGTGTGTGTGTGTGTGTGTGTGTGTGTGTGTGTGTGTGTGTGTGTGTGTGTGTCTCTCTCTCTCTCTCCATCTGCCTCTATCTCTGCGTGTCTGTCTTTCTCTTTGCCCAGTCTCTCTTCTTAGCCAGTATTATTCTGCATGTGTGCACAGGATTAACCTTGGGTTGTGCTGCTCTGTGTGGTGGAACAAGGTTTCTCTTGCTGAAAGCGCTAAGCTGGTGACCAGCGAACCAGTGCACATGAATGCGTTCACAAGACATTAATCCCCCATGGCTTCTGTAATGTCAAATGTCAAGGGCTTTTAATCAAAAGACAGAATCTCGGATCTGCTGCTCCCTCTGTTATGGTTTTGAGTTCTCTGCAGAGGGGCTCAACCTCAGCCATTTCCGACTTTGTGTTCATTTCTTCAAGACTCGTAAACGCTTCACTCCTGCGCCCTAACCTTTTTCATTAAACCCCCAGCCTTGATTTGCCTTATCTCCTCTTGGCTGATTGCCTGGCTTAGACCCCAAGTCTGTTAATGCCATGAGGGGAAAGGTGAAGTGTTCTTTCTTTAGGCTGAAGTTTTCCTAATGAGAAAAGGTGTTACTTTGTGAAAGTAACTGATTTGTCGTACTTATACCCTGCCCAACCCCAGACACTCTCTCAGAATCCCCTTCTCAAGGAACAGATTTAGTTATGTCCTGCTTCCAGAAATAAAAAGAGACTTCTACATGTAAGGTATTTGATTACCAAAGGTGCTTTGAGTGGCTGTAGCGGGGCAGTTTTGCTATTTGCTTTGTAGTAGCAGGTGTTGTTGTTTACGTTGTTTGTGTGTCCTCTGAGAGCCCAGGGCTGCTGTTGGTGCAGCTTGTTAAGGTGTTTGCATTCTAATCTTGTTGGAGTCTGACTCACCGAGCCATAAAAGACTTGTATACAGAACTCCTCTTTGAATGCTTTGTCTCGTTGTCCTCATCAGGTTCAACAAAGACTAGCATATCCACATTTGTCCATGCAGAAACTATCCTTATAATAATAACTTAAATTCTTATATTTCTTGCTTTCTTGCTTGACAGCGGATGTTTTCTTTAACAATCACTGCAGGACTTTTTGTAGAAGAAACTAAAGTAAAACAAGATTGGATCAAACCCCAGTATATGGCTGGAACTGGGCAATGTTGGCATTGTGTGAAATTGTGGGCAGTTTGTTAGAGGGAGATAGTGAATTTCTGGATATGAAATGTTCATCTGCAATTAGTTTTTAAAATGTATTGAAGTAGCATGGCACATACGCCATGTTAATTAAAAATAAGGTTATAAATGTAGTTGCAAGAACCAAACTTTCCAGTCATAGCTTGGAAGGTTTGATCTGATTAAGGATAAATGTTAGACATTTTCTGTTGACACAACCTGCTCTTTGATTTGTTTCTATCTGCGGATGTATGCTGTTTTCTGTATTGAGTGTTTTAAGAATCAAGTAACAGTCACTCTGTTTTGTCAGAGTGATTGTTATTTGGGGTGCTTTCTTTGACTATGCACTCTCCCTCATGCCTCTTGGCACATGGAGGGCTGTTTTGTGTCCTACCCTTAACTGTTCCACGTATGCAAGGATGGTTAGTTGCCTTTTCAGCTTTATAGTTAAGAGCAGATAGACTTATACTTTCTTTTAATTGAATTCAATTCACTGTGCCTAGGCTACCGTTGGTGTGGTGTCAACACATTTGAAGTGTCAATATGACAACTTTGAAGTCAGTTGAAATCAGTCCACTGTTCGTGGACTGATTGATCATTCACCATAGATGACACAATTATTATTTTGAGCGACGTGTTTCAATATTATATTTGTTCCTGTTCGCCTGTTTGCCAGAGAAGCTTGCATCTTGGAAAAGCGAAAATACACAGGCTAAACATCCTCACACATTTAACCACATCGGTTGGTCTAGACGAGAGAAGCCATGTGCACAAGATTCCATAGCCTGGAGGGGATCAAGCTATTAATATATTGGCATGAATAGGTGAGTTGTGGTCCAATGTGAGCTCCAGGCAGCTCATTCCAGCAGCCATGCTCGGCAGGAGAGTTTGCAGGTGGGTAGGAGATGTGCAGTTGGTGTCTGTGCCAACCTAAACAGTAAACACATTTCTGCCTCACTGTTGCTAGTTGTGGATATTGTCTTTGTCTCCGCTCACTACATCCCGTAACCTGGAGGGACAATTGCTCTGTGATCGGCTCAGTCAGTCAGTTGGCCATTCAGTCGGCCAGTCAGTCAGTCAGTAAGTCAGTCAAACAGTCAATCAGTCAGTAACATGCTCAAATCTAATACTGTATCCTTCCTTTCCAGCCCAATAATCATTAGAGTAACTGTGTTAACAGTGTAAGGGCTGGCCAAGGACCAAAACTAACATTGTTGAGGCAGATCTGGTTGCTTACTTTATAGCTTAATACTATTTTCTACTCAGTCGGAACAAGTTCCATTTGAGGTGATCCTCGTTCTACATCACTGTCTCTCTCATAATTAGCCTTGGATACACATGACTCAGTCACCTAACTAGGCAAGGCTGTTTGAAATCTGTGTACTTTGCTCTGTTTTGGAACTCCTGAAATCAATTTTGAACTGGAGCTATGAACTGGAGCTTGTTACGGAATTAGGTCTAATAGAGAGGTCCATTGATCTGCTGCCTGTTCAGAAAGGTGTTCAAACATCAAATGGATAAAAGCTGCAGTGTAGTTCATAGCCTAAAATATAAGCACCATGACATTTGCTCTACTTACAGTAGACAGCTTATTAAGGGACAAGCATGCCTCTATGGTATGATTGCTTGCACGTGCGCGCGCACATACACACGCACGCGCGCGCGCGCGCGCACACACACACACACACACACACACACACACACACACACACACACACACACACACATACACTATGTTAGTGCAATAGCAACCTACTAATGCTTTTGATTAACCATTTGTGTAAATTCTCCTCTAAAAGTATTTTTGTTAATCAGTCGAGAGAAAAAGTAGCAGCTGTTGCCAAAGGCTACACGTACCTTTAGGCCTCTAGGTAACCAATCAAATTCACTGGTATCGTTTTGGCCTGTCTGTAATTGACCGAAAATACTTTTTAAAAAACAGTGTTTATACCTGTATGCCTCTAGCTTGAGGTTCAGAACGTTTCCTTTAGTATTTTTCTTCTCTTCTTTAAAAGTTTCCTAATTTTTCAAAAAATGAGCAGCGAAGAGAGGCACAAAAAGAGAAGTGTGTGTGTGTGTGTGTGTGTGTGTGTGTGTGTGTGTGTGTGTGTGTGTGTGTGTGTGTGTGTGTGTGTGTGTGTGCGTGCGTGCGTGCGTGCGTGCGTGCGTGCGTGCGAGCGTGCGTGCGTGCGTGCGTGCGTGTGTGTGTAAAAAAAGTGATTAACAATCCCTGCAGGGTTGGTGTTTGAGGACAAAGCAAGTGAGGATCCCAGAACAAATACCAGAACAGAGCGTAGCTGTGTGTCTGTGGCTGTATAGAGAAAAAAGAATATGTCCCACGTTACATACAGCTTTTATGGCAATTATTCTCTGAACTATTCTCTGGTTAAGTATGTGAGTTATTGTGGGTGTTCAGGTGGTGCAGGGGTAAAGTTTCTTCCCACCACTGTGGAAAATGGTGTTTGATTCCGCCACAGTGCACATGGCTTGGTCAGGCACTCCAAAGGGTGGGAAACCAGTTGAGAAGGGCGATGTCTTTCGCTGCACTAGGCGCTCATACTGGGTGGTCAGGGCGCCTGAACTGGGGAATATAGCGTGATCTTCTGCATGAGTTACATTCTCCTGGTGAAACTCCTCACTGTCAAGTGAAAAGAAGCGACTGTGACTTCAAATGCATAAGTGCAACACAGTGGTTCTCAAACATTTTCATGCCAAGGACCCCCAAACTGCTCTGGCCATGGACCACCATCTAAGATTTTTCGGATAGGGTTAAAGTGGTTAAATTGATTGGGGGGAGGCATAATGAGTGAATTGGGTGAACACTTTTAATATATCAAAGATTTTTCTTAGTCATTTTGTCTAAGGTAAATCCTATCCTTGGTGAATCCTTCAAAAGTTAGAGGATTTATAACTGCTTTAAAATCTAATAGCTAACCTACAGATCAGGTTAGGATTAGCAACAACAACAGTATGTCAAAAACCATGTATTTGGTCCCATATAATATCTGTTTTATGTAAATAAATAAAAAAATGGATAAAACAGAATGAGAACATTATAGTATATGACTGCAGGCTACTAATACTGCAGGCTACATATTGTAGTCCTCAATATTGCTTATATGCACAGGCATTCGTATGCTGGATGGAGATGTGACTGATCTAGTGGAAGCCAAGTCTCTGGGGATCAGACCTGACTACATTGACATCTACAGCGCCAGCTGGGGGCCGGATGACGACGGCAAGACCGTGGATGGCCCCGGGCCTCTGGCCAAACAAGCCTTCGAGATGGGCATCAAAAAGGTTTACACGCAGTTAATGACACCTGTCCCAAAGTATACAGTTGAATGTTAATAAAAAAAAAAAAAAACAACCCACTTGTAACAGTTTACAAATGTTACATTTGCAAACTCTTACATCACACGTACCCATTAACACTGAGGATTTTGCTGTGTATACAGCATTGGTACAACTGTTAATACAGTGGGCTTGTGTGGGATCACATTACTTACATCACACACGTCACACAGGGAC
This sequence comes from Gymnoscopelus microlampas, assembly GCF_963454915.1. Lineage (NCBI taxonomy): Eukaryota > Metazoa > Chordata > Actinopteri > Myctophiformes > Myctophidae > Gymnoscopelus > Gymnoscopelus microlampas. The sequence goes on along the minus strand of NC_139962.1, from coordinate 40,207,364 downwards.
GGAAAGGCCTGGGGTCCATCTTTGTTTGGGCCTCAGGTAACGGTGGTCGGCTGGGTGACCACTGCTCATGCGACGGCTACATCAACAGCATCTATACCATCTCCATCTCCAGCACCACGGAGAACGGCAACAGACCCTGGTACCTGGAGGTCTGCAGCTCCACCCTGGCCACCACCTACAGCAGTGGAGAGTTCTACGACCGGAAGATAGTGAGTACTGGATATACGTGCATATACGCTGCAGTCAGTGTACCAAGCATGCATGCACATTCATGCGCGCAAACGTACACCTGCATGTACAGTATACATGCAAGCACATTCCCTTTTAACATTAACACCAGATGAAAACAACATCACCAGTGCGAGCGAGTACATGAAATGCTGTTCTAATAATATCAGATTATAGTATTTTCCTCTCTGTATCAGATGTGACGCATGAGATTCGAACCCCTGTGTCTCATGCGGGAAGGGACCCTAAAGCCTAACATCTTAATGAGTAGCCTAAAGGGGAAGCTTAGTATCTCCCCCACACACACATATCTGAGAAATGTCTGCTTAAAGGAACTGGGCATCCTCTGGGCGGGGTGGCGGGTTGGGGGGAGTGAGGTGGAGACAGCTCAAGGCTTCCTGGAAACAGCGGAGTCCATCTATCTGTGATACATGAATCAAGGGTGAAAGTCTTGCTCACCATGGAAGACCCACAGCTGGTCTCAGGAGCGCTGATAAACATAGCCAAACACCTGGGCAACCTGACCTTCGGAGTCTGGGACAAGATGAAGGAGGTTGTCTCCTACACTGGATCGTGGACTATCCAACACTGACTGAGATACTTTACATCCACGATGTGATTGAGTTTCTTGATGTGGTAAATGCTGAGGGCTGCCAGTGGTTCATCACTGAGGCCAAGGACTATCTTCTGCTCCAGGACCGCTGTAGAGAGCTTTACTGCCACACAGGTCCACAGGGACAGCTAAAGTGGTGGTGATGATTGGGGGAGAGGAAGAAGCACGGACCAGCTTCAGCTCCAAATAGCCCGAGTATGTTCCTAACATGCAGGTCTTTTGGTGTTCCTACTGTGAGGCAACAGTGCTAACCACTGAACCACTGTGCCACCCACAAAGTAGTTAGTTAGTTAAAGTTTATTTCGGTCAACTCATAATCCATATAAACATATGGCATTTTGTACAATAAAAGACAAAACAATTAAAAACAAAGCAGCACAAAACTGCTTGACCGAAAAGGCGTAGGCTGAAGCTTTTAGCCTATAAAGTAGATAATGGGTAGAATGATACCAAGCCAGAATAATACTAAAATTTAAAACAGACTGTACAGAGAGCTATGGCTTGCTCTGGTTAAAGAAGAGTGTGAAAAGTCAGCCGTGCTAGATCCTGCCCTCTACCTCTGCTTGTGGTCCAGGCCTACTCTGTGTGTGCCTCTACACACAGACCAAAACATAATATTTACAGAGTACAGCAGAACCTGCTCTCTAGTGCAATATCTGGGGTGAAGGTGCCAGTAGTGAGGTCGGCTGGTGGAGGGTTGGCCACACGGAGTATCTCTCTGTTGGCCTTCTCCCATCCGTCATGACTTTTAACAAGCAGCAGTTATGTGCTCCAGCATAAACAGACTTTTACTATGTTCCATGTAGGACCCTTAATGGAACACTGTCCCAATTTTCAACTTTATGTCTGTATATTTGTTGTAGGGCTAATGTTCCATCAGCAGCCATAAAACAGAACAATCTTCTCTCTCTCTCTGAGACACCGCTGATATTGTGCCGAAAAGGTTACCATAGTGATGGCGATAAAATCTGTGAATTTGAAAACTACAAACCCTCCTGGTTTTTAGCTGCTACCATTGTTGGCTGTGGCATTGCCCTTGTTCACTGCATTTATGGACAAATATCGATTTTGACTTCATGTCGTATGGGCATGCCAGGCTGATGCTTGCCCATGAATTGCATCATGAGAAATGTAAGATTGCAGAAAAAGTATAGATTATATCATAATATTGTTTTGTGTATACTGTAGGCTTCATCAACAATTAAATGAAAATGGACATCAACAGCCTGATAGTACTATCATATAGTATTTAAAAATTCTGAAATACAGTATACATACCCACAGTGAAAATGTCCATAAGCAAAATAATGTCTAAAACAAGGTCTGAATGTTTTTGTAACGCAGGTAACCACTGATCTGCGCCATCGCTGCACTGACAGCCACACTGGAACGTCTGTCTCCGCTCCCATCGTGGCTGGGGTCATCGCTCTCGCTCTGGAGGCCAAGTCAGTACTCTCATCCTCCTCCTCTGTTCTCTCTCTCTCCTGCACCATCTGTCTTCTGTCTCTGTCCTTATATCTGTTTCGGTCTTCCGCTGTTCTGTTTATGAAGTCTTATATCTTGAGATTGCTGCTCATCTTTCTCCTTAATTAGTGGAGAAATGAGTTTAGGGAGATGGAATGTTTATGTTTGAATGGCGATGGCAGCCCCATAGTTCATAGCTTCACTACAGTCTGTCAGTGTAACTCATTTGCTTATTAATATTCAGTTCATATGAATGATGTACTGAGGCCCTCATGTCGGCTTTGTAACGGATGAGATTAAGTGAAGCTCGCTTTATGTGTGGTGCTTTCAAAGACAATTCTTCATCTTCCGTGAATGTAGCACATTTCCCCAATCCCTTACTTAAAAGTTTGTAAAACGTATCCCTGCTCACGCCTTACCTTCAGTGTTATTTTATGTTCCATTCTGCCTGTAGGCATCAATTAAGTTTTATATGTGTTTTGATGCTTCTCAAGCCTCTGTCTGGGGCAATGGAATATAATATGGTATTTCATTAACCATGACAGCAAGTATAGAAGTTTCTCTTTTCAAGTGTTGAATGACAGTGTGGCAAGCTGTGCTTAAGATCTGCTTACGTTCTGCTTCCATGGCAACAACCTGAATGAAGCATTGTCATCATCAACTGTGTGTGAGAGCGACAAACGAGAACAATATGAAGGAAAATATAAAGGCTTGGGTTAAAAGAACAGGGACCACCTGGCAAGAATTAGCAGGAAATGTGTGGAGATAGAGGAAAGTGTAAGTGGTGAAACATATGACGCTTCATAGTGTCATTGGAGTGCTGAAAAACATTTAAGCCAGCTCAACTTTATTTTGTAACCTTTGGAGCTCGTCACGCAGCGACAAGTGTCGGCCGTCAGTTTGTTGTGTTGTTGGCTTCCTTTGAAACTGTCTTTTCAAAGGAAGCCTGTTGCTTTGTCACTACTAGTCTGAACGCAGCAACAGCCAGACTGCCAGAGAGAGAGAGAGACAGACAGACAGACAGACAGACAGACAGACAGACAGACAGACAGACAGACAGACAGACAGACAGACTCTCTTATAGATGGCTAGACTACTGCAGAAGCACGCTGTAAAAAGCAAACACCATCCTTGAAGCTTCAGCATCATAACCTGTCAGGCTATTTGGCACATATTCGTCCTAGGAGTGCCACCGTCTTCAGTAAAAAGGAGGTTTTATACCAGCCATATACGTTGGTTGAGTTGGATAGACCTATTTAAATTTCAGCAATTATATCACTATCACCATGTCAAAAGCAAGTAGACCAACCAGTCTGTCCTGCCAAGATAGATAAAGTATTACTGTGTACTGCAGCCCGCTGATCACATGGAGAGATGTACAGCACCTGCTAGTGAAGACCTCCAGACCTGTCCATTTGAAAACCAATGACTGGAAGACCAACGCAGCAGGTCACAGAGGTAAAGTAGCCTACTAACCACTCAACCATGCAAGACCTTAACTCTCCTTTTTTAAAATGTATTATTGTCTCCGCCAGGCCGAAAGGCATGGCGAGAGAGTATGTTTTGCACCCTGTCCGTCCTTCCGTCCGTGTGCCCGTGTGTCCATCTGTCTGCAAGCAACCATTGTCTCCGGCACCATTGGCCCGGTCGCTGCGAAACTGTGCACACACACTCCCTGGATGCCAATTCAGAACCTCTAGCCCAAATTTTTCACATGGGCTGTTATAGTGCCACCAGGAGGCCGATTTGTGCAAAACACATTTTTTTATGATACTCCTACAGATTTTATCCAAACATCACGCAAATCGGTTTACACAGTATCTCTATAATCATGTGATCAACACGGATCTGTCCGCTTTTCCATATTCCCTCCTGATTGGCTAAGATTGGCTTCCAAAGTTTGCAGGATTGGTTCGTTTTGAACAAAATGCCTCAAATCATCAACTCAGCATGCGATTTCCGTGCAATTGAGCACGCACATTCCCACTAGGCCGAGGAAGAAATGCCACTTGAAAATGCTCACATCGGCCTCATGGTGGCGCTATAACAGGCCGATTCGCGTTTTTACCTGTAACTGCATCGATCTGCGTGAAACTTTGCACGCACTCTCCCTAGAGGCCAAGGAACAACCTTTGCCATGCATTTTTCACATCTGCCTTTTAGAGCGCTACCAGGAGGCTAACTCCTTCACATTCTCTCCAAAAATCATGCAAATCGGTACACAGTATCTCTATAGACCCCTTAACAGACGACGTCATACTGGCTGCGTGCAGCCAGTATGCGCGCAACGAAACCCATTATATCAGGTCTCGTTAGGACGCGTCTCACTAGCCAACACACACAAGAGGGGGTTGGGGTGTGCTGAAACCAGTGCACCCCGAAACAGGTTGGGAATTGATTGCGTGAAACAATCACCTGTGCGTCCAGGCTCAATGTTAGTAAACAAATAATTGGTCTATAGTCATGTGATCAAGATGGAAGTGTCCGATATTTCATAATTGGCTAACACGTTTGCTGGATAGGTCCGTTTGAACAAAATGCCTAAAATCATGACCGCAACGTGCGATTTCCGTGAAATTTTGCACACAAATTCACACTAGGCTGTGGAAGAAATGCCACCCTTTTCACATTGGCCTGTTATAGCGCCACCAGCAGGTCTAATTTAGCAAAACATTCATTTTTTGAACAAAATGCCTCAAATCATGAATGCAGTGTCCGATTGCCATCAATGGCCTAAGAAGAAATGGCACCCCTTTCACATTGGCTTATTATAGCGCCACAATAAGTTGAACCAGCAGTGAACCAGGGAGTGCAATCATGGGTGAATAGAGAAGAGAAAGGGAGTCCAATACTCAATGCACATTAATATACAATGATCATTGTATTTATGTTTATACAACTTGAAGACATTCAGAAAGAAAATCAAACAACCTTTAATTTACACAGTATTGGGCTGGTGCCGATGTTGACAGTTTTATTAAAAAGCAAAGATGGTGAGACAGAATTAAAGATACTATATGTGTTATTTTCTTTTATTTCATCCAATCAGGAAAAAGACCTGAAGAATTGATGATGATTTTATAGTGTTCCAGTTCCAATTTTCTCTGCTTATTTTTTTTTATTTTATCACTTTGCTTATTCCGGTATCTTATATGAGTTGGTATCTCGTTCTGAAAGTGTATTTTCTGTTTACTAAAGAGCTGGAGAGACAGGGAGAATTCTGTTACTGAAAAACACAGAATATAGAGCTATTTGTGCTATCACACATATTTTAACAAAACAATGTCACTTACAGTACCTTTAAAGACTGAGGTTAAGTCTACAAATAGCACTCTAGCATAACACAACACTAGAGGGAGAAACCATGATCTGACTGGTACCACCCAAATTTAGAACAAACATGGGGAAATACTCATTCTACTACTACTACTACTACTACTACTACATACTACTACCACCAGAATGCCTTGACACCATCCATTAAAGGATGTGTATCACTGGTTTAAACTCTTTCAAAATTGGCCTGAAAAAAACAGCTATCGGGAGACCACAAGGGGAGGTAAATGTAAATACCCATCGAAAGGAGGTGTCCTTCACTGCCGCCGTTTTGCCTTTTTCTGCTTTGTACATATAGTTTTTGTATTTGTTGATGACATGTATTCAGGGCCGGCGCGCCCATTACGCAGAGTAGGCAGTTGCCTAGGGCGCCACTAGGGGGCTCTAGGTGGCGCTGTGGCAGAAAACGCTGTCAGACATAGGATAGGCTCCTGTCCTCTGAATTACTTTCTGTTTAAAAGAGGGGGGGGGGGGGGGGGGTGAATCCATATATAGGACCACAATGGAAAAAAGTCCCCAGGACGTTTTTGTGTTATTCTTTTAGCCTGAACTCAATCAAAAACAAACAAACAGACACAACACTTTCATAGAGAGGTTAATAATTTACAGTCTCTACTAAATCAAGCACGCACCATGCTGATTTACAATATTTGAGACGGCTGTGGAAATTAAGTTATGATGAAGGCTACTAGGTTTACCTTATTTTTGACTCAGTGGTTTCACCTGTCTGTGTCCTTGTAATAACAGCTAGTGAGCACCAAAACTGGATATGCTGCAACACTGCCATTCTAATTAGGGACAGTATGCTGTGTAATCTGTGTGGGTCATTTCTTTCAGTAAGCCACTTGTATGGCTTTGGACTGGTGGATGCGGAGGCCATGGTGGTCGAGGCAAAGAAGTGGAGGAGTGTTCCAGCCCAGCACACCTGCACACGCATGTCTGACCGACGTTCCAGGTGAGAAGGACCACAGAGAGCAAAGGCTAATCCATAAGCCACTTCTGCGTGGCCCACACACCTACGTTGCACCACCGATCCAACGTTATGGCTATGGTTGAGTCATAGTGACATGAGCGTGATGACGTGATCCGCTGGACTGCCGGTATACATACACACACACACACACACACACACACACACACACACACACACACCCACGCACGCACACACACACACACGCACGCACACACGCACACACGCACGCACGTGCGCACGCGTATGTTGTTATTATTGGGATAGCCAAATACAGGCTTTGTCCTCCAATGAACCGAGTGCATCTAAATCTGATCAACACACTGGTTTGTCTAATAAGCGATCGCTAATTATGAAATCAACTAAGAGTCAGCTGGATTTCAATAGAAAACATTGTTGCGGGTGGAATTCCTCATAATCTCTGTGGGAGCGTGTGTGACTGGTCACTAATCATGCAGGCGGGTCCAGTGCAGCACTCTACTATCCAGCAGAGTTCTGAGTGGGTATCTGTTTGACATTGTACCGGCCGTCTTCTTAACTTCTGCTCCTTTTTATGTTTCTTGGTGCTGTGAATATTACCAACAGGAAATGTATGTTCTTTAATTGGTGCATTTTCCTACTGAAAAGCCTGAGCATTTGTCAGCTCTTAACAAAATAATCCCATAACCCAATTATGGATGATGCGTTGTTGTAGTTTACATAAAAATGTAATATAAACACAAACTTTGTTAATAGGTTTCTCTGATTTATTTCCACATCATGCTTACGGCTAGTAGATGCTTAGTGCTGTTGTATCTTCATAATGCTTCA
>NC_139962.1:40177443-40194943 GCF_963454915.1 Gymnoscopelus microlampas | reverse complement strand
GTAACCCAGCAAAACACATAGCTAGTGTAGCGCAGAGTGTAGGACAGAGCTCATTTGCAACTCGGGGCTGCCTGCCAAAGTGTAGATGTACTGTTAGGCATCGCCTCTCGTTATTATCCCCTGTGAGAATGAGCGAGAAGGGAGCCACAGGGATTTCTGCTGTAATCAAACTGCAAGCTGTTTAAAGACACCCCCCCCTCTCTGTTGTTTATATTCTCCCAATTATACACACAGATTTAGCTGTGTTTTTGGTGTGCATTCAAATTACATAATGTTCATTAATATGGATGATGTATATCCTGTCTTACTTGGTCACCTCTCTCTCACCTCACTAGCTCTGTCTCTCTCAGTTGCACACTGGGTTAAGTTTACTCTGGGAAATACACCCCTGGGAATGGGAAACTAGTTTTCAGCTGTCACGGGGGGTGGCTACTGAATTGCTGTGAAGCTGTCAGAAAAATATCAGGGTTCCTTGAATACAGATTTTTTTTTCTTTCTATATTTAAGTGAATCATTTATTGTCAGTCTTCCCTGTGCTGACCATTGTACAATTCCACAATAATGGAAACTAGAAAGGGGCGCTCAGTGGCTCAGTGGCCACGTCACTCTGACTCAGACATAACCATAAACAAACCTGATATGCCCATATATAGGCATGCCACTATGATTCAGACATAACCATAAACAAACCTGATACGCCCATATATAGCCATGTCACTATGACTCAGACATAACCATAAACAAATCCAATGCAACCCATGTATAGGCATGTCACTATGACTCAGACATAACCATAAACAAACCTGATACGCCCATATATAGGCATATATGGAAATCCGGTTGTCCAGAGCACACAGATTCGACCGTCATGCCCATGTACGTATGATCATGTGCATATCTGGGACAAACCTACTTCAAATTCGGTGCTCGCATTGGTAAGGACACAAGGGAGTACCCCATAAAAAGTCATTCTTAAATTACTTAAATTCCTCAGTAATTTTCTGCGTGCGTATGGTAGTTGCCTAAGGACCCAAACAAGTATAAAATCAGTCAAATAAATAAATCTAAATCTACCTGCTTTGCCCTCTCGGCACATTTCTAAACCCTGTTTGGAATTGGATTGTTTTGTTTTTCTGATATATACTGTATTTATACAGGTTGTTCGACAATTCAAATGAAGGCTTTAGGAATTGGGAGTTCATGACAGTTCACTGCTGGGGGGAGCAAGCAGAGGGCACATGGACCCTTGAGATCATCGACTCACCCTCACAACTACGCAACCATGAAGTACTGGGTAAGATTAAAAGACTCAACCGTGCACGGTCACACACACACACACACACACACACACACACACACACACACACACACACACACACACACACACACACACACACACACACACACACACACACACACACGTTCATAATATGCTCTTCAGATACCACACACAGAAGTAGCACCCACCTGCATTTTGCTTGTTTTCGGTGCAATTGGGCCTCATGCACAGAATGTGTATACAATCATATTTGTTTGTAAAGTGTACTTACAAACATTTCCACCAACTTGGTGGTATTTAATGTACTTTCTTTCTTAATTTCTCACTGAAACTGGTGCAGTTTTAAACATACATAGTCAAAAAAGGCACATCCAGATTGTTAACATGACATTTATTTATTTTCACGTGGAAGCACAGTGAAACCCTTTGTGATTAGCAACCATCAGGCGATCGATCATACTGGAGATAAATATTCTGTGACTACTTCAAAAGGTAAGAAAATCGAAAAATTGCTGGCAGTGGGCAAACGCAGCCAGAAATAAGTCTGGCAGTGAAAGAGTTAATTATAATTTTTGCTCATGCCATTAGTTATGTCTGTCTTTCACAAATGAATGACTACATCCTAGGGCATGGCCTATCAAAATAAACGAGTGTGATAACATAGTACATGTTATTGGCTTAATTATGGGTGTTGCACCACCTAGGGAAAATTCCACCAGCCGCCACTGATATAGATTATCAGGCATTCGTCACATCCGACCTTGGTCACAGGCATATCACCCCCACCAATGCAATACGTGGTTGTATGTGCTGAGGCATCAACAAATACCAGGTATTGATTCGTTTTTCACATACTGTACCCATAGCCTTATTTATTCACAATGAGAATGAGAATATAGCCTTTGAGCAGTGAACATTAATTTAACCATACATTTCTTATTTACTGAACAGTAGTTAGATCATGAATCAACATAGTACTTTAGTCTTCCAGACTAGAATAAATACTGTCACATGCCTGCACTTCCGTGCCTTCTCATCGCTGTCAAAATCTGCTGTGTGGCTTAAGAGGAACTTGAACAAAGTCCAAGTTTCGATATACGACCGTGGAAAACTGCTCTGTCGAACCAAAAGGTTGTCCCGCTGGGATTTCCCCACAGTGTAGGGAGGGAGTTGTTTGAAAACACAGCATGTGCTGCTGGCTGCCAACCTCGCCAATACATAGCCATTCTGAGAACTGTCAAAGGTTGCTGTTTTCTGGTCTGTGTTTTGATTCCTTTGCACCGGGATAAACTCCAGTCTTTCCTCAGCCAAGAATTCTATCACACCCCATCCGAGAGTTGCGCGCCCTGTTTAAAACCTGGATTCAATCAGTGCATGTCTGAAGACCAGATTTTAATTGAATGCTTTGGAGATATGCAGAGCTGGCAGAGCACAAGAAACTACTAGGACTTTCATGTGTAAGTTTCAAAAAGACATTAACCAAACAAAAATATATTTTTTGGGGGGAGTGGGTCTTTAATCTACTCTTGCTGAGCCTTACAACTGAAGCTTGGGTTAGAGTCTAACCCAAGAGGGTCGAGCAGAGAGGTAGCTTTCGGGGCCAGTTCAGCCCACCTTGTAACTTGATCAGATGCTGTATACATTAGACATTGGAGCAACATACAAAAAGGCGCAATTTCGGGAAATTGCAAGTGTGGTGGCCCGATGTGAGTTGTGGGTTGAGAGAAAAATGCTTGAATGGGAGTCTTCACATTTTCCCATTCAAGTCAATGGGGAAAATGTATTCACTAATAAATTAATATAAATTAAACTTTACAAACTATCACTTAGCAGCATGGAAGCACATAATTCCTGATGAAGCCGGTCGATTTGACATATGGCTCGTATGTGTGCCGCCAAAACTGTAGTAGTGTGGCAAACAAATAAAGGTGAACAAACACTATAATGTATTGCCCATAGGGGCAACCACACTAATTACTGTATGCACAGCACCAGCATTGTACGATTATATAATTTACCTCACATCTCCACAGAATGCTTATATAAAGATAGAATAGAACTAGAGAGACCCTTAGGGAAGATACAGCTTTAGCTTGTATTGATTGGTCAGCTGCTGAATAACCCCTAGGGGAGATACAGCAGTTGACCAATCAGCTTATAACCCTCTTGTTGTTTCGTCACTCCTCTTGCCCAGGTCAAACTTTCTTGCCACGTTTCTTTTTTCAGCCATGCACAACAATAAAGCTTCTATTTCAGAGCTTGAAAAGTGTGTTGATTTCTCACAGGCTGACTGAAGAATAAAAGTAAGAAGATTTAAGATTTAAGGAAAGTTTTTTTTCTTTTTTTCTTTTTACTAAATTTTTATCCCCCGATTTTTGTAACCCCTATTTTTTACACCCAGTGCCAATTGTCTATGTAATCCTGGGCACTACCTTCCCTCTGCCAACCTAGGGAGGCCAGGGCTGAGCTCATGCCTCGTTCAATGCATGAGAGCCAACTGACCTTCTTATCACCTGACAGGGGAGAGTTTCCCTGGTTGGACGTAGCGCGTGGAAGGAACACGCTATTCCAACCAGTTCCTTTCCCCTCCATCAGGCGCCCCGGCTGGCCAGGGGGAGGCAGTATAGTGACCAGGATTACTGCATGTTTTTGTGAGGGTACCTACCCTAGGAGACACGGGGAGAACATGCAAACTCCACACAGAAAGGCCCTTTCGCCAACCCCACCTAGGGTATGAGGAAAGTTTTTTGAATGAGGCCCATTGTGTTCCCAGATGATTATGTGTAGTTGTTAGCAACCGACTTTAGTCCGGGAGTCATGGGGCTTAACGTGGTTTCGTCGGTAAAAGTTTTTTTCTCAACTGATTCTTGCTGCTGTGGGTCCCCTCTTAAGGATTCAAGAGGGTGCCCGGTGAAATCCCTTGGGCATTTTTTATTATTAACCCCTTAATGCCCAAAACACAAAAAAATCACCCAAAATAGACTTCTATGGTATTTCATGCAAAATACTTGATGTAATTGCTTAAAATTTGCTTTCTACAGTGTGTATCCATGTAAGTGGATGTTTACAGTGCATTAGATTTAATATTTGTAAACTTTTAAATATTAACCCCTTCATTCCCAGAACAACTTAATCTTTAAACTGTGATATTGTGAAATAGAACATGTACAGAAATCAAATCAAATGCATCAGATCTGCTTTCTACTAAGTCTAATAGTGGAACTGGTCATGTTTCCTTTTGGATGAATGCATATTAACCCTTTGAGGCCAACCATCTTTGAGTCATTAACCCTTAAATGCCCAAAACAAAAAAACGTTTTTTATGGCATTTTATGCAAAAATATTGATTTAGCGCATAAAATTTGATTTCTACAGAGTTTATCAATGAACGTGGATGTGTAAAATTTTGTTTTTTGATTTCACATTAGAAAATGTCATAGATATTAACTCCTTCACACCCGAAGCACCAAAATCCATTAAAAATGTTGATTTATGACATGTTATGCACAGTAAATCAATTCAAATGCAAATTAGCTGTATAAGAAATTAATAATGTTTATGTGGAAGTGGTCATATACAGCATATCCCATGTTAAGGTCCAATGATACCAACTAACCACATTTTCCTGAGACACCAGAATCAGAGACGGAGACAAGAACCAAGTTTAAAGGAATTTATAAAAGAAAAAGGAAAGAATCCTATCTAAAACTGTCTTGAGTATCCTACAACATAACAGTGACAGGACAATGTGCATGGCAAACCATGTACTCTGCAGCTGCATTTTTTGGAATTGCATGGGTTGTCAGTTTTGCAGCCACATTTAATCATTTGCAAAATGTAGTCTGGGGCAGGTTTGCAACCTTCAGGTAGAGTGGTTGGGCTCAGTGACCTGTTAGTTATGTCTTTTTCCCATCCAAATTTCACTGGGTCGCATGCTGGTGGAAGATGCCCGTCAACGGACGCTGCTTGCAGCCTGCGGGCCCGACCAGGAGCGGAGGGACCACGTGCGGAGAGGCCTCGGTGGCCTGTCCTCCGCACTCCTCCGCGGCCAACCCCGGCCTAGCAAGACCGAGACGCACCGTCTGACCAAGTTGCCCTGCCACGGACCGCATGAGGGCCCCCGCTGTCGGCCTCGCCTCAAGCCCCATCACGGGGCTCGGCGAGGAGATCCGTATGCGGCGGGGGCGCAAAGGTCCTGTCTATCCCTATCCCGTTTGATAGGCCGTGTGTTCTTTGTGGCGTACCTATCGTCGGTGTCCTTTCACTGGTTCTGCTTTTTGCGTCCAGACACCATGATTTGACGGTAAAGTACAAATGCAGTAAATGATACCTGGGAGAGCTCTAACCCGTGTGCGGTGCGGTGCCACTTTGCCCGGTGCAAACCGGTTATCGTGGACCAGTGCCGGGCGTTGGTTAACTTTTCCTGTGGGCTCTGTTCGTTCAGGGCCCTCTCACGTGCCGGCCGGACCAATCACATGCTAAGCAGACACAAAGAACTGAACATGCCAAGCGAGAACCCGGGATGTGGGAGACAGCAGGTTCGGGGGCGTAAGCAAGGGCTGAAATGTCCTGACACGATTCCGTCACAGCCCGCGTTGATGAAACAGGCGCTTCGACGTCTTGTAGAAGACACGGGTATTGATGGGGTCAGACTGGGGGAAGACTCCGACCTCTTTTTGAAGATTGAAGAGTGTTCGGTGCGATCCATTGAAGCCAAAGCTAACTGGCTAATTAGTAGCCTGGGGTCTCCACCGAAACAGTTGCGTCGCCAGAGAGAGATAAGTGGAGAAGTGCCTGGCAGAAGGGGCAGTCGCCTGCAAAGGTTTCACCGCCGGGTGTTTCTGAGGCGGCTGTACCACTTTGATAGGAAGCGGTTAGCCAAAACTGTCCTAGACGGGGACAATGTTATCGGGTGTCCGATACCCATGCATGGAATACATCGTTTCTACCAAAATTCTTGGGGGCTAGAGCGACCGTTTCTTGGACTGGGCCATTTCCGTTCCTTCGGTGGGGCTGACAATACTGTCCTCGGCGATTTGATCTCGGGTGAAGAGGTTCACTCTTGTCTCCAGCGCATGCAGAACGGCAAAGCGGCCGGTCCCGACGGTATCACTCGTTCTGAGTTGCTACTATGGGACCCTGACGGCTCGCAACTCGTGCACATCTACTCGTCGTGGTTGGTCACTGGCTATGTCCCCCAGTGCCTGAAGCGGTGCCGTACGACGCTTATCCCTAAAAGTGATGACCCAAGGCTATCCGGGTCAGAGTGAGGGAGTGGTTCCGCTTGCATCAATCGTCTAGCAACGGGATCCTCTACTCAAGCAATTCCGATGCCGGCATCGGCCTCTTGCAGCTCCGCTCGGTTGTCTCTGCAGCCCAGGCCCGCCGAGCCTTCCGACTCGGGTTGTCCAATGACAAGGTTATCCGGAAGGTGGCTCGCGCGGTTATTGGGGCGGATAAGTTGAGGCAGTGGTGGCTTAGGGCTGGGGGAATATATATATATATATTTTTTTTTTAAATGTTTTTTTCTTTTCTTTTCCCCCCCCAGGGGAATATGTTCTGTAGATATTTTTGTGCAGGATGCTCAAGATGGAAGGCCTGAAAGGGTTAATGTTCATTCATCCAAAAGGAAACAAGTTCCACTATTGTAGAAAGCAGATCTAATGCATTTGATTTGATTTGATTTGATTTCTGTGCATGTACAATATCACAGTTTAAAGATTATGTTGTTCTGGGCAGGAAGGGGTTAATATTAAAAAATGCATAAATATTAAATCTGATGCACTGTACACATCCACTTACATGGATACACACTGTAGAAACCAAATTTAAGCATTTAGATCAAGTATTTTGCATGAAATACCATAGAAGTCTATTTTGGGTGATTTTTTTGTGTTTTGGGCATTAAGGGGTTAATAATAATAAATGCCCAAGGGATTTCACTGGGCACCCTCATGAATCCTTAAGAGGGGACCCCCAGCAGCAAGAATCAGTTGAGAAAAAAACTTTTACCGACGAAACCACGTTCAGCCAAAAATCACCCTTTGACTCCCGGACTATTAGAAGATATGCACATGTGTGTGTCCACGCGCGCGGGCGTGTGCACACACGCGCACACACACACACACACACACACACACACACACACACACACACACACACACACACACACACACACACACACTTGTGCTCTCTGGTTTAAACCCTTTTTACCCTTTTTGGAACAGGCAAACTAAAAGAGTGGGCCCTGATCCTTTATGGCACCGCTGAGAATCCTTACCAATCCCATGGTGCTCAGCACTCCCGCTCTAGGATGTTGGAGATCCCCAGCACGAGCCAGGAGCCCAAGACACCAGAACCGCCCATAGAGGGCCCAGAGCATCAGGATGAGGAGGAAGAGGAGTATAATGGTATGATGATATTGAATGATGATGATGACAATGACGACGACGATGATGATGATGGTGATTACAAAGTGGATAACAGTGATGATGGTAACGTGATAATGACGATGATGATGTGAAATGTGTCTGTCATCAGGGCCGTGCCACACTGAGTGTGGGGACCAGGGCTGTGACGGACCAGATGCTGACCACTGTCTCAACTGTATTCATTTCAGCCTGGGCAGTTTGAAGAGTGGCAGGTAAAGGATGGAACATGGTCGTGGATGGAAAGGTCTCAAATTACGCACATGATACTCCACATGTCGTTTTATTTGATCATGAAGTGTCTCCCTTTACATCGGTTGCAGTGGCGTGCACAGACATTTTGAGGGGCAGGTGCTCAAGTAAATTATACTTTTTTTTGTTTACTTGGTCTGCTCTTTTTTCCCTCTACACCTATACCTCTTTGCCAAAAATAGCCGATCTACAAGCCCACAGCGCCTCGCAGCGCGAGGCGTTGTGGGCTTGTAGATCTGCTATTTTTGGCTAAAGTTCTCCTCAGAAAAGGGATGCTATGGGATGCTATGCCAAAGGTTATGGTAAAAAGAAAAATCATAATCACATAAAGATTTGGCGGACCCCCTGTAGTAACTCTGAGGACCCCCTAGGGGTCCCGGACCCCCTGTTGAAGACCCCTGCTGTAAACTGTGTGCCCTTTTTTCAAAAGGGCACTTCTGGTCAAGAGGGCAAAGGGCAGGTGCTCCAGCACCACCTAGAGCAGCGGTGTCAAACTCGCGGCCCGCGGGCGTTTTGCGGCCCACGGAACGGTCCATGGCGGCCCAGGAAATACTTTTAAAAATAGTAAATTGATACTACATCTAACAGACATAGATTCGGAGTTAACATTGCCTTGCTCTCCCCCACTCGCTGCAGCCAAGTAGGTACTTGCTGCAGCCAAGTAGGCTGCAGCAAGTACCTTTGATGGCCCGCTTTGTCTCTCCCCAGCTGTGGAATGTTGTGGCTGATTGGCTCGTTAAGAGTCTATTCAACTACTAGTCGAGTAGTAATGGCTATACTCTTTGATCCTCACACAGGAGTCAGACTCTCTCTCTCTCTCTCTCTCTCTCTCTCTCTCTCTCTCTCTCTCTGTCTGAAGCAGCAAGTGACTTAGATGTGTTAAAAATAAATGTATCAAAGCTGCTTCTTTTATTTCTCAGGAGCTTGCCCAGTGAAATCCTCAGTGTTAATTGAACTCGGAGTGGATTTAACATTCTATCTGGGGAAAGCATCTGTGTCATTTTAAGATTTATTTGGCTATTCAAAAATAGCAGATCTACAAGCTCATAGTGCTGCACTGAGTGCTGCACTGTGAGCTTGTAGATCTGCTATTTTTGAAAAATCATGGAAATCTTTACAAATGTCTCCTAAATGCAACAGTTTTCTGAAACACTTATGTTGCTATAATGTGGTTCTCTAACTTTTTTACGTCTATATTATATATATATATATATAATAGGTAGTTAGAAGCATTAATCATATATGTGTTAAAAAATAAATGTATCAAAGCTGATAGAATGTATTTAACATTCTATCTGGGGAAAGCATCTCTGTAATTTTAAGATTTATTTGGCTATTCAAAAATAGCAGATATAAAGTAGATCTGCTATTGTGGATCTGCTTGTAGATCTGCTATTTTTGAAAAATCATGGAAATCTTTACAAATGTCTCCTAAATGCTAACAGTTTTCTGAAACACTTATGTTGCTATAATGTGGTTCTCTAACTTTTTTATGTCTATATATTATATATATATATATATATATATATATATATATATATATATATATATATATATATATATATATATATATATATATATATATATATATATATATATATGAGACATGAGAACGCTCCCCCCTCCCCACTTGCTGCAGTGAAACTCCTTCTGTAAAGAACAATAGGCAAGCAATTGAAGTAATTAAAGTAGCGAATCTTCATAAAACATTTTTTAAAATTATATACTGTAGTTATAGCAGTGACTGAGATGTAGTGGAGTAAAAGTAAAAGTTCTGGAAATTGGAAATACTCTAATAAAGTAAAACTACTTCAAATCTTTACTTAGGTACAGTACTTGAGTAAATGTAATTAGTTACTTTACACCACTGTTCTATAAATGTAATTATTTAACAACCCACACAAATTACCAGGTATTGTTTAACTTCAAATTGAATTATTCTACTTAAAATGGTTTATAATAATAATTATAATTATTATAATTATTATTATTGTTACAAATTGCATTGTTTGTTTTCTGAGACAAGATCAGACAACAGATTGAAAAACAATGCTGTATAACTGAATGCGTGAGCGCGCATGTGTGTCCGCAACTGGTTCCTGCCCACCTCAAGTCACAATTTGACCAATCTTGCCCGGACACCAAATTGAGTTTGACATCCCTGACCTAGAGTCTATCTGTGCACGTCCCTGATCGGTTGTATCTGTCTGAATGTAGGACCTGTGTGAGTCACTGTCCACTGGGGTACTATGAGGACTCAGGGGCTCGTCGATGCAGACGCTGCCACAAAGGCTGTGAGAGGTGTCGCGGCCGCTCAAACATAGAGTGTCTGTCCTGCAGAAGAGGACTTTACCTCAACGCTCTCAATTCCACCTGTGACGATACCTGCCCTCCTGGATACTTTGCCGATGACAGTACGTTCCATAATTTCACTATGGATTGAACAAGGCTGTGATTACATTTACATTTATTTGTGTGTGATTGGAAAAAGACAAGCTTCCACACACGCAAAGAGAGCTACCAGCTCTCTTTGCGTGTGTGGAAGCTTCCAAACAGAAACAAGTCATCAGACGATTCCTTTTCTTAACGGGAACACGGTCGGTAAGTCATCAAACCCTTTCCACCCTGAATGACCCCTGTGTTTTGTTTGGCTCAGGGATAAGATTTACACAGTGAGTTTGGTTAAAGGAACATACCAGTGGTCTGTCGCTATATACTTGACATTACTGCTGACCATTTTCCAAAGCACCAAGTGGTTTGTTTTAGAGGAAGCAATTGGATTCCATTAATTTCATGATTGTTTATTGACTGAAAGTTGCTTGAGATAGATAATCCAACAAACGAAATGTCACTGCGGGGTTGTTTGTCATAGTTTCATTATTGTTGCATCGTAATGCACTTTAAAGCGCAGGTTCATTTTAAAATAGTAGCCATAAATATTGGTGAAAATATTGAATTAAAAACAAAATTCTAATACCCATGTCTTCTTAACCATGCAATGATGTTTAACCAATGTTGAGTAAATTCTTCGGTTAAGTTCAGTAAAATTCAGCATTATTGACTTTGCAAACTCAAAATCTACTGTCATAATAAATGGGAATAGTTGTTGTTTATGGACAAAATGACCAAAGCAGTAAATAGCCAGTGGCATATTGACAGCAGTAAGGTCCTTTAAGCTCTTTGGATCAACTCACAACACTGATCCACACAGGATATATTGGCTGCAAAGACAGATCTGGTGTTTGTATACCATCCCACACACACACACGCACACGCGCACGCGCACACGCACACACACACACACACACACACACACACACACACACACACACACACACACACACACACACACACACACACACACACACACACACACACACACACACACACACACACACACACACACACACACACACACACACACACACACACACACACACACACACACACAGGGAAATAAATAATATGCTCTGCTAGAGAACAAAGATGATCACAAGAAAGATCCTTTCTCACATCTCATGTCTTGTCTGTGTGAACATGAGACCAGGCCAGAGAAAGGATCATTTACTGTCCAGCTTGTCCTGCAAATAAGACAGATGTTTGGAGGATCATGCTTTTTCTTTTCTTTTCTTTTTTAATCTGTGTAATTATCCAAGTTCAGCAGGATTAGCTCTGAGCTTGTTGACATTCAGTGTGTGATCGGAACTGTGTCTGCTTCTTGCTTGTTTGCATTTCTGGCTCCGGGCCTTGATTAGGCACTGGTTATTACTGCATTCACTGCCATAAGTCCATGAAATGTTTTCAATAACTTTTCAAACTTCCCCCTTGTGTCTAATCCAGTGCAAAGACAGTGTCTGAAGTGCCATGACGCCTGCATGGAATGCCTGAAGGATGCAGACAGGTGCACAGCATGCAACGATGGCTACAGGTAAGAGGCGTGAGACCAGGGTTACATTTGTTGCGGAGAAGGGGGGAATACATGCCTCTGCTTTTGATATCCACTCACTGGTCATTCATTTGTATCGCCTGTTTTCCCTGCTTCTGGTCAGATTGAATACATGCATTTTCTGATATGTTTGTTTTTCATGTTTGATAATATCACAATTACAAGTTAATTAAACATTTATGTAGTTGTCAAATTATTTTTAACAAGTATGTATGGTTTAAGGTAAGGGATATTGCTTTGTTAAAATACATGTTAAATAGCTCTATATTCAACTCTAACATAAAGTTGAAGCTGATAAATGGGTACTCTGAGTCTCTCCTGATTGGATGAAATTGGCAACCCGCTTGAAAAAGTATTTTCTGTTTATTACAGAGCTGGAGAGACAGGGAGACCTCTATTACTGAACAAACACTCTATAGCAATGATTACTATCAGAATATAGTGCTTTAATTCCAAAAAAACACTTTTAAATATCGACTTGTGAGAATATATATTGTTTACAAGTCGACCCCTGAGTGAATTCAGTGAAACAGTTAAGCTGTCATCAGTTACATAATGCTTTATGCCACCCTTGTTTGAGACAAACACCATGGTTTGGCTGAGCGTTTTTTTTTGTGTGCCTCCAGTCTGGCAGGGATGACCTGTGTTCCAGAATGTGTAAACGGAACCTTTTTCCACCTGGAAGAGATGACGTGCAGCCCGTGCCATGCCTCCTGTTGGACGTGTACAGGTCAGTGTGCCTGTTGATTCTCTGGATCTATAGACGGTGCTGCAAAAAGTCTTTGCAATACGCTTGCCGTTTTTAAGCAATTTGTCTTTCTATTGGATTGTCCTACTAGTTTATTCTGAGAAACAGCAGCTTTTAGTTAACTTGCTCGCCTACAAAACATGTCTATGTCTGTGTACTTATGGTTCACATCAACATCAAAACATTACGCACGTCATGTTTCAGAGCTGAGCTGTGGTTGTTTTCAACTTCCATTGAGCTTATGTCTTCCTAGTGTCTAGGAAGACATAAGCTACCTGATCAGAATCTACCTGATATTGACATCTCATAGCAACCTCCTGTTGAGTTGTAACTGTTGAAACTGTTTGTAGACTGTTTAAGCAGTTTATAGTCAGTCTATACAATGTTGAAACACTCTATGGAATATTAAAACAGTCTATTGGCTGATACATTGACCAAATTACTGGGGCGATGCTTAATTGACACAAATGACATGATATTGCTCTAACTACTTATATATGATGTGGTTAATTTGAGAAATAGATGTTATTATTGCCACATCTTTGCCTTTAACTTCACATCCTCACAACATCATTCTTACAATGCCACATTGTGATAAACTGCTCCATCAGTTAGGGAAAGATAAATTCATTACATCTGTGATGACGTGGGTTTATATCCATTATGATTGAGCAAGGTTGTTGGTTTGCGATATCATTCCAGGCTGACATTTAGCTCTGCTAGAGACCAGCTTTGGATTTAGCCAATATTATTGACAGATCGCCCTGAGGAGGCTCTAGGGGAGAGCTAACCATGGCAAATAGTTTCAGCTTCAGTCTGTCCTATAGGAAATAAGTTGACTTAGCCTGGAGCTATATGGTGTTTATTGCTGTTGAAGGGCTAAACGAGAACACCTCTGTCCGTTATTACTGAGTGATTGAAATTTGACCGAGCCAGAGAAGACGAGAGAGAGAGAGAGAGAGAGAGTCCTGGCTTTTGTGCATTGTGCTGATAGCATGTGGTTGATGTATAGCTTGCTGATGATGTGTGACATGTAATGATTGTATATTGTACTGCTAACCATACTTTCTAAACAGACCTGAGGGGTTTCTGAAATTGACTGACAGGCTGTATTATGTCCATCTCTTCCCAGGACCAGGTAAGGAAGAGTGCATCCAGTGTACCAAAGGCTACCTGCAGCAGGATTGGTGGTGTGTGCAAACATGCACTGCGGGGTACTACTCTGGAGAGTCGCCAGGGATCCCACAGCAAATGTGTCGCAGGTGAGTTACTCTTGATCTCTGCATTAGCATTCAAATGTCATTTATTGAACCAGCAGTATCATACCCACAATGCATTGCACAAAACAGCCAGAGTGATCAGAGCCAACCTAAATTCAGTGTGAAAATGATTATGTTACAGATGGTTAAGTTTACGTATAAGGGTTCAAATATCTGTGTTTTGGCATTAGGTCAGAAATGGTTACGTTTTCTTTTCAGACACAATATAACCCCAGAAAACCTCAATAAATTCAATGGTAATATCTCATATGTGCTTTGTTAACCAACGGTTAGCAATTGCTTGAACTTAACCTTGAGCCTTTTGGGAGTGTGTCCCCCCCCTTTTCTTTATGTAAATATATCTAGAATTGCTTTCAGTGTTGTTGCTGATATGTAATGTATTGTATGTATTGTATGTCTTGATGAATTGAGTACAAAGGACCACAATGGAAACAAGCCCCTGGGACTTTTTGTGTAATCCTTTTTGTAACTGTACTGCCGTACTGGTTCCAAAACGTGCTAAGAAAGTATTGAATCAATCAATCAATCAAAAACCTCAAACGTGATGGCGTCAGAGTTTGTAGAAATGTGGTTCTGGTACTGGTTCAGGAGACACAACCTTATTTGTGTTCATAGCCTGCAGTTCATGCATTAAGTGGAGCCCTGTCTTTCATTCACCAGTCTCTGTTGACCATATCTAGAGAGTGTAGATGTTTTGCTGCTGTGCCTCTTGTGAGTTGAATAGATTAGCGCTCTAATAACGATGAAATTCACCCATCTTTCATGTTCATATTATGCAATTGCAGCTGACAGGGCTTTCATTGAACTTGCACTATGAAAGCTGTGACTTAAACACTTTTGCACAAGTGTGCATATTGTAAAATACTTTGAGAATTGTGTGTGTTCGAGTATTTCTTCTAGTCTATTGAGATATGAGTTATGTTTCTTTGTATAACTAACTGGGCTACTCTGTGGGGCTGGATAGAGTGGTGAGTTAAGGCATATACATGCTCCAAATTAATCCATCTACCCACCGTACTCACTTATCCACCTAAAATTCCTTATTGATAAGACACTATCATAGTCCTGTCCAGTTAGTCCCGGAAAAGACGCGCTGTGATTGGCCAGTAGTCAGGAGGCTTGCCTTCTACAAAATGGTGGCCGCGATACAGGTCGCTCCAAGGAACTGCAGAGGCCAATGAGGTATCTAGGTTTCCATATCTATGACGGACCCCACCGGAACCAGAGGGAGGCGGGGTCAACCCTCAAAGGAGTATGATGGTGTCTCATCAATAAGCAACTTTAGGTGGGTAAGTGATAGGAAGAAATAGTCTAAAATTGGAGCATGTAGGGACCTTTATAAGCTGTGTTCATGATAATACAGACCTTAATAGCTTGTTTAGTATCTTCTCTTATTATCCACTTTAACATCATTTTTATTATGCCTCCAGTTGCAAAAGACGTGGTTGGAGGCATAATATAATTATTTCTTGTTGTCTGTCCGTCCCAACCTTGTGAATGCGATTTTTCATCGCATTCACAGGAATTTTGAAGGAATTTCTTGGAATTTGCATGAACTTCCACTTGAACTCAAGGATGGACTGATTATAATTTGGTGGTCAAATGTCAAAGGTCAAGGACACTGTCACCTTCATTACATATAGTAGTCTATATACTATAAGTTTGTGCAGTACACATTATCAGAGTACTTGGAGGCTAGTCTGGAGCTGTGTAGAACTCCATATTCGTATTTTTTAAGTCATTTATTGCATGATTTTTATGTTTATTTGTGCTATTGTAATGTTATGAGAATTGATGAAAGAAAAGTAGAGGAAAGAAAATATACTCTTGGTTTTCGTGAGAAACAGGACAGAATTCAGGATTCGGGACTTCTCATAATTCAGGACTGTGCTGAATTTAATGCATTTTGAGGACCAATCCACTGTCCTCAAAATATCAATCCGTTCTGCCTTTTCAGAATTCCTTACTCACCCTCACCATAGAGCTGTTCCAAGTCTACCCAGACTTGCTCCAAAGCCAACATGGTCTTTCAGCTTTCTGGATGTCCTACTTTGATATGACATCATGTCAGAGGGACGTGATTCATGTTTCTTGAGAGCGCAAACGGATGTTTCACCTTGCATTCTGCCAAGACAGTTAGTTAGGGTACAACAAGTTTACAACTTTCACGAATCGTAATTAATTGTGATTGTCTCAAGTCAAGTTATTGTTAGCATACAATGGTTTATGTTGCTTGCACAATTTAAAGGGACTACACCATGAATTTAAACTTTTTTGTGTGTTTTTGGTCTCCCCTACCTCTCTTCTATCCCAAAAAATACCCCAGTTTGAGCACACACACTTTCACAGCATATCTATGTAAATTGTAAATTATGTAAATCAAAACAGGCCAAACTGATTTGGCCCCGAAAGTGACGTCACTAGCGGTACAATCCCTCCCGTTTTTCAGTTCCAACTTAGAACATTACACACACATCCACATTAGACATTTTACCACATTGGCACAGGACAATGTGGTATTGCAGGTGAAAGTGCTTTATAAGCCAGAGAGAAGTTAGTTGGAATGACTATATCTGAGGCTTGATTTAGGCTCAAACCTTTTGAAAAACGTTTGATTAAATTTTTTTTTTTAAATAAAAAAATCATGGTGTAGATCCTTTAAGAACCAGGAATTCTCTGTTTCAGAGCTTGGAACACCTTGCTAGCGTGTCTGAAAACACGTATAGGTTGACACAGGTCTAGAGGGGTTAAAGACAATGCAGGTACTGTTTTGCACTTGCTAGAGCTGGGACATCTCTGGATCAGAGCCTGGAACACTCTGTTTTGCACATCTGTCAATCTAATGCTGTATACATTTTTTTGGTAATATTATGTATTTTTATCATGTTTTCACTGAAAGGTGTGTATATTCTATGGACCCCAGGGAGATTAGCTGTCACTGAGGTGTCAGCTAATGGGGATCCATTTAATAAACAATAAACAATAAACACACGCAGACACGCACACACACGTGCACACGCGCGCACACACACACACACACACACACGCACGCACACACGCACGCACGCACGCACGCACGCACGCACGCACGCACGCACACACACACACACACACACACACACACAGTTCTAGACTATTGGCCCCTTCAGTGCCTGTGTATAGACTTTCTTTATATCCTATATTACATTTGAGAAAAGTCAGCCCTTCCTGTGCTTCCTTGGGTGATGCCAATTCGTTGTTTCGGCATCAACACAACAACAACATATCACATGTCACTACAACACTAGCCATGTGATGTGGACACACACAGACAGAGATTCTGTGCATTTATTGATAGAAGATAACTAATGAGCATGCCCCTGGGGAGCGGGCCGGTTCTGTAGAACTGCTCATCTGATTGAGTTCACACTCGACACTGCACTTCCTTAGCAATATACCCATTGTACCTGTCCTCTCACACACAGCTGTGGCGTGCCTTATCCATGTGCAGCCGCTCCAGCTTATTAAAAAAAATAGGTTCTCTCACACTTTCTCCCCCTCTCTCTCCCTCTATCTCCCTCTCTCGCC
>NC_139962.1:39964943-40172443 GCF_963454915.1 Gymnoscopelus microlampas | reverse complement strand
AATATGAATTTATGGGTGCAGAATTTGGCCCCGTTTCAAAAGCTTTTATTTTATTCTCCAATGCAAGCCTCAGTTTATTCCTGTGAAATTCAGAAGGCCTGTAGAAGACAGAACAAATGGTAGTTTAATATGGAGCTGTGTTGGAATCAGTCTGTGGCTTTGCAAACCTTGTCAGTTTTGGCTTTTCAAAAACAAAAATGATTATAAGGTGGTTGAGTGTTAAATCATCCAGCTTAGATAGGAGGCTGCAGCCAGTGGTAGGTGCAAAGTTATCAAGTTGAGCAGCTTTAAGACTCATTTGTACTCTGTCGCACCTCTTTGCTTGACAGAGATTATGAAGTTTCAACAACAAAAACACTGTGCATTCACTTTTTAATTTTTCCCCCCCCTCAGTTTTGTCACATGAAAAGGGTCATGCGACAAAGTTAAGTCTTAGGTCTAACTTGTGCATCTGTCTGTTTATGAATCCCGTCATACTAGTATATCATCTTGGTAGGACCCTAAGTCTGGCTCAACTAGAAACAGATCTGGCAGGCAAGGTATTCTTGATGTGTAATAGTTTATTGTTGTCTTAGCACAGAGTGACTGACAGTCTACTACTAAGCAATTGTCTGGGGGGTATAAAGCTATAGATGGACATCCCACATATTGTAGGGGCTGCACAGAAGATGTGTTAATGAAAGGAGTAGGCACAGTGTTGGCTTTATTTTTAACCGGTTGTTTGTTTAGCAGGAATTGGCAAGAACATATTGGCAGGGCAACAACAATCTTACTATGAGTAAACAGTGCCCTGTTTGGTTTGACCGTGCTCCCATGGTGTTATGTAATGGGGCACGGGGTCTTGTATGCCAGATAACTGGCTTCCTCTAAATGTTTTTGTGTCAGAATGGCAGAGAAGAACTTCCAAACAAGGCCAGTCGATTGTATTGTGGACTGAAGATTAAATGATGTGGTATTTGTTGCACATAAGAGGACATTTGCTCAGAGTCCACCAGAAGTATTTGTCATTACTCTGCCTACATCACACCAGGTGCAGATTTACGTCATCACAACAATTACACCGGTGCACACAAGGGCAATATGCCGGCATTCCAACATTCTTTAGAGAGAGGACATAGCTAACAGAGATGGGATGAGGCAGGCGTGTCGAATGAGAAAGATAAAAAACTAGAAAATGTGCTCCTCGGAGCACAAGTCTCCGCCAGCAGACTTGTGTTGGGAATGTTGGGAATGTTCTAATTCTTATGTTCTAATTCTTACAAAAAATAGAACATGTTACTGTGTCATAGTAACATGACACACTGTCTGTATAAGTGTCCTATCCGTCCTGTCTGTATAAGTGTCCTATCCGTCCTGTCTGTAAGTGTCCTATCCGTCCTGTCTGTATAAGTGTCCTATCAGTCCTGTCTGTATAAGTGTCCTATCCGTCCTGTCTGTGTAAGTGTCCTATCCGTCCTGTCTGTGTAAGTGTCCTATCCGTCCTGTCTGTGTAAGTGTCCTATCCGTCCTGTCTGTGTAAGTGTCCTATCCGTCCTGTCTGTGTAAGTGTCCTATCCGTCCTGTCTGTGTAAGTGTCCTATCCGTCCTGTCTGTGTAAGTGTCCTATCCGTCCTGTCTGTGTAAGTGTCCTATCCGTCCTGTCTGTGTAAGTGTCCTATCCGTCCTGTCTGTGTAAGTGTCCTATCCGTCCTGTCTGTGTAAGTGTCCTATCCGTCCTGTCTGTGTAAGTGTCCTATCCGTCCTGTCTGTGTAAGTGTCCTATCTGTCCTGTCTGTGTAAGTGTCCTATCCGTCTGTCGGAAAGGCGACATGTAACCACTAAATGTTAGCTTGGCTGATGGCACTCCAATGGACTGTAAAGGGTCACTTTGAGTTAAATGAACACTGTGGGTTTTATAGTGTAGATTGTGGCCCCAGAGATAAAAGAAAATATATCAAATGGGGTCAATACATATCAAACTGGGGGTCCTTGAAATTCAAAACGTTGAGAATAACTGATATAGCCTATTTCTCCTTCTCTCTCTCTCTCTCTCTCTCTCTCTCTCTCTCTCTCTCTCTCTCAGCGGACGAGGTGTTCTGCGAGATGGTGAAGTCCAACCGTTTGTGTGAAAAGAAGTTGTTCCGTCAGTTCTGCTGCCAAACCTGTCTGTTGACAGGCTGAAGAGAAAAGCCCTTATCTCCCATGAACTCTACGCAGTTAGCTTCATTCTGTTTTGGAGAAAGAGGAAAAGAAAAGCTGACAACCTTTTTAAATTAAATATCTACCAATTCTCTGAAAAGAAGTACCACATATTCTTAACTTGTGCATCTTGTCAATAGCACAAAATAATATAAATTATGTTTTTTTTTTTACATAGCATCCCTATTCTGGGTATGCCATAATAGGCAAACATTCGGCAAACATTTGCCAAAAATACCAGATCTGCAAACTCACAACGTTGCAACGTGTTGTAAGGCTTTAGATCAGATACTTTCGACAAAGAGATTTGGTGAGATGAAGTATATAGGGTGTTGTGGTTAAAGAATAATGTACTTGTTGAGTCAGCTGGCAGATAATGCTGTTATTACTGACTTCTCAATAATATAGCGATATTGAATGTTGATTTTGTTTTTCTTTTCTTTTTTTTACAAAGTGAGTTCATGCCATTTTGGAAATTGATTCCTCAAATTTCATCCTGCAAGCTGCATAGGATAAATGTGATTTTCATAAGATATATTTTTAAAGTGGTCTTTTTATAAACTACGTGCATCATATAGAACATGTGCAAATCACTTTGTACCCCAAGACTGCATCGTTGTACAAGTGCATTGTGGATAAATAAATAAATAAAAAGCTCATAACCTATTAATCAGTTATGATAAAGCATTTGCAGAAAGAATGTCAATTAGATTTCTTTTTAAAGAGAAATCTGTAAAACATTAACTACACTGTTCAAAAACTGTACATTTAGAGATGTATGTGATGTTTTTACATTTGTGTTCAAGGACTTAAATAAATATGTTCATTGTTTATATCTGTCATGTATTATTTGGTTTTAGTTTTTATTCCTACAGTACTTTAGCATATTCTTTCATCTCTTAGTTGTCATGTTCAATATTCCATTTTGTCCTGTGTTAGGTGTATCCACATGCCTCCTCTGATACATAAGCGTAGCATAAATAAAATAACTTCTCCACAACCTCTGGAAAAGAGCATACCTTTACCTGAAAGGGGAAACCTGCACAGTAAAGATTTAAAGATTTCATTCTCTGATATAGGATACAATATTAATATAGTGTTTTTATAGAACATTATCTATGAATAGCACAGTATATTAATTAATTTATCAAACTTTTATTTCACCCCAAGAAACCATTGACACCAGAATTAGTAAGCCTGCATTGGCTCCTGGTTAGGTCCTGTATTCTTTAATCTTCTGCTACTAACTTTTAAGGCATTGCATGGTAGGCCCCCCTATGAGTCAATGTGAGAGATGAGCACTGCTGGTTGGCAATGTGTTAATCAGTTACAAAGCCAAATTAAATACTATCTATCTATCTATCTATCTATCTATCTATCTATCTATCTATCTATCTATCTATCTATCTATCTATCTATATATATATATCTGATATACTGAAAGTACCTGGGGTACACTTGGACAATAAACTGGACTGGACATCTTGTACATATGTCCCGTAGAAGAGGGGCCAGAGAGCTTTATTTCCTGAGCAGACTTTGGCGTGTGCAGGACTCTGTTGAACATGGCCATTCAGTGGTGGTCAGCTCAGCGCAGTGCTGTATGCAATGGTATGTTGGGGGTCAGCATCAAGGAAAGTGACACCAGGAGGCTGAACCAGCTTATCAGGAAAGCTGGTTCTGTCCTTGGTACCACCTTGGATATTGTGGAGGAGGTGGTCAAAAGGAGAATGACGACCAAATTCCTTGGTCAATAGACAATCCCTCTCATCCCCTACAGGACACTGACAGGGCAGAGAAGCTCCTTTGGCAACAGGCTGTTACACCTACATTGCGATAAGGAGCACTATATAAAAGACCTTTCCTGCTTGCCACTATAAGACTTCTCTAGCTGGTTTGATCAGGCTGATCAGGCTGGGGATGTTAAAATCAAGTCTCAGAGGGAGAGAGGAAGAGAGAGAGGGGAGGGAGGGAGGGAGAGGGAAAAAAGAAGGGAGAAAGAGAGAGATTGTGTGTGATGTCAGACCGGGGCTCACTCATCAAGAGAGAGGGAGAGTGAACCTGACCACACTGATCAATTCGCTGAGAGATGACATAGGCCAGACATAGGCAAAGCATTTCAAATACAGTAGCTTCTTCAGTGTTCTCCAATAAAGTGTTTTGTTGCTGTTGTTTTTAATATTGAAATATATCAAACTAGAAAAAGTGCTCCTCTGAGCACAGGTCTCCGCCAGGTCAGGTAGGTTATTGTGGGCCAGCAATGTTCGGAAGTCGCCAATCAGGATGGAATATGAAAAATCGGACAGATCCGTCTTGATCACTTGACTGTAGAGATACCGATTTGCATGATGTTTGGACACAATTTGTAGGAGTAATATAAAAAGAATTGTTTTGCAAAAATCTGCCTTCTGGTGGCGCTATAATTGGGTAATGTTTAAAGGGTGGCATTTGTTCCTCAACATAGTGCGAATGTGTGTGCAAAGTTTCACCACAATCGAACACTGCGTTTATGATTTAAGGCATTAAATCATTTTGTTCAAAATGGAGCACACCTGCAAACTTTCCAAGCCATTTTTAGCCAATCAGGATGAAAAATCCTGAAAAGACCCGTTTTGTTTAATGACTTAAGAGATACTGTGTACCGATTTGTGTGATGTTTGGAGTAAAAATGTTTTTGCAAGAATCGGCCTCCTGGTGGAGCTATAACAGGCCCATGTGAAAAGTTTGGGGCAGAGGTTCTGCTCTGCGAGTGTGTGTGGACAGTTTCGCAGCCATCATGCCAACGGTGCCGGAGATTAGCTGTTCACAGACGGACACACACGGACGGACGGACGGACGGACGGACGGACGGACGGACGGACAGACAGTGTGCAAAACGTAGTCTCAGCCATGCCTTCGGCCTGGCAGCCCTAATCTTGATATGACTGCTTGAACTGTGATGTGCTCTTTTGAAACCCTCTTATTGTGTATGTTGGGAAATGTCCAAGGCTCTCTCATTTTCAGTAAGTGACTGCAAGCCTGGTTGTTTTTGTGAGTCAAATGTGTGTTTCCCCATTGAGATGTTGACATGGATTATGGCTTTTCCTGGTAATGTTCATATTCTCGTTCCTGGCAATGTTGATACTGTATACAGGCTTATCAACATTTTGACATAATGACTTTGCTGTTTGTTCTACTGTCCAAGTGGGAAAATACATCCCTGTTTGAGCAAAGGCAGGCAATATAATACACTGCTCAATTAAAACAAGATTTATACTAATTATTTGAATGATCTAGGGCAGCCAGGTCGATTAATTGTGGACCTGAGCAACCCATCCCACAAGTCATAAACAAGAGAACTAAGCCTCACATAATAAGCAATCAATATACAACATGCAAAGTAATCAATATCTAAATTCTGGAGCTGCTCCATAAACAGTGAATGGAAGACTTTGTGGACTGAGATTATGTTTGTTATTTTAGATTAACCATTCCTTATATTTTAACGTAGTATTGAAGGGTTCTGAGCTAGACAATGCACCCATCTCCCCTTAAAA
This sequence comes from Gymnoscopelus microlampas, assembly GCF_963454915.1. Lineage (NCBI taxonomy): Eukaryota > Metazoa > Chordata > Actinopteri > Myctophiformes > Myctophidae > Gymnoscopelus > Gymnoscopelus microlampas. The sequence continues at coordinate 40,166,729 of NC_139962.1, read as the reverse complement.
TCCTCCTGGGTGCCCTTATACAGTAGTAACTTTTGCTTTCATCCCTAATTTATTCTCAGTGGAGCCCCTCCACATTTTACATCTGGATGATATACTGTATCTCACATTTCAGATTAGTTTTTTGGAAGCAGTGAGCCTTGTTCAGAAATATTGACTATCATAAGAACTACGAATCCTAAAACTGAGCATAATATCCTTTTAAGGCCTTCTTAGATTATTGGTTAAGAGAGCATTCACATACATTCCTTTTAGTGTGCATAAACAGAGTCTGACAAACAATACAGATTTTTAGTATCAATCTTAGAAGCGTATCCAAATAGCTTTCACTTAGAGGCACCATTAGGTTTTCTCAGAAAGCATTATGCATTTGGGTCGGAACGACTGATCTAAAAATAGCAAATGAAGCAATTGTAAACCAACTGACACTGAGGATGCCCATACAGCATACTTAAATACAGTACGTAATACATATGGACCCTGGGGTAAGCTGGGCAGGAAATCCTTACAGCCTTCAGTTTACTTCAAAGTGCTCTTTTAATCTATAGGCCTATACTGTAGTTCAAGTTTCTGACCTTATTTAGGATCAGAATCTGTGCTTTTCTAAACTTCATCCTTATTCCTTGTGAGCTTAATTATCCATCCAACACACACCACATTAATCATTATGTTCCTAGTTCCTACACTTTTGTGTCTGCCTGTGTGTTTTCTTCTGTAGCCTACAGAAAGATACATCATCATTATTGATTCAATTACTGATGTCTGTGTTTGATATAGCTGTGCGATGGCAATGACTTTGCAGAGGTGTCTGAATCATTCAGCAATGACCCATTTCTCAGTCTGATAAATGCTATCTGACTGAGGAAGTCTCAACGATACAGTATTAATCTTATTAAAGTTACTGGTCCATGACCATCTCAGTGTACAGGGAGACTAGTTTCTCTGCTGGGAGCTCTTTATGCAGCTTCCCGAAATTAATGATTAGGCCACAGAACAGAGGAACAATACAGTCTAATTCTGACTTCAAGCCATTAGAAGAGATTACCCTGTCTTCAAAATGTCTTGTGTTCATTTAAGTGTACTCAGTGTTAGATGCCAGCCTACATTTTAAAATGCCATTCGCTTTCGTGTTGAAAGGGTGTGGAAATTGCAAGACTTTAAAGTTGCTAGGTATAGCATAGGTAATTCAGTCTGCCATGCACTGTTGCAAACATGTGCAACAGGATGATCCTGATCCGCTTGAAAGGTTCCTCACCTGACAGACGTGAGAAGGGATTCAAAAATTCGGGCTCTGAGAGGCATCATCGAGGAGGTGAAGTCCAACCTCTCAGCAGTGGAGACATTCATCATCTTTAAGAATGCATTCAAATCTATCCATCAAGGAAGGTGATGAGAATTGACTCGATGCATATATCATCACACGTGCTAAATTGATAACACTGGATGGTAAAACTAATTGGTTCACGATCACACGATAACAACACAATAAAGACACCCTCAAACAAATATGAATAAAGTATACCGATGTATATAATCATCCGTATTATGCATATAATCATCCTGCCTGGTGCAGATCAAGAGACACAGCCAATAAATATAATATATTTGTATACAGACGTATACAAGGTGGGACTCTGTCTGAATGTCAAGAAGAGAGAATCTACAAGCTTGTCAATTGTTGTGAGCTTGTAGATCTGCTATTTTTACCACATGTTCACCCCCGTATAGGGACACCAGGGTTCATGTCGTTAGAAATGTCCTTTTTCCTTGCCATCATGCCCATAGAGTCTATCCTGCTCTATGGCTGCAAGTCATGGATCCTCAGCCTCACCCAACGACCTTCATGTTGAGCTCCCACCCGTAATTGGTAAAAAGGCAGCAGCATGCAGCTGGCAGGTCATTGCCAGAAACACCTGGAGCTCATGGCCCATCAAGTTCTCCTGTCGGAACCAAGAAAAGGGGTTCAGGAAGTAAGGTAAAGTAGGCAAGGTAGGCTAGTGAAAAAGGATATGTATATATATACACATATACATATACACACACACACACATATATATATATATATATATATATATATATATATATATATATATATATATATATATATATATATATATATATATATATATATATATATATATATAATTCTATTATTTCAAAAGATTTAAAACAGTTTAAACAAAAAGTATTTCATAACAAAAAAAAGAAAAAAAAAGAAGTAGGCCTATGAAAATAGCAGATCTACAAGCTTGCTACGTGGTGCTTGGGCTTGGGAGCTTGTAGATTGATTGATTGATTGATGTACTTTATTTAGTAAGACGAAGATGAGAACAACAGTACATGGAAGTACAAATTCACAATACAAGGTCTACTAAACTGGAAGACTCTTTAAGCACTGAGCTTGTTTAAGATGAGATCCCCATCCACACAAATCATGATGACATATAAGAGACAGACAGATAAACACACTACTATACAGAATGTTACACAATCAGCTTACAGGTTACTGGTATGAAGAGTGAAAGTAGGGTTTTACACTCCTTTACTCCTTTTGGCAGGGCATTCCACATTTTTGATGAATAGCATGAGAACGAGTTCATTCCCTTTGTTGAGCCAAATCTGGGTTGAACATGATTCGTGGAGCTACCTCTGGTGTTATGATCATGGACTTCATTAACATTTTGGAAGCATTTTGACAAATACAGGGGAATCCCAATGTTGTGGTGTATCTTGAAGACCAGGCCCTGCTATTCTGCTATTTTCACTTAGTTTGGGTCCCAGAAAAACGTCTAATTTCTTGAGCTAAAAAGTTTGGGAACCAGTGTTCTAATCTAGATCTAGAACACTCAGAAACGATCTAAAGTTTGTGCTTTGCTGCCCCCAAACACGAGGGGGCGCAATCATAAAAATGCAAACCTATTTGTTGAGCGGCTGCAGCAGCCAGACAGTGTCTCTTCCGGTCGGCAGCAAGCGTGTTGTTAATGTTCTCCATGAGATTTGTATTAAAAACAACTTCATATAATCTTGCTCTTTTCTCTCACCGTCGACATGGTGAAGTTAACAGCCGAGCTGATTGAGCAGGCTGCTCAGTACACCAACACTGTGAGAGACAGAGAACTGGATCTAAGAGGTAAGTTACATTTCAGCCCGCGGATTTCAGAACAATTAGCCTTGCTTGCTAACAAGCTGCTAACCACAACCATTTGTATGAACCATGTTTGACCAGAAACCATATTTCAGTTGCATCGCAGCGTTAAGTTATTCCACCATCTCCCTCCCAGTGGTGGAAAAAGTACTCGAGTGTTTTACTTAAAGCAAAAGTATCAATACTCTTACTGCAATGTAGAAGTACTCTGTACTCAGAATTCAAAATGTACCTACAGTAGAAGGTGGCTATTATGCAGAATGTCCCATTTCACACGTTTTCAAATGTATAAAATGTATTCAAATCTTTTGAAAATAGCAGATCTTCAAGCTCACTATGGTATTGGGAGCTTGTAGATCGGCTATTTTCAAATGGCCGAAATGCATATAGAGCTGAAGTGGGTAATGTATATTTTGTAATAATAATCAAAATCTACAAAGTAACTAAAGTTTTCAAATGATTGTAGTGGAGTAAAAGTATAATACTTGCCTCTGAGATGTAGTGGTATTGAAAAGTATTGAAATTTGGAAATACTCCAGGTAAAGTAAAAAACACATGCACATTATACTTACGTACAGTACTTACTTGAGTAAATGTACTTAGTTACTTTACACCACTGCCATCTCCATTTTCGTAGGTTACAAGGTCCCGGTGCTTGAGAATCTTGGAGCCACTCTTGACCAGTTTGATACCATCGACTTCTCTGATAATGAGATCCGAAAGCTGGACGGCTTCCCTCTGCTCAGGAGGCTCAAGACGCTGCTCATGAACAATAACAGGATATGGTAAATATAATAACTGTACTGTAAACAATCAATGCCTATTTGGAAGTAGAATTGTCACTACCTTCAAATGTATGTGAAATGTTAGCCTCGGATCAAGACCACCATAGATGTATTTTAACCTATTAAGACCTGGAACTGTTTCATTTTTAGATTTGAGATAAAAAGCATTATTTTACACTTTGGGCTATTTTTGAAAAATCGTGAAAATGTGTGCAAATCTTTGAATATATATATATATTTTTTGAGCGAAAAGTTTTTAACTCAAATCGTTACTTCTGGGGGTCCCTGGAACAACATATTTTGATGGGGGTCCGCGGCCAAATACATATAATTTTGGGGGTCCTTGAAATGAAAAAGATTGAGCACCACTTATATAGAAACATACGTTTTTCAGAATACTGTTGGGATTCAGGAGACATGTAGAATCGGCTTCAGGTCTTAATGGGTTAATCCAAGGCATCAATGTGATGATGATGTCAGGAGGTGCTTGTGTTGTAGAATTGATAGTCGATGTGTGCCTCCTCTTATGCACAGCCGCATCGGTGAGAACCTGGAGCATTCTCTGCCATGTCTATCAGAACTCATTCTTACAAGCAACAGCATCCAGGAGCTGGTGAGTCATTACATGTGGTTACAATTTAGATTTTTGTTGTTGTTGGGAGGTATAACCTTAACTTGTATTAATGCACATGATTCATTTGTTATTACTTTATCCATAGGGCGATTTGGATCCTCTGGCCACAGTGAAATCTTTAACTCTTCTCAGGTATGCTTCACAAAGACCCGTATATGACGACAATTATGTGCATTTTCATGTTATCCAGCACTGCCATTGTGAGTGTACATGGTTGTAACAATATAATTCAATATCCAGTCTGTTAAGGAATCCTGTGACAAACAAGAAGCACTACAGGCTCTATGTCATCAATAAAATCCCCCAGATTCGTGTTCTAGACTTCCAGAAGGTGAAGCAAAAAGTAAGTGCACATGGTTGCTGAGAAATGAGTTTTGGTCTCAAGGGATGGCTTATATTTTGAGGGCCTGCATGAATCAGATTTTGATTTATTTTTCTGATGTTGTCTCTTGTTATAATGCCCTGCAGTACGATTTTAACTGTTACATTCATTGTTGTTTGGTTTGGTTTAAAAAACGAAATGACAAATTGTGGAAAGTTCTACCCTGTTGACCAATCTTGTGCTTATAGTATTACTGGGTTTGACGGAGATGTGTTTTATAGAAGCTTCGTTTACTGAAATGTCATTCGCCTGATATTAAGAAATATATTAAATTGAATATGCTTTCGCAACATACTGTTAACGCTCTAATATTGTAATATATGATTGAAACTGAATAGATTGATACAATTCTGCACTAATGTCATATTATTGTCTAATAAGTAAATAAGTTGATTGAATTTTAGAAAGTATTTGTTTGAGCGTGACTCTTTTACTCTTATTTTTAAATATAACTTGTCTGTTTGCCTGCTTGCCTATACCCCTTGGATGTGGGTTTCCCGTGTAATGATAAGCTTTCACTTTAACTGTGTGATGTATCGCCATAGGAACGCCAGGAGGCAGAGAAAATGTTCAAGGGCAAACGTGGTGCTCAGCTTGCAAAGGATATTGCCAAGCGAACAAAAACGTAAGATGAAAGTTCCTGTTAGACAGCAGCTCCTTAGAATCACTGGATTCCGACAGGTGGAGGCGGTGGGGGGTGGAATTGGCAGAATACTGAACACAGGCAGCACCTGTCGTAAAGCCACCACCATGGTGTCTAAAATGTGGCAAAAATGTTCCCACTCCACTAAAGTCACAGCTCTTCACAACAGTGTTTCTTAGGACTGCTGTCTCTGGACATTTCCCTTTTTGTATCAGTTTATTTGACCTAAGAAAAGATACTACACCTGAGATACTACACTGGTTGAAAGGTTGCAGAAGCAGGGTGTTCATTCATGATGTCTAACTAAAGTCTGTCTGTTTCAGGTTCACCCCTGGTGGAGCTGTTCAACAAGAGAAGAAGAAGACAGGGCCGTCTCAAGCTGATGTGGAGGCCATCAAGGTAGCGCAATTTTTCACTTTTTGATACCATTACGCTGCTTCTTTAAGACCTAGGTGATTGTCACCATGGTGAATCTTATGTTATCAGAGATGGCTCAACCTAGCTCATTTTGAGGGACCGGGCAGGCAGACTTTTTACTTAATGGCTAGTAAGCATAATGGGTTCAGAATATTCTATTATACTCTTTTTCCACCAAGATTTGCGTGTACTGTATATGTCAGTAGATTTATACATGGGAAAACTTGCAAAAAGTACTCTCAAATACACCGTTAGGTGCCTGCAGTAGATTTCTCTTTCACACACTCACTCTCAACCTCTATAGTTCGTGTCTCTCTCTGCTGTCCTGTCCTGTCTGTCTCTCACCTCTCCTGGTTGTATACAACATTGATTTCATTATATCCTGATTGATCTGTGCTTTTGTTCAATGTGTTGCTTATCTTTTCAAGTTATGCACAGCTGCATCTGTCGCTACCCTCTCATGTACAGCCGTGTCTACTTAATCTTTGAATATGCCCTGTAATGTTGTCTAGACCGCCGTATCTGTTGCTGTCCTCCTTGGGTTGTTGCGTCTATTGCTACAGTATGGACATACCACATAGCCTGAGGCTATTCATTTGATACGGTTCACCGTTAAGATCTTAAGGATGTCTGTGAGAATCCAACCTCAGGAACACACTAGTTTGGGTTTGACAACTATGGGGAAATTATTTAGAGAATGAATCGGTTCAGAGAGGATGATTACATTTCCAGTGAATGGAGGTTACAACAGTGAACATGTGGTGTTTGTGTGCGTTTTTTTATTTCACTCGGACGTTCAGAAAAGGACGAGTAGGAAAAAGATACCGTTTCCCTACTGAACACAACCAAACCATTTATTGCTGTTCCAAATCTGGTACAGGCCATGCGCGTGTCCGTGCGCTCCTTATCTGCTCGCCAATGCCATTCATCTACAGTAGAAGCACACAGAGGGGCTTTCTAAAGGCCGGTTTGTGTCTGTCTGTGAGAGAGAGAGATGAATGCATATTTTTGCGGTTTGGCTCTCATAATGGGTCGTGTGGGTGCGGGAATTAAAATCACTGATCGTCAAATCTCTAATGTTACCCATGGGTGACAAAGGATGGGACAGGATCATGTTTTGGTGTACGTTGTCTTGTAGTGTTGTGTATTTCTAACTAATTTAAGTCTTCTGGAGGGGACACGATTGAAACGAGCATGATTGAAACTGAGGGCATCTGAATGTTTAATAAATGTTAATGTAGTTGTTACTTTGTATATTTGTATTTTTTCACATTTACAAAATTGTGTGTGAACCATGTTTTTTGTTTTTATTTCAGAATGCTATAGCTAATGCATCGTCATTGGCAGAAGTGGAAAGGTTGAAGGGTATGCTTCAGGCTGGTCAAATCCCAGGACGTGATACAAGACAAGGTTAGTAGTACTCTATATATACAGTAATAGTAAAGGATAGCAAGGGTCAAAAACATTTAACCTGTTCTGTGCTGAAATTGACCCGAGAATAATTGGACCGGTCCGAAATAGACCAGAGGTTAATTCAAGATTATTAGACCTGGTCCAAGATTATTAGACTTAGTCAGGTTAATTCAAGATTATTAGACCAGGTCAGCTTAATTCAAGATTATTAGACCTGGTCCGAAACGGACCTGAGGTTACTTTGAGATTATTACACCTGGTCCGAAACAGACCCGAGGATAATTATTCCTAGTCCGAAACGGACTTAAGGATAATGTGAGATTATTAGATCTGGTCCGAAACAGACCTTGATGGGTCTAGACCCATCAAGACTTTTTTAGCCTGATATCAGATTGAAGACTGAATGCTTCAGTCTGACATCGCCTCCACTCTCTAAGCAATTTCCAAGGGGGGAGGGGATTTGATTTTCCCTAACCAAACACTACAGATCATTGTACCGGTCCTCTGTATAAACTGTAGTTTTGGGCCATTCGTCAATTAAGTAAATACTCCATACCCAGGGATGTGCGCAGGCAAAGTATTTGCAGTTAGTTAGTTATGTATGGGCAAGGCGTGTGTTCGATGTCTGCTTAGCTGCGACAGTCACCACACACACACACACACACACACACAGAGTTAAGGTCCACGCGTTGTGATTCACAGAGAGAAGCTTTTCTCTGCAGCCGTGAGATAGGACCCGGAGTCGCGGACCCCCAGCGGATGCTTTGGGGGTCCGTGGACCCAGAGTCGTGGAACCCAGCGAATGCTTTGCGGACCACTTGGTCTGCTGCATGTCGCTCTGCTGCATGTCGTCGCGGACCGGACGCTCTGTTCCGTTGTGCTCAGTAAACAACACGCCAACATTAGCACCAAGAGCTAACAGAGTACATCCCATAGCCTGGGGGAACCGTAACCGTGAGAACAAACCCTGTGGCCGCATGCAAAACTCTAGCCGTAAAGTTGAAGAGTTTCCAAAAAAACGCTAATAAACAGCTTGAATTTGGGAAAAGTGGAAAATATCGTTCCTGAGTGTCTGCATATGGTAATGATTATTGCCTGTGTGCAAGTTCAGATCAATTGCTGAACGCACTGAGGAGAAAAACCTGGTCAGACAGAAGGAATGCGGTTCAGACAGAAGGAGAGAGGTTTGTAGAATTATAGGAGGATGCGTTTGCATTATTGAAAAATAATTAGGTCCCATAGGGCCCATAGCCTGAGGGGACGTTCAGATGAACGTATTGCACTGATTGATCTAGTCACTGAATGACCTGTCTGTTTCAGTTCACCCCAGTACTCATTGGATAACAACTTTTTCAGATGTTAAACTGCTGTTTCAAAACACAAGGTCCCTTGCTACCCTCTAGTGTATGTAGTACTGTACATATATCCATCATTGGTCATACGGCAAAAAGTATGAAATCAATAAATCTGAATTTTAGGCCAAAAAATGTATTTACTTCTATAATGCTGCATTAACTTATGTCTGTTTTTGGCTGTATAGGCTGCAATGTTTGTATTTTGGTCTATATTTCCACATTGTAGTTCTTTCCCTCAACAATTCATATGAACCACAGAAACCTACAAAACAAGACCAACATGGAAACAATAACCAACTCTTTCTTTTTTTAATTTCTGTGGTTGGAGAACATTACATTGACTTGATTGAAGCAAATCGAATGAAACTAATTTGAAGCCTGCTACACAGTGTGCAAGAAAACACAAATTAGGAAATCTGGGTATAAGGGAAAGGGCATTAAGAGTTGCATATGAAGTCAGAAAAACAAAGTACACCACTTATTTTGACAGTATGGTTTTAAGTTCATTAGGAAAGGTTACTTTAATTTTCATTCTGACCACTGTTCCAGTTTGTAACAGTTTTGGCATGTCCTAGGATGTCCTTTTCCGTCTAGGTTTTGTAATCTATTAACATTGGTGTTTCGGGCATAGGCAGCTGATTTACCATCTGTAGGTTTGTTTTGATACTCATAATAAAAATCTGCTTTCATTTTCTCTCCTTGTGTCTAGAAAAGAAAAAGATCAGATATTTCCCTTCAGTCCTTTAAAAAAACATTTTTTATGTGCTTTCATTTTCTAACTTTGCTTAATTAGGCAGTGGTGTTCAGGAGGTAGGGTAGTTGCCTGGGAATCTGAAGGATCTAACCCTTCTTAACATTGTGATGAAGTGTCCTTGAGCAAGACTTTAACTGAATCCCTAACTGCTCCTCGGTGCTTTGCTTATATTTGTTTATTTGGGACAGAGCACGTTAATGAACAACATAATTATAAAAATATAACATGAGTTTAGCAAGAATGCTAAATTGCATCCGTAGTCCCTAGGCAGGTAAGAAAAACTGAAATGAATACAAATATATTTTTTAAATTCAATAGCGTCCTGATTTGCCTTGAGCCATTGTTTCAAATGGTTCTTAAAAGTGGGATATGTACTACACTCCTTATTGCAAATGGTAGGTCATTCCAACAGATTCTTCCCTTTACAGACCGCACACTTTATCAAAATGTGATGCGACTATATAGCACCTCAGTCTCCTCTAGTAGTGGTCGTAGTGCCAATGCCACTGTCGGCCGATATCTAGTCTCATATCACAATATGAATATAATATTGATACATATTGAATTGGAATGCATATCAAATTTGTGCTACTTTGAAATGCCGTCCACACAATTGGACAAGTTGAAATGCAATGTGCATGTGTAATTGTTTTATGTACTCTTATATCATTCCACACATTAAAACAAAACACATAGTTTTTACACACATTAACGTACATTGGGGTTACTCAATTACGAGAGTTAAGTATTAGCGGGACCACTCAAACCACTGAAACCCTATATACTTTAACCGGAGTCGGGGTCTATACAACCCCTCCCTTTTCCCCTCTACACTAAATATATTATGATCTGCTATTTTTGCTGAATGTTCTCCCCAGAATAGGGCCGCTAGGATTCAAGTGGTTAAAGAAAATTCAGTTTCACAATTTGTTTTACATTTCTGGCCAGGGTTAACGTTTTGGCACGTCAAGCTCTAACGAAGGATTAATGCTGAATTAACGCATATATCATTTGCCATGGAGAACTTGGCCCAATTTGAGATGAAGCTGCTTTAGCTGCTACTTATTGTGAGAGTTTGATGTTTCTTTCCATAGGCCAACCTGGAGTGGTGGAAGAAGAGGAAGAGGAGGACGAGGAGAGTGAGGTGGTACAGATGGAGCCCCAGATGGGGGAAGCTGTGGGAGAGGAGATGGATGAGGAAGAACCAGAAGAGGAGGCGGAAGATGATGAAGAGGACATGGATGAGGGGCCACCGGTGAACGGCTCATGAATTCCCTGACTGATTTCTTTTTTTGTTTGTTTTTTGTCAATTGAACATACGTAAATGTGCGTGACAAAATGTTTATGCGAAGCTGGATCCAACGTCTTTTTGTTATTATTTGACCATTTGTTTAATCAAAGTACTAGAAGTTCACATTTGAATCCAATCCACTCTTTTTTGATATTATGTATGTACTGTAAATTAATTTGCTGGCTTCTAATAAAAATTTCATTTTTATTAAGCAGGTGACTTCTCAATGTCATTTAAATTGGATATATTGGGTGTAGGTTATGCTGCCATCACAATGTTTAGTTGACTTTGTCAGTGATTTTGTGTTGAATATGTTATACCATGAATGATAACTTTAGTCTCCCTAGCCGCAAGCAACTCTTAGATGCTGTTTTTAATGGGTGGCATCTCGAGTTGATAAAGAAAGATTTTTGTACAGGATCTCCTCACTGATCAGTAGGAATACATTGAGGACTCTAGCTGGAGCACTCATCCAATGTCACTTCGATGCACCTGATGGTACCATAGCACCACAAAGGCCTTAAAAACAAGGCTCCAGACATCCCAAAACAAACTGGTCAGGCTACTGCTTGGCCTTACATCTACAACTCATTTAACCCCTGCTCACTTGGCTAGGGTGGGATGGCTCAGGGTAGAGGACAGAGTACAGCAAATTGCAATGGGCCTGGTCTACAAGATGCATTACACCACAAAGACACCCATGTACGGTACATGATGTACCTGTCAAACTACATCACAAACGTCAAAGACGTCCACAAACAACACCAGAGGGAGCTCCACAAATCACGTTCAACCCAGATTCGGCTCTAACAATATGCCACCAAATGTGGAATGCCCTACCTAACAGTCATAAAAAATGTGAATCCTTTCTTTCCTCCAAAATCGCTCTAAAAGAGCAGGTGGCTGCAATTCGGAACTGGCAACTGACCCCTGTAACAAGTCTATATGACGTTTTTGCATAGTATTGTATATTTGTCTGTCATTCATTGTTTTGATGAATTGAATAGACATGGACCCCATTGGAAACAAGCCATAGTGCTTTCTTGGGTTTTAATCCTTGTAGCAGGCCTTGTATAGAACACTTTCTGTGCTTTTTTTTGAGGCAAACTGTTAATAAAGTAATCAATCAATCAATCAATCAGACTGCTTTTCCTCCGGACTGGTTCTAAACTTTGTTATGGCACTCTATTGCCGCCTGCTGTCAATGTTTGGTACGGCACGATCAGCGGAAGCTCTGAGAGACTACCACGTCATCCTCCAGATTGAAGATAGCTGCGAAGCTAATGTCAACAAAGATGGTTGACGGAGTACTCGGTCACCACGAATAAATAAAAACTGCTGAAGAAAACGATACAGCTGTAGCTATCGAACGGAGATTTGAAAGCAAACAGTGCCTGACAGAAATGGACGACGTGGAGATTACTGATGTAGATGAGGATGGCGTCCCTCAGATACAGACTCAGAGGGCTGAGGCTCCACTCCAAAACCAGGATTTCAGTTTCATGCAGCAAATAGGTACGCTAGCTAGCTGTGTGCTAGTTTTTTTTTTAAATGATTTGTTTTAGCCAACAACATTAATAGGACGCTTTCACTCTTTTATAATGGGATGGGTAGACGTCTGTATACTTGGTTGCTACCACACTAGCTATAGCACCTACGCAGCTATTAGCCTGCTAACTTTTCTGAGATCCAGGAAGTGTAATGTTACACCGTTCAGTTCTTAATTAATAACTGTTGAATAACATTAAGCTCCGACCAAATGCTGTTCAATTCTGATTGTGGCTGGTTAGATACATTAGTAGCTACACTACAGCTACTTTGTTATTTAAAATCATTCAGCGATCCTGTGGTACCGTATTGTACAAGTTGGCTGTTGAGTAACAGGATAGGTGGGCACCAAGGAAGAGTGGGCACCTCGGTGTTAAGTTGGCTATTTTTTCCAAAATGTAAAAAAAACAAATATTTGGAAAATGTTTTTAAGTAAAGTATACATAATTAGAACATTCAATAATTAGACAATTCAACAATTAAGGTCTAATATTTCTACAAATTGCTACAAAACCTGTATATCCAGTCATTTTGGGGCATAAACAAGAAGTTGAGGGATAGAATTAACTAAGTCTGATAATGATGTACCGTGCATGTTCACATCATGTATACTTTTAAGACAATTTTTCAAATAACATTTTGTACAAAATAGCCAATTTTACATCTAGTGCCCACCAACCTGTATCTGGCTGTTACATTTTGGAATCCATTGTCATGGTGGGTGGTTTTCTGCCCTGATATGAATGTATTTCTCATCCACAGCGGGGGAAATCCTGTCTCAGTACGGCTGGTACCTGCTGGTATTGACTGCGGCTGTGTACCTGTTGATCCAATACTTGAGCAAAAGAAGAGCAAGCCACAGGAATTCAGCCCAGGAGACTGTGCAAGGTAAGAGCCATTTTCAAAATGCCCAATTGTTTTGTAAATGAGTGAGATTTGTGAAAATTGCAGTGTTACAGATACAGAATCTACCAGTTGTTGGAACCACAATAACATCAGAAACAAATTGTGTGCCTCACCCTCCTATGATGGTAGTGAATACATTTGAATGGAATAACAGCGGCGACTTATAGAAACATGCATGTCAGTCTATTAGTAGAAATGAAGAGTTATAGAGTGCTACATTTTGCAAATATATATAAGTCAATAAATGGATATTGACCACCTATTGACATTTTCTGTACAGATCCAGTGTCTGTGGTGAGAAGACAAGAGGCCCTGGAAGCAGCCAGGAAGAAAATGCAAGATGAACTTGATGCCAAAGCAGCGCTGTTCAGGGAAAAACAGCAACAGGTGAATTTGTGTAATAGGCTTCAGCCTAATGAAAGAGTTACCCAAATACCCATTTTCTTAATGTATTTATATTTATCCATAGTCATTATTACATTGCCAAACACAACTGAATAATTGAATCAATGTTAGGCAAACACAATTGTGTGATTGATAAGTCATGAATGTTAGACATTTCATTCTTAAATAAAAATCACGCTTTTCTCCAGGTACTATTTTCAGCTGGAATTGTAAAATAAAGCTGCATTTAAAATGTATTTGTGTTTTGAATGACCTATTTCAATCAAGTCTCTTAGTTTTCATTGCATACTGGAATGAAAGGAATCCATTGGCATGCTCAAAAATGTAATAAATGTGGTATGCTTTGGAAAATAGTCGGCAGTAATGTCAAGTACACCGTGAGTCATAGTCAATGGGATAAACATGCCAAACCACCAATATTGTCCTTTAACCTCACCTCAAAATGTTTTGTTTCCTCTTGTGCCCCAAACAGCAAGAGGAGGAGAAAAGGAGGCAGAAAATAGAAATGTGGGACAGCATGCAAGAAGGAAAGAGTTACAAAGCAAAGTCTGCTCAGGTAAGCCAGGTTAAATGATACTGAAGTTATATAACATGTAAGGCTATGTATTGTCAGGCTATGTATTGCCACACTAATGAATCTCCCTGTATAACACGGCAGAACACTGAAGAGGAGAGCTTGTCAGCCACGGGGCTGAAACCTAAGACAGACAAGAAGTCTCTAAGGGGCACTGGTATGTAGTGAATTCATTCAGGTTTAATAAAAAAAATCTGGGACAGTTGTATTTTTCCAGTTGCATCGGTGTTGTTATTTTTCTAAAGCTGGAACAATACCAGCCTGACAGTCTAGCAGTTGATCCCTTAACACATTCACTGCCAGGGGTTTTCTAAAACAGGCTGCAGCCTCTGCCAGTATTTTTAACGATTTTTTACCTTTTCAAGTAGTCACAGAATATTTATCTCCAGTATGATCGATCCCCTAATGGTTGCTAATCACGGAGGGTTTCACTGTGCTTCCGCGAAAAAAAGAAAGGAAAAAAAGGCCCGCTTGTTCAAATTGCCTAATTAATAAATGAGGTGGACTTGTCTTTCTAGCACAGTCCAACAAGTGAAAACAAACATACCTACACTGCAACACAAGTTTGAAATACAGTAAATAGACATGTTTTTATTTCAGATTTTGAGTTGCCCACTTGAAGCCACCAGTGTAGCTATAGCCGTTGTAAGCAATGGGTGCTTATGATGACGAGAGCGTCTGACACTTTCAGTGTGTCAGGCCCTTTACAGAAAAAATCCACTTCTCTGTACACTCACTTAATTTCAGTTCCTCATTCTTGAAATGCACGAGAATAAGCATCCATACCTGAGCATGAAAGAGCCACCTATTGCTCGTCATAGCCTGGCCCTACTTCTTTAGTGACAGTAGGCCTATTCTGAAATGTCATATACTGTACTGTGTCCTCGACCAGAGATACCAGTCTCAGTTCATTTATTAATTCCAAAATGTGACGATGACTACATCATCAACAAAAACAGCCACGGCATGAGTTTGCTCTGTGTTTTTAAATGTCAACATCTTTGTATGTCCCATTATGTTGTACAGAGAGTTAATGACAATGATAAAATAAATGATTTACAAGGTCCATGAAAGAACTCTGCATTATAATTTAAATGTGACATGAATGTGTTTCATATGCTTCTATCAGTGTGTCAGTGAACAAGAACTGACGTGTCCCATTGCTGTGTGCATATTTGGACATATTCTAGCCCAAAGCAGTTAAAGCAAACTTTTAATTGTTATTAGGACCTTGTTAATTGTGATTTTGTCTTCGCTATAGTATTATTATATGGAGTTGAGTGTGTTCCTTTTCATATATTCACAATAATATATTATTGTCATTCATTTGTCATTGTCATTTAAGTTGGCTTGATGAATTGAATACACAGGACCACAATGGAAACACACCCTTAGGGCTTTTTGTGTTGTCCTTTTAGCATCATTGTATAATCGTACCACTGTACTATTTGCAAACTGTTAATAAAGTATTCAATACAAAATAAATCAACTCAAAGACAGTGCATCATAGTATACATTACATTGCAGTGCATAATAGTATACATTACATTGCACTGTACTTTTTTTGCACTGTAAGTTTTTTCAGCGTTTCATTCGTTTTCAAAAAATACTTAATTTATTTGTTACTTATGATTAGCATAATGATTCATTTGTGAAGGCAGTGTAGTAGATGTGATATCCATACAAATTATGTTCTGGCTAAAGTGTTGTTTGATTGGTTGTCTATGTATTAAGAAAATGAAACCATTATTGATATCACGTCAATAACCTGATACATTTTTGACTGGGCCTTGCCCTACACATGACTTTGTATGGCATATAGGCATATTTTAGTTGTGATTGGTAATGGTTCCGATCCGTGTGACGCACATATAAAAGCCTTTTTAAATGCAACAAAGCGAGTGAGAGCGAGACAGACAGACCTCAACTTTGCTATGTTAAGTTTCACTTTCTAGTGACATAGAGGAAACATTACTATGCACAAATGTCCATATAAGATGGTAGTTTGAGTTTCATCTTTTGCTCTCTTTTGATAGACTCTTTTGCAAAGCTTGCAAATTGACTGTGTGATATCCATGGGCTCACCTTATGCATTACTTAAACTGAAGGCAGAGAGAGGGAAGGAAAGGCAACAACAGGTGTCCAGTGTGCCTCATTCTGTTTTAGACATATTTATTATTTATTTGTACTAGTAACCAATAATTTGTGCCCTGTTTATATATTAGGCTATAATCCCCTGACTGGAGATGGAGGAGCGAGTTGTGCATGGAGACCCGGGAGGAGAGGACCATCTTCTGGTGGATGAGGTTAAAGGAGGTTGGAGCCACTGGTCACTATGACTGGTCAACTCTAACCCAAATGACATATGACACAACACACACTGACCTACTGAATGGAGCTGGCAAATATCACCATGCCTTCACAGTTACCTACAAAATCTTTTTTTTTTACATCCCTTTGAAACTGCTGATGATGATTATTATTTTTGCCTTAATGGTATGGCCTTTGATAATGCTACAAAACAAAAAAGAATGTTGAAACAAATACAGTAAAAAAATGTTATATTTTCTGTGATATTGCCAAGTGTAACTGTGTTGGGGTTGTGGAATTGTAAGCTTCTAATGATGCCATTCCTGTAAATGGTAACTTACCCACTGGGTTTGGCTGATGAATTTCAGAGTACGTGTGTGTTATTTTATAATATATTTTTTATTATCTTTGTGGATGTGTACCACCATAGCTTACAGTAGGTAATAGCAGATTGCTTCTGCTTTGCACTGCAGTGCTCTTGTAGTAAATGGTGGTAATACAATTAAATGCACAAAACAATATGTTTCAAATATAGTTGAGATTTTCATATTGCTCTGTTGTTCTGATTAATTGTAAATGCAAGGGAAGAAGGAAATTGTGATGCACTTTTTATGCAATAAAGATGTTGTAGTGACAACATTATGGTGGTTGTTTCTACGTATTTGATGTTTTGTGTAAGAAATGACACCGGCCTGTCTGCTCTCTTCTCTGAATATTAAATGTGTCCCAGGGCATTGGTGCAAAAGCAAAATGTAGCATTGCAACAAATAACCAACACATTTAATTACAGTATGTTTTTGTAGGAAGGTTTGTTATGCCATAATTTAGAGGTATTGCTGTGAGACAAGAACAGGTAAATACAAATGACACCAGACCTATGGCAGAGGCATGTTATTAGACAGTTCTAGGAGTGGGTTGTCTCTATAACCACTGGCACCTGTGTAGACTCAGTTGAGGGTCAAATAGTAATATTAACAGATCTCAAGTGTCCTTGGTTTTCCCAGGGCCCTGTGGAGTTATACATGGCCCTTTAAAACGTATTAATGATGACTGTAATACTGTAGGCATGCCTTGGGCCCATGAATCATTGTCACTTCACTATTTTATGATGTCCCTGGTCGTCAGGAATCTTCCAAGATGTCATGGTTTGTTTCTTTTATTAGAGCAATATTAAGCTAGAGGGAGTGCAATACTATGTAGTAGTGTATATGATTCGGTTGTAGTCATGAGGACGCAACAAAACCTGTCATTTGTTTTTATACATACATCCTCTTACTGTGCTGCTACCTCCATGACAATCAGGTGATAGTGAAATGTATCCTAATATTAAAATATATTAATTTAAATAAGCCACTGAAACGACCCTTTATTCAGCTCCCCGAAAAACAGTCAACACCTGTTGATGTTATCAGACATGCCACTAGATGGCCACAAAGTATTACGAATCTACGAACTACCTACGCTACGTGTATTTTAGTTGAACTCTGAGAAAGCGTGCTATTGGCATTCTTCCAATGAAAATGGGGGCCTGGGGGTCATCTCTGCTCTGCCGTAGCCAGATAAAGACAAACAATCTGCGGCAAATCATAGTTTTTGCTTGCCCTTCATCAGTGGTGTAAACTAAGTAACTACTACGTCTACTCCACTACAATACAATAAATATTGTACTTTTACTCGACTACAATTATTTGAAACTTTTAGTTAGGCTACTTTGAAGATTTAGCAGTATTATTACAAAACATACATTACCCACTTCAGCCCTATATACATTTCGGCCATTTGAAAATAGCCAATCTATGTGAGCTTGTAGATCTGCTATTTGCAAAAGATGTGTATACATTTTGAACTTGAAATGGGACATTCTGCATGATGAGTACTTTCTACTTTTGCTACTTTAATTACATTTTGATACCAATACTTTTGTACTTTTCCTCAAGTACATTTTGAATTTTACTTGTAACAGAGTATTTCTACATTGCAGAATTGATACTTTTTACTTATGTAAAACATTTCAGTACTTTTTCCACCTCTGCCCTTCACTCAGTAGTCTCATAGTGGCGCTCACGTGATGGACAGAAAAGCTCGTAGGTTCATGGGTGCGTCAGTGTACACCGTTAGCCACTCAGAGCCGTTATATTATACCTCTATGCTCAGAGCCCAGATAGTTGTCAGGGTTGCCATGTCCGCTGATTATAAGCTACTTTGGGCTTATTTTTCATGTAAAGTTGCTTGACAATATCGGTGGTAGCGGTTTTTTGGGCTTGTTTAAAAGTGTACTTATTTTGGGCTTCCTGTGTAATGTTGTTTAAACCAGTGGTTCACAAACATTTTCATGCCAAGGACCCCAAAATGTGTCTGCAGACCCCTATCTGACAATATTTTATGGCAGCGACCCCCATATAAGATTTGTGTTGTTAAAATCAATGTTACAAAAATATCCCACATTTTTCGAATACATGTTTTTTTTAAATAGCAGATCTACAAGCTCACAACGGTGAGCTTGTATATCGGCTATTTTCAAATAGGTTTAAACTTTAAACCTTTAAACTTTAAAGGCTCATGTAGCATAGTCGCTTCTTTTGGACTTGTTTTCATAGACCCGGTTGCTTGTATCTCTCGCAAAACCTGGCAACATTGCCAGATAGCTCTACGGCGGCTTCATTGGCTCAAATCACTGCACGTCCCGTCGGTACAGCCACAGCCAGCCCCTCTCTCTCTCGTCATCGCCACTTCGAAAAAAATCTTCACAATGGCGAGATAACGGAGAGAATGGGGGACGGCGTACACTACACGGCGGCGGAGAAGAAGCTAGTATAAATGTGGTCGAACGCCTTTGATTTTGGCCATTGAATGTGTAGCGGGCAGCAGGAATGCTTGATGATTAGAGCCGGATCAGCGGAAGAGAGCAGCGTTCAGGTGGTGGTTGGCTTTATGGAGGCTGCTGGCTGTGATGCTACGTATGCAGCTGACTGGAGAGGGGATGATCGGGACCAGGGAGAAAAACGCGTTCCTACCATGAGAGAGTGTGTGCGTGAGCCCGGGTTTCATCTGGAGGGACAGAAGACGACACATTAAAACGACACGTCTTTTAATCCTCCCCAAAACACTTATTTAAAGGCTACAGGCGAGAACAAGACAACGACTGTCGGAGTTGTGACAAGTAATGGGAATGGCAGGTCGAAGCCGCAGAGCATGGTTTAGTGTTCTGTTGGGGCTGGTGGTCGGCTTCACGCTGGCTTCCAGGCTCATTCTGCCCAAGGCGAGCGAGCTGAAGAAAGCCGGCCAGAAGCGTAAAGCCAACCCGGCCGGTGGCTGCGGGCTGAGGAACAAGGACCACTACACCGGGGGGGTGTTATCATGGCCACCGCAGGATAATAACGGTTCGCCGGCCACGGAGAAGGAGCCCGTGTCCAGGTCCAAGAATTTCCTGTTCGTCGGTGTCATGACCGCCCAGAAGTACCTGAACAACCGAGCTGTGGCCGCGCATAGGTATGTTGTGTGTGTGTGTGTGTGTGTGTGTGTGTGTGTGTGTGTGTGTGTACAGCATTGGTTCTCAACCTGTGGGTCGTGGTCCCCACATGATTTTCTTTTGTCCCCAGATGACAGTTTAAGTGATAATTAAGACATTTTAATACCTAAAAAAAAGAAAATATAATGACCATTACTGCATCAAAAGTGACCAACAAACTTCTATAAAAACTGGTCAAACATTGGCCAAATTGTCAAATTATATAAGAAAGAGGCAAACATTGTGTAAAATATCCTGTTACATAGGCTTGATGATCTGCTATCTTCACAATATTTATCTGGGGAACAAAATTGAATGCCTCAATTCAATTCCAAGTGCTTGTCAGGGTGGGGGGGGGGGGGGGCAGTTCAAATATGATTTGTTTGGGGGGGGGGTCATGGTCTGAAAAGGTTGAGAACCACTGATGTACAGCATGATGACAATGAAGGAATGCTGCTTTTCTCTGCTCTATAAATCTCAGTGTGCTTTCTGTACACGTCAGTTGGGTCCTGTCCTCCCCTATAGCTGTGTAAGTGTATAATTTCAGCCCTCGTTATGTATCGCTGCTCTCTAATTTGCTGCTGGCTTGGAAATTGCGTTAAAGAAGCAATCGCCAGTCAGACTACTGTATCCACATTCCACTCACAACAGTTTGTTTGAAAGCAACATTGTATCAAACAGTGAATCATCACGTCATGTCTTGGGTATAACAACACATCATTGATGGTAGCCTGATACCACAGACACTTACATCAGGGAAGATGCTTCAGGTGCATAGATAGACACTCTCTGCCGACACCCTGGCTCTTGTATTGGAGATGCTTATAGAGTCTTGACAAAT
Organism: Gymnoscopelus microlampas; assembly: GCF_963454915.1. Taxonomy (NCBI): domain Eukaryota; kingdom Metazoa; phylum Chordata; class Actinopteri; order Myctophiformes; family Myctophidae; genus Gymnoscopelus; species Gymnoscopelus microlampas. The sequence goes on along the minus strand of NC_139962.1, from coordinate 40,145,821 downwards.
TATGGTGTTAACCGTCAACAAGAGAATACCTGTGTATTTGTAGAGGGTACAACATCCAATATCCTCCTGACATTTTGTGAAAAGATCTCAGGCTGGGACTGCGTTTTATCCTGCACAGCACCCATATCTAACTGCTGTATTGCTCATCTGAGATAACGCACTTGGGATATGTACTCTTGAAACATATAACAGTGCATAATTTAACATTATAATTCAAGCCGCTGTTTGTATGACTAAGCCTTCTTGTCAGTGGGCAATGGCATATGGAAATATAACTCGGGTTGATGCAGTCAACGCTTAAATTCCATTTCACACAGTTAAAATAGCAATATGCCCTCCAGTTATCTCCTTGAAATGTGAGAACCCTTTGATTAAGTGTTGGATCAAGGCCTAAGCCATCCAGGTCCTCCAAGGCTATGATGCAGACAGCTCTATTGATCTTTGTGCAGCAGAGTGTTTGCTGGTTGTGACTTCTTCTCCTTCTCTTGTGTGCTTTCATTGAGTCATTTCGGCTTTGGGTGCACAGTCCAAAGTAGTAGGCACAGATCAGTGGTTCTCAACCTTTTCAGGCCACGACCCCTCCAAAATAATCATATTTGAACTGGGGACCCCCCCTCACCCTGACAAGCCAAGCACTTGGAATGTAGGAGTTGAGGCATTATATTTAGTTCAACTCGGTTCCACAGATAAATATTGTGAAAATAGCAGATCTGCAAGCTTGTAGATCAGCTATTTTAACAATTCTTGCCTCTTTCTTATATTATTTGACAATTTGGCCAATGTTTGACCAGTTTTTATAGTATAGTTTGTGATTACCTTTGATGCAGTAATGGTCTTTTTTTTCTCCCCCCTCCCCCATTTTATTAGGTATTAAAAAGGTCCTATAAGTCCTTAAATTGTCACTTCACTGTCATCTGGGGACTCCCCAAAATCATGTGACAGTTTGAGAACCACTGGCCTAGATGACTTGTTGGTTTCTATTTGAAAAAGAATGGTGCTAGTTGTGTGTCTGTACAGTAATTTTATAAATATGATCATCTTGACATGTGTGACCTAAAACATGCAGTGATTGTTAATTTAAATAGACTCTAATATAATCTTGTGGCCCAAGATCGTGCAGACCCAAATAGTGCTGTTACGAGGGAGTGACATGCAAAAACATGTCATTGTGAGCATGCAATTACACACATATTTACCATCAAGTACAGTTTTATTTGATCTCCCCCTTAATATGTTTAGTGTACAGATCTGTAACATCTGTTAAAAAATATTTCCTGTCAATGCACACACACATGCAGACACATTGGTATTCAGCACGAATTGGTGTGGGCACGCCAGAGTAATTATTAGATTTAGCTGGCTTAAAGATGTTAATCACTTGCTTCAGTTATGACACTTGCTGTAGTGTTGTTAACTGAGCACAGATGAAACACCATATGTGTGGAAAATGCGTTGACAGCAAGTTTATACACAGGGGAAAGTCTCCTTTTGGGAAATATTGGGCAAAAAGAGCAGAATAATGCTAGAGACCGATAAATTGTCCCATATGGTCCCAGTCCCAATGTTGTATGTAGTGTAGCATGTATGCATTTATCAATCTGTATTTGCCTGTCTCTGGTGTTGGTATCAAGTATCTAACTTTCATTTCCTCCCTTTGTTTATGTTCGTGTTTTGTCTCTAGGACGTGGGCTCAGACCATTCCGGGGCGTGTGGAGTTCTTCTCCAGTGAGGGTTCGGACACCTCCATCCCCATTCCCATAGTAGCCCTGAGGAATGTGGACGATTCTTACCCACCCCAGAAGAAGTCCTTCATGATGCTGAAGTACATGCACGATCACTACCTGGACAAGTACGAGTGGTTCATGAGGGCCGATGATGACGTTTACATAAAAAGTGACAGACTGGAGAGCTTCCTGCGCAGCCTGAACAGCAGCGAGGCCATCTTCCTGGGCCAGACGGGCATGGGGGCCAGGGATGAACTGGGGAAGTTGGCCTTGGAGCCCGGTGAGAACTTCTGTATGGGGGGGCCTGGGGTGATCATGAGCCGTGAGGTACTGAAGCGAATGGTCCCCCATATCAGAGAGTGCATCCAGGAGATGTACACCACCCACGAGGACGTGGAGGTGGGCCGCTGCGTCCGGAGGTTTGCTGGGGTCCAGTGTGTCTGGTCCTATGAGGTAAGAGATTGTGTGTGCTGGACACCAGGATAAATGCTGTCAGTTCAGCTGTTTAATAAGACAAGACCTGTTTATCACCAGTGATATTTTCTTATTAGACTGTCCCCCACTGAAGACATTCTTAATCGACTAATAGCCATAGGATTTGTTGATAAAGTAGGACCAAACCAACCAATTCATCAACTCATTGACTATAAGGGTGCAGCCCTATTGTTTTTATGTGGACTAGAACTCCAAGAATAGAAATGCACATAAACAAGTCTACTAGGCACTCCATTCATTGCTTGGCATTCCATGCATTCAAAATGGTTCTCTGTCACTAAATCAATGCGTGCAGATTGACTGGGCCTATATTGGGTCTCTCCTAGGAAAGTTTGCCTCTCAGCCATACCAATGTCTGCTTTAGGAAAGATGTCCTTCCAAGCTACAATCAAAATTCCTCATCCCAGACTTCTGCTTTCTAAGCTGCATTGTTTAAAATCAGTGCCTTTAACAAGTTTTTAAGCCATAATTTGGGGTATTGCAAATTGTATGTTGGTTAAACATTGTCTGTTTTTAACTGGAAACCCTTGTTGTTTTGTTCTTCCACACAACAACATGTTCAGCTTTTATGCTATTATAAGCATTAAACTGAGGTTAGCATAAGAGGGCAAGCTACCCTAATGAAACTCCATTATATTTGTCCACACACATCCCATCTGATGTGTGCAAGTGTGTCGGCCATCAAGGTCATTGCAGCTCTGTCCTGTCTCCTATCACATTTATTTATACTGTAAGGTCAGAACTATTCTTCCATGTGTATTGATGTGCTTTTAGCCCTGACCTCAGACCAGACCTTTCACCTGACACTGCGCACATTAAGGCTCTCTAATGGGTATAGTTTGTTCTGCTTGCACTAGTCTGTGATGTTTGTGTGACACGGTCTAATTTTGCATATTTTGCTTCCCTATTGCATTCTCCACCAAGTGCCCTTAATTGCATCTCCATAAATCATTCTTTGCACGGTATAGACACTGTTGCAACATGCAGTTGCAGAATTAAATCTTCCATCCAAATAAATTTGCATATGGGATTGAGTGTAAACTGGCTGAACCAGCATATGCTCTGTTCAAAGACTGCAATTCATATGCTTTGTTGGCAATTGAAATGAGAATGAACTGGCACCTGCACTGCATCAACCAACGTTCAGTCCTTGCCACCTTTACCACTGGCACTCCAGGCTGCTTTAACTTAAGCCATATAAAAAAATGTCTGAATATAGCCAATCAACAAACTCACAAAGTGTCACGTCACGAGGCGTTGTGAGCTTATGCATATTCTAGAAAAAGAACATGTATGTATAATATATATACACGGGTAGGCTATACAGTATATGCATATACATACATACGGTATATAGTGTGTGTGTGTATGTATGTGTGTGTGTGTGTGTGTGTATATTTAACTCAAACTCTAATATACATAAAAATATCGAATGCAAGGTTCCAGCTTATGACCTAATATGAGAATTTGAGTTTATACAAGGGTCCTCCATTATGAACGTATATGTTTAGGTCAGATTTGTTGTGATGTTATGCATCGCAACGTGTTGTTATTTTGTAAATCTGTTCTTTTTCGCACACAACACTGTCATACTACGGAGGCTTTATGTTCGCTAACGTAACCTGGTTTTAACCCAGCTGTGCATGGTCAATGGGATGGTGCTCTCTGAGATTATTTTGACAGAGATGACAAATTTGGTGAGATGTTCCTGACAGAATTCTATGCGTGACCATTTTTGTTTTGAAACTAGTTAATTTGAATCATAGCATAGCATTTAGTCATTGTTGAGACTTGAAGGAGAGAGATGGTGTGATAATGATGTCATCATAGGCATAGCTGGTTGTGGGAAAGTATGTTTAAACATCACACCAAACCACAATCAATAAACCACCAACACATAGGCTTGATATAAAAGACAAGCTGCTGGTTAGTCATCAGTGGTGACTCTCCTGTTCATGGGTGTTTTCCTTGAGGAGGGTATTCATTCCAAGTAACCTTTTCTGAGACATGTCTAGACACAGCTACGCCGTAGACGTATGGCTCATATGGCTGACATGCATGTGAAAAGGATGAAAGCCTTTGACTGGAGTTGGTGCAAGAAGAGAATATTCTTTGTTGATTGCAGTGAAAAGGACAGAAGTTTTGACCTCTGTGAATGATGAAAGGGCTTTTTTAAATTATCTGCTGTACCATCTTATGTGCTGCCTCATTGAGATGCGGGGGGGGGGGGGGGGGCGAGTAGGGATGTACCTTGCTCATTTTGCACCATTGATACAGATTCTGAGTAAAACTTAAAAACCTTAACTTAGAATACGTATAATGCTGATCTATTAGTGTTTTGGGATAATATTGACTCTGACCATTCATTTGGAGTGCAGATTGGCAAAACATTTTTTTGTCAATTGAAAACTTGAGTTGAGTTTTTACTATCTTGAGAATTTGATACAGGTTGCCACTTTGCCAGTATATTGTTCTTCTCATCGAGCTGATTCCCCAGGCGTAAGGTTACGCTAAGTAACCTTACAGTAATTGATTTGGCTGTTGCCTGCGATTCAAGACTTGGCTCTAAATGAGCCATCATTTCTCTACCGTAATGGAAATGGAACATTATTGGCCTCAAAAGGCCTTGTCCACCCTAGCATGTGCCATGCGTGAGCTAGTTGCTATGGTAGCTGAGTCCCTCCATTTAAAGTTTTCTTGTAAAGATGGAGAGCTGTTGAGCACCGTTCTTCTCTAAAGAGACGTTCTCCTCTCCTACACTCCACACAACAAAGAGCTACAGCTCTCATCAAGACGAGCAGCACACAGGGCTCCGTATCATTATGCTAGCCTCTGGCAGACGGCCTCTTATGTTTTATCCACGTCCTCCTACACAGTGGTCTGTCAGCAGAAACGTAAAACAAAGATATTTTTTTTGCTGTATTTAAACAAACAGATACAGTTGCGCCATTGTTTAGAGTGGATTTCTGACTGATGTTTCTCCATAAAACTAAGTAGGTGTATCTTAGTCTGCACAGTGTTATGGACCACACTGATCAGTGGTGTTGTTTCCAGAAGTTCTTTCCCAAAAAACTCTCCTCCCTTTTTTAGCAGAACACTCATACATTATAATGCTTATCTTACACTGACACCTTTAATCGACATTGTTTTTTTCAGTCTCTTATTCTTACTTCTTCAGGAAAATCCACATTTATATAACATTTATTTTAGGACTAAAAAGACGATCATAATGTGACCCAGAGTTTTTCCTTTTTGCTGATATTGGCTTTGGAATTTCCCTGTTGTCTCTTTTGATGGGATTGCATCCAGACTCTTGGTGATGTCAACGTTCTCAGGCCTCTGAGATGCAATATGTCGCGGCCTATCAACCCTCAAACCAGAATAGAGAATAGACTTAAAAACGTAAAAAATATCTCTGTTTCACACTGTCATTTCATTTCACAATGTGTTTGCCCACTTGTCAATCCAGGATAAGCGTTTCACCCTGTGGTCGGTCTCAGTAGGGCTATATTTCTAGATAAGACTAGCTTGCTCATGCTTACACCAATTCACAGGAAGTCTGCCGCCCACACGCGTTCCCCCATGCAATGTCTCAACATGCACCGTCTCTTAGCCCACATCTCTCTGCCTCTATCTCTACCCCGTCTTGCACTCATTCCATCTCACTGTCTCCCACTCCCTTCTCACTCTGCTACCACCCCGTCCCTCTTTGTCTTCCCTTCTCTAATTGCATTCTGTATGCTCTGTCCAAGTCATCTTTGTTATTATATTCAATTGGGCTTGTTTACCTACCAGATACAGTGCATAGTTTGTGCCCTGAATGCTTCTGTATCAATTTCCCCACTGCCATGTGAGCTCAGACAGAACATTGTCCTCCTGCCTTCTCCTGTTATGGTACCAACCACAATGGGACCAACATTCAGTGAAAATTGCAGATCTAAAAGCTCGCAACGCAATGTTGAAGGCTTATAGACCTGCTATTTTCGCAATGTTGAAGGCTTATAGACCTGCTATTTTCAGCGAAGAGATTTGGTGTAGGGGGGAAAAGGTGCAGACCAAGTAGAGCCCTGCGGGACCCCGGTCAACTAAGTGTATAGGGTTTAAGTGAATAAGCTACATCAGATTTTACAACTGGTGGAAGACATCATTATAAAATGACTAAGTACTAGGCTATTGTTAGGTTCATTTAATTTGACCAGAAGGATTAGCCTATCCTTTTTATGGGGCTTTTAATTTATACTGGGATGTATAGGGAGGGATATGGATAGACTGAGAGAAGGTTTTCGGTCCCCCGTCTGTCTCGCTGTCTCTAAACTCCATCTTCCCTTTCTCAGACAGCCCAGTATGTGGTGAACCTTGTGTATTTTGAGACATCCTGTGGCTGCCGCTGTATGTGTGCGCTATTCTGTCTCTTTTCAGCAATGCCTTGCACTGCGCTAAAATTAGGCCCCAAATGAGCAAATAAATGTTTACGAGTGAAATTCAAAAATAAACACAAACGGAGGCCAAAAGAGATGGATCTTTGCATGAATTACAGTTCATCAGCATGAAGTGCACCCTCTGTCTGACTCCCGCAGATGCAAATGGTATGTGGGACAGTGACACTTGAGTCCAAAAAAAAAGTTTGGTTCATGTGATAGACTTTGGTATGTGTGTCTACCAAGAGCCACGGGAAAAAAAGTCTTTAAGTTGTTAGCCCCTTCGTCGCCCTGGGTGGCCCCATATGCTCTTATTCTGTCTGTGGGTTCCATGCCGTCTCTTCATCTGTTTGCGTCGCAGAAGCGGCTGCCCCTGCACCACTGTTCTCTCTGTCTGCACCAGCAGACTGATTGCGTGCTGCACCTCTCTTCCTGCTGTCTATCTTGTCGTTTCCAAGTGGTGCCCTCATATCTGCTGGTATGTTTTGCTCCCAGGCACAAAATCAAGAGATTTTACAGTGTCATTTGTTTAGTGATGCCTCTTGTTTTACATTCTCTCGGGGAGACACATGAGTACTCTCAGCTGTGCCTTTCTATTCCCCGCTGCTCCGCTTTTGTGCAATTTTGCTTCCGTCAGGCCGTACAGCTGTAAGCTGCTGCCACATTCGAGCTTCGCAGAGATCAATTGCTACTCCTGGATCATGGATCAGGTTGCCTTTTATAGGGCCACTCTTAGTTGTTTCAGCTAGTGTTTGTATGCTCCAGTATTCAACCAGTTCATCACAAGCCTCCCAATCCCATATTGGCTGACAGGCGCAGTGGGTATGACAACATTGGTATGGGCATTAGGCAACCATGCAACACAACAACGTGTGTCCTGATTTTATTTCCACTTTTAACCTCCTCTTTTGGGCAAGTCATTTGTAACCTACATTTTCTACAAGCTCACAATGCTTCACATCGCATTTGCGCCACGTTGTCAAACATCGGTTATCGGTGGTTAGGACTTTAGGAATATTTGGCATCGGTCGGGCTCTAAGTGGAAGATCTCTGCTTGACACCCCTTGTTGTCAAGTATCAATGGATCAAAATCCCAGATGGAACACAAGGGTGCTATTCACTGACTTCACATTATGTTTAAAGGGCAAGACCACTTTGGTAGAGGTTTGGGTTGTGTATTTACCTTGCCATGATGTACTGTAACTCTAAAGGTGGCCAAGAAATCAAAAATAATTTCTCTATTGACTAGAAATTGATAATTCAAAATATGCTCTTCATTGACTTACATTGTACGGCAAGACCACTCTGCGGGCTCTTTTTCAGCCTGTAAACGAATGCAAACAAAGCTGATTCTGACAGTGTAGAACATCACCAAACCCAGTACCGTTTTTTTATATAAAAATGTCGACTTCCTATTGTTGCAGCCCTACTGTGTTGTAATTTGTGACCCCCTCCCCCTGACCTGTTTATCCCTTATACTAGGTAGTGTGTTTTGGGCGAGTGTCCTCAGTCAGCTGAGTTCCTCCCTCAGTCAGTACAGTAGACTATTTTACATCTCAACTCTGCATGCCACGCACAAACAAGTTTGAACACAATTAATGGAAGTCACAAGCGGCCTACATTTCTGAGAGGTATGAGTCCACTGCCTAATCCTAATTTCTCCTTAGTGGCTTGCATGCCTGCCAAACCTGTGGCAGGCTCTCGGACTGTGCTCTATTACACACGCTGTAGCCTTGGGAACAAGAGCACCGTTGTGCTCAGGCCTCAGTGGCTCTTTCCTTCAGGGCAGACTTTATTCCTGGTTCTCCCTGCCTACCTTAGTTCAATTTGTCCATATTAATCTGACTCTGTGTTCATGGCTTGTTGCACATGCCTCGTGTCTAATCTGATCAATGTGGCAGCTTTGCCACTGTTCCTCCTTCTACATGAGGAAGAAGTTGAGAAACATGTCAGAAATACAGAAACAAATTGGCCTGCCAACAGACAGAGATGACCGTTACATGATTTGAAACATGTGTTGAACTACCTTTGGACAAATCTAAAATGTTTCAGTGAAGACATTTTTGTACAAATGCTAATATGAAAAGAAAGTTATTTTGTATATTATAGCATTAGTTGATTAGCTTAATACTGGTAATAGTCTAGGGGAACTATGCAGTGATAAAACAAACTACTGATCCTGCCAGTTGGACTGGATCATTTGGCCTCAGCTCAGGCGAGTGGAATGTGTATAATTATGTAGCTTAGTTGTTATTAAGAGCAGATGGTACAGGATGTCCTGTTTAAACTAAATAATCGAGTCACTACTGTGCATTCAATCTCTGGTGCCCTTATAACATTATCATCCAAATCTAATTAATACTGGGCAGCAAGAGTAAGAGATAATTGAAAAAACTCTTTTCATGTGCTAACTTAGTAACAGTTTGTTCATGGATGTATTGATTTTATTAAACCCTTTATTTATATTTGTAGCTTAATATATGTTCAGTCTGAGAACAAATTGTGATATATTCCTTTTCAGGATGCTGATCAAAGCCGGAAATCGTAGTTGGATAATAGCTAATCATAAATCCAAATGATTCACCGCACACAAGACTGTGTAATGAACCCTTTATATTTATTACGTGTATTTATTGTAGTATCTGCGATTTGTAGCAAGATTTGTATCTTTACCCAGTTTTGCACAAGCACACACATTTGTGTAATTGTGTGCATTTGGTGCCATTCATTATTTCAGTTTGTTCAGGTTATATCAGTTCAAGGGGGTTGCTGTGCTTGGTGTTAAAGTTGTTTTAATCTGTAAAGATTTAGGATGGTTCATCTAAGGTGGTTGTCGTGGGTGTTCTATTTCTGACATGTGTTTTAGGTTCCCCAGGAGTAACATAGTTTGCATAACGATCACCCCACACAGCACAGCACACCATTAACTGAACCATTAAATTAACATTGCATGCTCCATGACAGCCAACAGTAGCTAATATAAAAATAAAACCATGACTGTTTCTTTCATGCATTGGGCCTGGTTCTGAATTAAGACAAAACATTCAAGTTATCCTCTCTGATCCCACCTGTTTTCTCGTTTCAATGTCAAGTAGTTTCACAGAGGCCTGGACCGCTGACGTAGTGGTCCAGGCACCTAGGCTCAGTGTAGCCTGACAGCGTGTCGCGGGTTCGACTCCCGATCCCAACGGCCATTGCTGAATGTCACTCTCTCCGCATTTCCTGTCAGCCTACTGTCCTGTCAAATAAAGGCATAAAAGCTTAAAAATAAGAAAGAAAAAAAGTTGTTTCACAGAAAGCAGACCATGGGTCAGCGGAAGTGTCAGTGACCAGGAGGCACTGTAAGTTGAATTGTCACTCCAGCTGATATAACCCTGCACTTGGGAACAGTTTGATGTATTTTCACTGAAAGGGTGAGTCTGTGTAAGAGTGAAAAAAGACCCGTGGCTAGATTTCATGACACCTCAAGGGCACTCACTGAACAACAGCGGCATGAGTGAGGTGAGAAAGCAGTGGCTTACCCAGCAATTCTCCTTCAGACATGTTGCCCTTTACTTGGATTAGAGGAACAGCACCAAACTGACCTCAGTTCAGCTCCTGGGGGAGCATGATTGAAGTGGGATGTGATCTGTCACAGGCCTTTTAGAGGATGCTCTCTAAGGTCAGCGTTTGTTGTCATCTCACGCTTGCTGGCTTACTGGCTTTTGCCAATGTCTACATGGCTACTGGCTGAAGAGATGCAGTGTATTTTATAGATCTTTATCAGCAGTGGTTATTTCACCCACTGACTTAATGAGGAGTCTTCTTCTATATAACGGTTTTGCCTTCGGAGCTGATTGGATCTCTGGTTGCTTTTTAACTGGGTGGAATTTTAATTTTGGTTGGATTGCATAAGCCTGATGCAAGCATCTGAAATAAGATATATATTTTTTCCATAGTCCTTTTGATGTTGTTTTTTGTAACTGACTGACACCTTTTGTGTTTCTGAGTTACTTTAGAGTTGGACTGTTAGAGTCAGCCCTTTAGCAGTTTCCAAGTCACTGTCAATGGAATCCACTCATGTAGGCTACACTACCATCTCTTTTCTTAAACTCTCCTGCTTAAAATGCACACAGTCACACAAGGTCAGACTCGGAGGAAGTTGATTGCAAATACAGTACAAAGGAATAGGAAGTAATACTTGTTGTTCTGCTAGCTTGTCTGTTTGGCAACAGTCACTGCAATGGGGGAGGAGGGTGGGAAACGGTTGAGCTTGTCGTCTTTTGGTCTTCGTTGACCAGTGCTGCACAGTCACCAGGCTCTCCAGATTCCAGCGATTATAAGCATCCCCTTAGGGGGATGTATGATGTTGTCGATTTCCCAACTGTTTGTTTTCATAGATCTCGGTTAAAATTGGTTCTCTGCCAGCGGCACAGCAGCAACAGAGATTTGTTCAGTAAATGATGGACTCTCTGCGGTGCCTGCCGACGGGCATGTCTGCATGCACCAGTGGGGAAGAAGTGTCTGATTCAGGATCACTTTGACAGAATGAATGCCCACGACCTTGACAGTTGGATCTCTCTCATGAGGAATGGGTATTCTGTCGTCATCATGAAACCATCACTTATCTCTCTCTCTTCCCTTCTCTCCCTCCCCGGCTCATACCCTCTCCCTCTCTCTGTGGAGTTCTTTCTTATCTTTCTGACGGAGCTGTTTCCAAGCTCTGGTGTTGGTTAATGCAATGCATCATCCCATTGACGCATGTGTTTACATTACAGACAATAACAACATGCCATGGTACATATCCAAGAGGGTGTGGATGATTCATTTCAAACTAGCATCCTCATGCATCATAGGCATCTGCTTTTCTTATTGACCAACACTCACACTCCGTCTCTCTTTCTTTTCTTTCTTTCTTTGGTGTCTCCTGGCTGTGCTGTAATCCTCATCAGGGCACCTGTGATGTGAAGGGAGGGACAGTGGGCTGCTTAACCCATTCAAGCCGGGAACGCATCTGTGTCATTTTAAGATTTCTTTGGCTATTCAAAAATAGCAGATCTATAAGCTTGTAGATCTGCTATTTTTGAAAAATCATGAAAATTCGTGCAAATCTTTGAATATATATATATTTTTAAGCAAATATCTTCTAAATCCTTTTTTTTTTTTTTTAAACCTATGTTGCTATAATATATGGTTCTCAAACCTTTTCATGTCAAGGTCCACCCAAATCATATGCATTTGGCCGTGGACCCCCCATCTCAAAATATTTTGTTGCAGGGACCCCCCAGAAGTTGTAACATGAGTTAAAAAATGCTGGCTTAAAGAAATATATACTAAAAAAAAATCTTGATTTCCCCCCAAAAAAATGCAGATCTACAAGTTCATAGCGTGGCACTCAGTGCCCCGCTATGAACTTGTAGATCTGCTATTTTGTAATAGCCAAAGAAATTAAAAAATGACACAGATTCCCGGTCTTAAAGGGTTAAGTCAGCACATACCTGCACGTGTGCGTTTGTGCAGGTGTGTGGTGTGATGTGTGCATGGCAGACACGGACCTTCCTCCTTGCCCGTGCCACACCCTGTGCTTGTGTGAGCCCGGGTTTCCACATCAATTGCTGGGAAAAGGATGCAGACTTGGAGAGACTTTCTCGCAGCTGTTCTGGAAGCTTCTTTGTTACTCTGGTGATGACTGATCCTGACTGAGCCTTAGTGTAATCTACTGCCATTCATAGCTCTAGTGCTGTGAAGAGGTGAATTAGGCATGCTTCGCCGCCTACGTTTTGAACCTTATTCCGTGTACAATTTCAGCGCCTACTAATAATGAATGGCTAGGCAGTGATTAAGTGTATTATGAAAGGGATTTGTTATCAGACTGTTAAATTGATCAAACTTGTGATCATTCAGTTACAGCACAATCTTCTCTAACCATTTAGCTTCTCTGATAGCCATCTTGTGAAATTGCTGAAAAGACGAGGTAAGCTCTTGATAGGTAGCTGACTGAAGGGCCATCTCATGCTATTGGATTGTGATCCCTGCTTCGTCTTCATGACTGCGTTTAACCACTTAAACCCTATATACTGATGGGGTCTATACTCTGGCCGGCTCGTTTTTTCGATCAAGACCAGATCTCTTCTCCGAAAATAGCCGACCTGCAAGCAGATCTACAAGTGAGCTTGTAGATTTGCTATTTTCACTGAATGTTTGCCTCAGAATAGGGACGCTTCGGTTCATGAAGATATTGCTGTGCATTGTCCATTAATAGACCAGTTTTTCAGCTCAGCTGCTTGATTTATGTGCAAGTTGTTGAGTTGAACCTCATTTTATGCCTTAAATATCTGACCTGGAAAGGAAATACACTTGTTCATAAAACAGGATAGCCGAAAGTGTAGAGACAAGAATATGTTGCCTAACAGTGGTTATATAATCACCAGGGTTTATTCCATCACAGAGAAGGATGTCTGTGATATGCATTGATGCATATTAAGTTACAGCCCCAGCGGCGTGTCGCACAGGAGGGAGAGAAGACACGGTGTTGTGCGATGATTGATTTGTTGTTTTACTCTAAAATGGAATGCAGTGAAAGCGGGAGGGGGCGGGGTTTAGTCTGGCCTGGTTTGCATCATGTAGCCAGTACTAGGTTATTAGACCACAGACTCCGATGACGGTTTTCGAAAAGGTGCTGACGGTACTTCCTGTGGCACATTTCAAGACTAGCAGTTTAGGGGATAACTGTAAGCATGTTGATCTCAAATGCACAATCGTCAACAGCAGAAACGACAGGACTAGCACTGTAGTCTTGGTGTGAAATGGGCAGTTTGTCACAGTGCAGAATGCAGATTCAGAACAACAACTAGGCCTGTTATTGTTCCCCTGTATCACATCTTGTTGATGCTAATTATGCTATGCAGATGTATGGTTGTTCACATATGCTATGTATGCTAGTTAGAGTGTAGTGCCTGTTGGGAGCAAGTGTACGTTCCGTTTTCAGCGTTGTGGCTGCTTACAGCTATGCAAAGCACAGACTACAGACGCCGATTCCATGAATTCATCGATAGATAGAAAAGTTGAAGTGCCCGGCGCACTGCCCGCTCAACCAATAAACTTGGCACATGGGTCCCTCAGCTATACACTATTGCTGAGGGACCCATGGGATATTGATTGCATGAAACGGTTCTTGAGATAAGCGAACACATACATGCTTACAGAGATTGCTGTAATCATTGATATAAGCTGTTTGCTTGTCCACAGATGCTCAGCATGTTATTTATATAGTATAGATGCTAGGTTTGATGTTTACCTGGTATCATATTTACTTAGCACTAAATTGTTTTCTTTGCACTGTATTTACTTGACAATTTACCCTGTTGTTTGTTCACTAGGGTTCATAACACTTAATTCCAATATTGCACTTTGTCATTCGTTCTGGTTCTGGATTACAGTGACTGATAAACACCTAAATTGTAAATTGTTGTGAATTCTTGTGGATGACTGCTTTGTGCTTTTTGAGCTCCTGCTAATTCATTTTCTGGATCGGCAAAGACTGAAAGCTACCTCAACCCTCAAGTTACGGTAGAATCTTGTTAAGATAGACCCCTAGCTAACACAAAAGCTATTCTGTCCACCATATTGAATTCAAAATGCAGACACCAAAAACAAAGTCAAGTTTGGCCCTTTTCCATTTCTGGCCTGGAGCTGCTGGATCTGGTCCTTCTGCTGCTGTATGGCTGTGGTTAACCCCAGTGCCCCAGCCCGGCCCAGCCAGGGTGAGCTGAGTCAAAGCAGCCACAGTCAGACTCCTCCCTACTGTACAGTACTGTTCTCCAGCCCACTGCCAGCTCACGGTCTCACATAACTTCCCCCTCTCCCTCTCTCTCTCTCTCTCTTGCCTGATTTATACTTAGTTGTACAGCAGATCTACAAGCTCACAACGTGTCGCACTGCAACGGGTTGTGAGCTTGTAGATCGTCTATTTTCGGTGCACGACAACCAGGCGCGACTAAGTATATCTCGGGCTTCTGTCTCTCTCTCTCTGTCCCCCTCTCCCTCCTCTCTAATTGTCTCCTCTCCTCCCTTACCAGCTCTGCCAGGAATCGTTTAGCAGACGGCAGCCTTTTTCCCTCCTCCCCCCTTCCTCTTCTCTCTCTCTTGCCCTGCAGACACTCAGCCTTAATATTGCTGTCCTGCTCCTCTCCTCTCCTCTCCTGTCCTTTCCATCTGTTTGGTCAATTCTGCTGTGTGTCTCTTTTCTTCCTCCTCCTTCCCTCTCTCAGTCACTCCTTCCTGCGTTCCGTCTACAGCGTCCAATATCTCAGCCCTCTCGTCTTTTCCTCTGTCTGCCTGCACGCTTGGCCAGGCTGGCAACTACTGGCCCGTCGCCATGCCACCGTAGCCACTCGTCATGCTCCCGGTGTCTGCCTCCTCCTTCTCTCCCCCTCTCTCTCGCTCTCTTTCTCTCACTCACTCTCTCTCTCTGCCTAGTTTTTTCCCCCCTCTCCTTTCGGGTTCATTCGGTTCTTTTCTCATTCAGAGCACTTTCTGCCTCGTCGTTCTCAGACTGTCTTGGCGGTGAAATGAGAAACCAGAAGCGTGTGCTACTTTCTACATGTGGAAGTAAATCGACTGAAAGCTTTTATTCCCATTCATACAGCAGTTAGATAAAGCAGTAGAAACCCTGGGCTGCGTCATGCATAGCTTTAGCCATGTGGCAGAAGGTTTAACCATAGGTATGTAGCTGTCCGTGGCTGCTCAGACCGTTAGCTCTCTGTGTGTGAGCGCGTGTGTCTGTGTGTGAGTGTGTGTGAGTGTGTGTGAGTGAGTGTGTGTGTGTGTGAGTGTGAGTATGTGTGTGTCTGTGTGTGAGTGTGCGTGCCAGCATGCAGTGGGGGTGAGGGATTATGTCCAGGTTGCAGCAGGCCTAAGTTGTCTGCAGGGGTTTGGGTCTCTTTGCGCTGCTGCTCAAGGCTGGCCTGAACACATACAGTACAGTGGATGAATCCACTCTAGTAAATGAGGCTGTTAATGTTCTGGCCTGCTGCCCGCAGCCCTGTCCCCCCCCTTTCTCTCTGTCTGTCTGTCACTCTCTCTCTCTCTTGCTCTCTCTCTCTCTTGCTCTCTTGCTCTCTCGCTCTCTCTCTCTCTTGCTCTCTCGCTCTCTCTCTCTCTCTCTCTCTCTCTCTCTCTCTCTCTCTCTCTCTCTCTCTCTCTCTCTCTCTCTCTCTCTCTCTCTCTCTCTCTCTCTCTCTCTCTCTCTCTCTCTCTCTCTGTCTCTCTGTCTCTCTCTCTGTGCATGCCCTCTGCTGACTGCACAGAAGAGTCGGGCGATTCAGGCCACCATAGAAGCCTATGAGACAAACCAGTCAGTGGAAGAAGACAAATGGGACCTGAGCCACAATGACAGTCAAGTTTGTTTGTTTTTAATATAAGTTTACACAATGATCGTTGTTAATGCAACACAGAGCTAATAAAGACAAAATGTCTATTGTAATTTTCTGCTATCTCCATCTTTTCTTTCTATTGATTTCTGTTGCTCTGACTTTGCAGCTTCTTACTAAACTATCGATCTATCTCTAGTCTTATGAACCTTATATGTTATTTTGTGTATGACAGTCTCTAGTCTTCCATCAACATTTTAAAAGTACTTAAGGACGGTAAAGAAAGATCATTTTCAAAATCCATCTATATTTTAACGCTTTAAAGATCAGATGTAATGTACCAAACAGAACACTTGCGAGGCAGGTAATTATGTTCGACATATTTGCTATGAAGAGGCAGTTTGGTTAATTGGACTGAGCATCTGTTTCTCTGGTATTGGTGGGGCGGGCTGCCCTTACTCCTTATGTTCATGTCATTCATGCTGCGGCTTTGTGTGAAGATGAATGGATTCATCTCCTCTTGAAGCTATGCACAAGAACATGTTGTACCACCAATGAGTGGGACCATATTTAGAAAGCCCTTCTGTGCAGAGCCTGAATGCTTGAACCTGACAGTACTGAACTGCAGCTGCCAGGAGCAGGTTGCGGTTCTCTCTCATTTTCTCAGCTTTAGGTTGGACTGAAGTTGGGAGGACATGATCTTTTTTTATTAGCGATTACAGAACCTTTTTTTTTTTTGTTTGATTTTTTTGTTTGTCTATTAAATAAGTGCTAACTAGCTCTATATCCCCATAGCAATCATTGCTAGAGTGTTTGTTCAATAGCCCTGTCTCTCCAGCTCTTTAGTAAACAGATTTTCTTTTTCTGTTTCATCCAGTCAGGAGAGATTATGTATACTTACTGAGCAAACACTCTATAGTGATAATAATGATACTTTTGGAATATGCTGTACACCTGTAGAGCTGTAACTTTTTTTAAACAAAAGAAAAACTTGAGTTTTGACCAAAAAATATCACGCCACCTTTAAAAAAATCTAAACACTTGGCTTACACATTCAAATCTGGAGTGCTAATTAACCTTTGAGATCTCTCGGCGTTAGTTAAACCTCTGTGTGACCTCAACTTGATTTACCCTGTAGACTCCAGTAACGTATTAGAGTCACCACTCACCGTAGCCCTGACATTAATGTTGCAATGTGCTTTATTGACTTGATTTGAATTATTTAATAGCCTGCCTTGGAGCCCAGCTGGGTGATGGATAGGGAGGGTTAACTGCTAGATATGTTCATCCAGATGGCCACAGCTGTGTGTGTGTGTGTGTGTGTGTGTGTGTGTGTGTGTGTGTGTGTGTGTGTGTGTGTGTGTGTGTGTGTGTGTGTGTGTGTGTGTGTGTGTGTGTGTGTGTGTGTGTGTGTGTGTGTGTGTGTGTGTGTGTGATTACACATCTGCTGATTTGGCTTGTGGCGACTAGGCTCAGGCTAGTAGGACATGTCAGTAACAAAATCAGTGGAAACGGATTGACATGCCTCTGTTTGTTTACCATTGGGGGCTGGGAGGAGCATCCAGCTAAGCTTTGGATAGGGGCTGGTCACTGGGCTGGGAGGAGAATCCAGCTTAGCTGTGGAGCGGGGCAGGTCACTGGGTGAGTAAGTCAGCAGCAGCTCTGCTCTGTCGGAGGACCACGGGAACAAGCGTGGGGGCATTTAATGGGAGTGCACACTCTCTTACACACACACACACACAGGCACATCTCTACATCTGTCTGGTCATGCGTGTATTGTTGGGCCCCCATGGCGCACGTGTGTGTGTGGGTTGGGGGATTTTTTTGTTTTGTTATATGTTTTCTTTCTTTTCTTTTCTGCAATATATCATTTCCAATGCTGATAGCTCTCCTGGGCTAAGGACGATAAATATTTCAAACAGCCTGTGAAGTTCTGATCCAAGAATTTCCCATTTTATCCCGACTGGGCAAAGGTGGCCTGTGTCATTCCCATGTCATTTATGCCAGCAAAGCGGGGATTCCCAGGGATCAAAACCGCACTCAGAAGCCGCCTGAAAGAAGAGAAGGTTACACGACTCATGTGTATCTCAAGCTGCACCACGAGACATTTGATTTCTATCAGTTCAGTAGCTGCTCGCTTCCATTAAATGAAGGATTGTCGCAAATTAACCACATGAACCCTAGTGTTCCTATTCTGGGGCGAGCATTCGGTGAAAATATGAGATCTACAAACTGAAAGATGTTTGGTGTAGAGGGAAACAAAGAGGGGGCCTATAATGGAATGCTCATTGTTATGGTGTGGCTCTGCAGGAGGCTAGCCGCCGGTAGGACAATTTAGTACATCCATGCTTTTTTCCCCACATTTCTTTATTTATGTAACTTACATTTTATAATGGAAGTCAATGTGGGTCTGGTTGGGCTGGCCACATGAAGTCTGAGGTCGACATTGGAGCTTCGCCATTCCTTTGTGAATGCAGAGATCTACAAATAGATTCTCTTTTTACACACATTATGCACGTAGTCATGCACATGTAATGCGTGATTTATGGTGTAAGGTGGAGCTTAAAGTTTTGCATTATTCCTTTATTTTCAAATAGTTTTCAGTCCAAAATAAGTTATAATACTATATGCTGTAACAAATTAGGCTACATCATTAAATGCACTTGCCTGTGTCGTTCATGCATTGAAATCATAATGTCCAACATATGGGGGGTATTCTAGGCTAGGTTTGGAGCCCATACACAGAGAAGTGTTGCTGCTTTGGCCTGAGTTCTAAAAACCTTTCCCATTGTTCTCTGGTCTTTACTTCCGTTTCTCCTCAAAGCCTCTATTTGTCTCCCTAGATGTCAGTCTCATATGAACTCCTCCCCCATTTTGTTTCCTTCTTCCAAATCTGTTAACATTTGTGTTGAGTAGTCACACATATAAATGCCATAGCAAATCTAGAACTCAATCTGTAATGTAAAAAAATTCTCATCTTCGAAAACACATGGCCTCGGCAGTCATTGGCTGCTATATCACATTTGGAGATTCCAGCCAAATATACTGTTCTCACTCACAGATGTCGATGCTATTGGATATACTGTACTAGCAGTCATGTTTAAGACTTTTTGGATGGTCCTCTTAGCAGGAGACTGTGTCAGCAGCATTATGTACCTACTTCCACAGTCCAATCACAGAACAGAAAACACATACAATATACAAACTTTTACTTGCACTGTAGATTTTGTGTAGAAGGAAATGGGGTTGTGTATAGTATCTGTACTGGTTTGCGAAGTAAGCTTATGACTGGTTTGAGGCTTGGTTTAGACTTTAGACAAACCGGGCAAGGGAATGTTGAGGACAAACACTGGCATCTCTCAGCAAGCAACTTCTGCTCATCTCCCATTGAGCAAGGTCTTACATTCCCCCATTGTTCCAGGGACAGGCTTAGTGATTTTCATTGGAAGTCTGTTTGCTCAAGGCAATTCTCAGGTGGTGCATGTGTGCTACCCTTCCTCCCCCTGTAACCACGGCAAATTAGTCTTATTAGTCAGCGTGGCTATTTAAATAAGTGTTGTTAATTCGTTTTTTTTTTAAATCTCGTACAAATAGCTGTTAAAACAAATGTGTGCTGCTGGTGGCATTTCCCTATGATGCAATGTGTTTTTAACATACCACAGTTTACCTCCATGCATTGTGAAGGTGTTTAAATCCTCAAGAGAGGAGATTATCTTGTGATCTAGGGTAAAGTAGGGGATCTTAAGGATGCTGTCAACAGAGACAAACAAAGCTATATCACACTGATTAATGAGTCTTAGACTCCTTGTGTCCTTAATTCAACCTGTCGTGCTGAGGATCCCATGAGTCACTTCTATGGTATAGGGAACAACCTAGAGGAAAATGCCACTTTGTGTTTGGTAAATAAAATGTATGTATAGAAGTGGAACTTGGGCTTTGAAGGTTAATCTTTCTTTGTTATGTACATAGGACTATAAGCACCATATGGGAAGTGGTGCTAGGCTATATACTATATACTATATACTGTAGTGTACACACACAGGCCAAAGTCGGCTAAGAGGGGGAGAGCCAGATAATTAAAAGTTGACATGGATAACTTAACATGACAGGCTAGCAAAACTGTCAATTGGGTATTTGGGTTTGGCTGTCCGACCATTTTAAAACAAACGTATGGGACTAACCCTGGGATGGGAATCTATGAGTGTGTTCCTGGCTCCATCTAGCTTGCCAGTGTTATAGACGGCTGTCAAGGAGCCGTTGATCTAATGGTGGAATCTTATCCACCACAGAGCACCTTCTAGTAGTACTTGCCTGAACACACCACTTGTGTGTGTGTGTGTGTGTGTGTGTGTGTGTGTGTGTGTGTGTGTGTGTGTGTGTGTGTGTGTGTACAGTTTTTGACTGGCGTTATCTTGCTTCAGCTGTTTCTAAGGACATGTATAATGTCTGGAATGACAAGTATGCTGGTTGTCCCTCAGCAGTCATCTCAAGTAGTTGTGATGTGCCTGCGTAAGGTGGAGTTTTGATGTTCCCAGAACATGTTTCTCCCTCTCTGATGCTTTACATTCCACTGTTTAAACGGTTATCACCTCAGCTTCAACCCTGCTCACTTGTCTCCCCCTGCCTGTCCGTCACTCCTTTCTTTCTCTTTGCCGTCCCTCTCCCCTTGATGCACGTGGAGGAACACGTGGAACATTTCACCTGCACCCCCCCCCCCCCCCCCCTGTGGCCTTGAGGTCACGACGAGTCACGACCCCTCTGGCCCTCTGTTCTGGGGCTCTGTTGTGTTGGCTTACACACTGAGATACACACAGCTACGCAGAGTGAGAGCTGCTCTTTTGTCAGCCTAGCACATAAAGCTGATTTGATTGCCATGCTGCTGACGTCAGGCTGCACAGGGAGTGTTGGTGTGGTAGCAGGCAACAGGCCTTAATCTGTCTGCGTGTCTGTCTGTCTGTCTGTCTGGGACTTGGATCTGCAGGTGAATGTGCCCTCCTTGACCCAATCAGCACCCAGGTGAGGAGTGTGCGACGCAAAACGTCTGTTGTGGACAAGTTCAACTGCGCACTGCTCTACCTCCCTACCAGAAATCTCTGTTTTAGCCTCTGATTCACTGTCAGGGCTGTGCTGTGTCTGTTGTATGGTGTTTTCTGTGTTAGAGAAGTTGTTTTTCAAACGGTGTGTCGATGCACAGTGGTGTGCCTTGGGATCTTTTGACAACCACACATTGTTCTAATATTACACAACTATTTTCCCCCCACAAAAAAAAAAGAGTTAAATTTGCAGATCTACAAGCTCCTTGTAGATTAGCTTTTTTTCACTATGAATACAGGTGTGACTTGAGATTCTGACTTGTGTGGTGAAAGTTTTAAAGCAGTTTCCCTCTTCGTTGGCCTCTCAAGATAGCCATCATTAGTTCTGTACCTCTTCTTACACCATCAAGGTGGTTAGATCTCAGCTTGCAGATTTAGTGGATTTGGGCATTTATATGTTCAAGAAACTACGGTGAAGTATGTCGGGTTAAACTCCAGTGGAGATGGTGGCTGGGGTCTCTGGAGGGGACGGCCGAGACTGGTGGCCTAAATCACGGCTCTGCGATAATCCTCAGTAACGGTAAGTAAGCGCAAGCGGTCAGGCACAAGGCCTGACCTTCGGGCTGATTGACGTAAGCCCTCTGCCGAGGGCATCGCTGGGCTCTGACCCTGGACCACCTGGCACTGCCCTATAGCTTCCCCTGTCTCCCATCACTGTGACCTTTTGCCTGGCTGGTGAAAATCACTCCACTGCTTATAAATCCAGGCTTAAGAAGCCTTTGATTTTGGCCGTTCTCTCTGTCCACCTTTAGGCCATGTAGTGAAATCTAAAATAGATTGCATTATAGATGGTTTAAAAACTGACAAACAATAACAACATTGAATGAATGAACTTCTGTTCTTATTCCTCACCTGGATGCCAAATAAATAAATAACCTTTTTTGGCATCTGTTTGCAAAGTTAGCTAGTTATAAAGTCCAGGAGCTAACTATGGTGAGGCAAAAAAGAAGAAAAAGGAAACATATTCTTCTCTCACCCTTCTCATTGGTAGCTAACATTGCGCTGTGTGACCTTGTTGATCGGTTATAGAAAAAATAAATAAACTTTCACTATAATGACATGCCTGATTAGTAATCTATTTTATTAAATGATCAATTGTTGATTATTTTATAATCGATTAAATTCATTAGTTTAATTAACTGTTAGCACTAGTCAGCATGCCATGCAGCCTCTTAGGGGTGGCAGAGAAGGTGCCATGAACCCTGCGGCTGGCCCATTCACCATGCTCGATCCATCACGACACCCATCACAGTCGATCACAGCGCCGTGGTTAAGTCCCAAACATCCAATTAGAGAGGATTAGTCTGTAAGAGCCTTATAAAGACCATACGAGAATCCACCGTGTGTTTCCTACTCATACATGGACCATGCAAGAGCTGCCATCGATATGCTGCATGTTGACATACCTCCTATTCTTGACCTGCACAGCATTTGGTGTCATGTGCGTGCATCATTGTTTCTAGGCATTGTATGATTTATGCCTACCCTGGTCAGTGGTCACAGAATTGGCAGACCTTGAGAGGTGCACCACAGAGCAAAACAGTGTTAATTTAAGCTTTATTATAAACAAAATAAAATATGTACATGCGCAAAAGGTTTTTGGGGAAAAAATGTAACTTAATGACATACCCAAAATAGGGATGCCAGGTTGGAAGTGGTTAACTCTTGAGTGTAAAAATGGACGGGTTCATTTTTACTCTCTGAGTCATTATTTTCAAACAAACAGAGTTGTGTGTAACAAACAGCCCCAGCTTCCCATGATAACTTAACCTGTCACACCGCCAGAGGACAGCCCACAATAACATGGACTAATAGCCTAGTTGAATGCATGGCCAGTACAGGTTATTGATTATACGAGTCGATACGGTCCGGAAGATGCAAGAGAAAATGATTTGGTTCACTGCACCTTTCTCTGATATAGACCAGCATACTAAAAGGACATGGCATATCATTGTGTTTTTGAGGCCGGGCTCGCGTAGAAGTCCCCAGGAATAGTTTTCTTTGCGCTCACAAGATGCCATCAAATCAATTACACCATGCGCCTTTTCATGTGTATGCCTCGTGTAGCATCCAGCAGTCCCTGGGCTCAACATTCCATTGCTTCAGGTGTGAAGGTCACGTTAAGAGGATGCCAGTCGTGATGAATGTCTCCACTGTTGTGCTGTTGTAGGCTACGTTGATGAAACTATCCTGACTGTCACGGCCATATCGTCTGAATCGCAGCTCCTCCATAAAGTAAAAGAAATGTGTCAATTGCGTGAGGGCTCTACTAAGGACACGGGCAGAAATTCTTTGAATTCCGCTGTCTTCCCAGGCGAGCCATGCCATTGCCATTTCAAGGTAGCTATTTTTATTTTACTTTATATTTTTTCACTGTGTGTAACCCACAGTGACCATCTCTTCGTCCAGACAGACGAAGAAAGGAAAAACATGCAAACACTGATGTCTTGGCTCAGCTTCTCCCAAAAGGCCAGACACATTATTGTTTCCAATGGGAACAAATGAGTTTAAATTTAACATGCTGCTGCTTCCCAGAGAACAACAGCTTTATGTCCTGTCCTGTTATGGCTGCTCCGGTCACAGCCGAGGTTTTGTGGTCATCTCTTGGGCATAACAGAGCCTCTTCTCTCCAGGGATTGACTCTCGGGAGTTGCTATAGGCAGCAGCTTATCCCTGATTCCTCTCTCCCAAGTCCCTCTTTAGATGAATTACTGTCATTGCTAGGCTGATGGTTATGGGGTGGGGGTAACCTTGTCTGGTCGTGTGCGTGTGTGTGTGTGTGTGTGTGTGTGTGTGTGTGTGTGTGTCTAGCCTAGCCGTTGACAGAACAGCGAACCAACGGGCATTTCCTTTCCTACCCTCCTCCCTCATGTTGAGAGGGCAGAGGAATCACTGGAGGGTTTAATGTGATTTAGAGGCCTTAATGGACCTGTGCATGTGTAGAACACAGTTCTCTTCAGTATGTCGGCACTGGAAAAAAAATTGAGGATGGAGAGGGTCAAATAGGTGTGTGTGTGCGTGCGTGCGTGCAACCGTGCATATGTACGTGTGTACGTGCATATGTGCACGAAGAAGGAAGACTTCCTCACTCCCTTTCCAAGTCGGTGTGTGTGTGGCTCTGGTTAGAAAGCTGTCTTTGTTTCTGAGCTGAAGCAGGTTGGAGCTGTGTGAAGGGCTCAGGTTGCTGCTCTGTGCTGCAGGCTGCAGAGGCTATGCAGTAAGTCCCTTGAGACCTGCCTCTGGTAGGATGACTGGAGGCCAGAGGAAAGGATGCCACACAGAGAGAGAGAGCGAGAGAGAGGGAGGGCCGGACAACGAGTCCTGACAGTAGCATAATTGTACACAGACCTACCGTTTAAAAAAAAAAGATTTGTTTTTGACTTTTTCTGTCTTTTATTGCTAGTTTTTAAGTGAAGATGGACAGAAAATAGGGAGAGACACGCAGCAAAGGTCGTCGGGAACGCGACGCGAACCCACAACGCGCCATCAGAGCCTAGGTGCCCGGACCGCTAGGCTAGCAGCCCGAGCCCTACCGTAAATTTTATATAAAACTTTTGTAGGACCTTGTGTTGTACCTACCTGGTCGTGATATACAGTAAGTCAAAATATTGTCCATCATCTTTGTTGCTTCTATTCTCTGCAACAAGGAACCGGAGGTAGTGATTCCATTCACTCTCATTGTTTGGTGGAACAGGTCCATAAATTAACATAAACATAGCCGAGTCAGTCAGTATATTAAAAGCACTAATTGCAGTAAATGACATAACATTAAATGACATTTAATAACATTACTATTACTCATCTGACTGACCCCAAATGAAAATGTACATTCGCAGCAATGAGCAGCGGCAAGCAAAAAGATGCTAAAAAATCGACAGATGATTTAGCTTGCCACCTCATCATTTAGCACTGTGTTAGATTTGTCAAAATACAGTGTCACCGCAATTTTAACAACTGGCCCCCGACCACTTCTCATTTTCCTTATGTGGCCCATAGGTTAAGCCATTTCATGATGGTCAATGCCAGTCGGCAAAGAGAATTTTGTACTAACGGATAAGGATGTTGGACAATATTTGTAATTATATGATGCCCAGATAGCTAAGAGGATGTTCTACCAAAGTTCAACATTGCTTCAAAAAGAAAAACATTAGAGCTGGGCAGCTAAACGACGAAGAAATGGCTCGGGTTATAAATGTATATCAGGAAGTAGCCTGCCTAACGTAGCTGACTACCTTGTTAAATGGCCATGCAATTTGAAGGACAAGGAGGAGGTAAAATAATGCTAGTGAACACAGACTATCTCCGTCAAAGCTGATGGAGACCCGTCAGGGTGCGATTGAAGGCCACTGAACCTCATTAAGTCTTGTGGAGCGTGGGGCTGGCTCTGTGCTGAGTGGAGAGAGCCAGACTATGTTGTGGAGCCTGTCACTGATGCCTACGCTTCAGTCTGGATGGACCCCAAGCAAGTGATTCATCACCGTCCCCCAACTGTCACCGCTGGCTGAGATGCAGGGCTGTGTACAGCCATAGACATGCGGAGGGCACTTGGCACTGCTACTACAGCACACATTCAGCAGTTATACAGCCTGTTTCTGCTGATATCATGTCATGCAAACACAGCCTCATTGGCATTGTTAGTTGCTGTGTCTGAAAAAAATATATAAAACAAATAATTACAAACGGCATGCTAGCATGCTGTTTGTAATTATTTGTTTTATATATTTTTTTGCCCATCTAGAGACAGGGCTCCGTACAATACTTTACTCCAAAGTCCAAACAATTTCTATGGACTTGTGCACCTTCATGCTTCCCAGAGGATGATCCGTGTTCCCTACTTATTTTGGTTAACCCATGGCCTTTTCTGTAGTGCCATCCATTTGAGGAGTAGCAGCCTCTAGGGGCTATTAGTGGGGCTTTTAGACTCCAATTGCAGTTGTGTGACATATTGTTGAAGCCTGAATAGTCTCTCAATGTCTTTAAATTGCTTGAGATTCCAGCCACATCAAACATCTTCAATTATTGACGTTGCTGTATGAGATTCTGTTTAATAATTCAGCCCCTTCTATCACAGATAGCAGCAAGGGAGGCACCTAGCTGAACCCTGGAGTATAGAGACTGCAAAGAACAAAGCTCGCACACTAATAACTAGAGACAGAGAAAAGAGAAAAAAGGTTAACCATTTTAAAAGATGCCTCTCTTTTATTTTTTTTCCAAATGGGAGATGTCACTCAAATCATGCAATTCACTCTTCTGTCCAGAACAGGCCGTCCTCCTGTAGGCTCAACACTCCTCTCTCCAGTCTAGTTTATCCGTGCCAAACCTGTACAGACCATCTTGAAGCAGCTCACTTTTTCCATCTCCTCATTCTCTTCCCTCTGCTCTGCTCAGCGGAAAAGAGTCGTCTCACCAAATCCTCGGTTATGACGGGGCAAATCCTCAAACCCCAAACTTGAGCCCATTTAAAAATCCAGGACAACCCCCCCCCCCCCCACCCCCACCCCTCTCACTTTTCCTTTTTCCATTAGCCTGGTGGTGATATTCCCATCTGGCCTACTCGAGGACAGTATTCCCTTGCTGTCACTCTGCCAGTGGCAGGAGATTAAACAACACTACTGCCAAACGGTTCAAAACTTTATGGCTATATACTGTGGTCATTTACACTTATTTTCCAAAAAGGTATTTATACAACTTTCTTTGCATCAGAATTAGCCTACAAAATGTTTGCTTTCTAGATAAATAGAGAAGCAGCCTGTAGTTATGATTATATAAAACTGTAGTAAGAGCTTACATTTAATTTAGTTCAGTGTATCAAATTCTTCCTCCTTCCTGATGCCGTTAGCCAGGAAGTAATTATGGAGAAACGTCTCAAATTCATTTATTATTTTTAATTCCAGATGTGGAGACTTAATTTCAGATGGGTTATTTTTTTAACATCCCTAATGTATGCGGGACAGTTTAAGGATTCTGGTTCCTTTGCCGGGCCAGGTGGCCTAATCCGTGTTTTAGCCACTCGCTATTTAGGCTACTTGAAAAGGAAAGGCCTCGCCATGTGCCAGACATATGATGCCAAGATGTTGGCCTGTATTGCTGTTACCAGACCTATTCCTGTCGACCTATGGTTATTTGGTTTGGGCCAGTGTGTCAAATCAGGGTTGTGTGACTCATGGCAGGCTAAAGGCCACTCACCACACCATGGGTGGATGTATTGCTGTGATGTCTGATGCACAACCTTTTTATCTGAAGTATTTCAGTGCACCAGGGAGAGCTTTTATGCTCCTTGTTGAATTTAAGCTTGCATCTGCCTCTCTGCTACATCAAAAGTCCCTCTTTCCTCTCTAATCTATCATGTAGTTACACCAGCAGAGCCTGTTTGCTGTGGTATCGACTCTCCTGGCCAAGACATCCATTTGGGCTCTCTGGCAGTGTATAATCTTCCCCCAGCAAAGTGTCTCATGTGATGAAATGTAGCTACAGTAGCTGCATTGCCCATTTCACCTACCTTGCATTCAGCGCATTCCTAAAGCCTTCTCCCAGAATAGTACAGTAAAGGCATGGATCAAGCGATTCTTTTGTTTATACTTGATCATCGGAATGTGTGCTACGAGTTACTGGTCACAGGCTCACAGCACAGATTGGATATGACACCGTAATGCATCGTTCACTTCAGTCTGAGCTCGATTTACAAAGTGACACGCCTGTCAGTGTTTCTCTCCAGGCTAGTCACATTATTCCCCCACTAATATGCCCCTCAATGAGACCGTGTTTTAATTGGACTGGGAGATGAGCATGATCGTCATGGGAAGACTTGGCTTTTTTAATGGCAGGAGACCTACTTTTGAGCAGAAACTATTTGACCAGCAACCGGCGATTCAGCACAGTTTTCTCTTTTAAACCTCATTATCTCCTGAACAGGAACGGCAGGGCGGTATCTGCATGTCCCCGTTAAGCTCGTACAATTTACCTATTAATCCTCTCGCAGGGTTGTTAAACTGCCTGTCGGGCCTCGGTCTCCCAGTAAAATCCTGTGTGCCTGGTCCATTAAAGTCGAGTCCCAAACGTTCTCTTAATCCACTGCCAAGTCCTCCATTTCTTCTTTCTGTGACAATGGGTTTTATTGCTTTAATTTTCTCCATTACTCTCACTTGTTTATCAAATGAGGGCCATTGTTTTGTTCCTTACTCAAACTACCTCCCAACAGGACGGACCCATAGCGTGTGCTGCTTAATGACTCCCTTCCTTTCCTTCCCGTATCCCAATAGAAAGATAGGATTCAGATTAAAGGGCAACATTTAAGTGATGAATCCTCTGTTCCTGTATGTATGTGTGTGTGTGTGTGTGTGTGTGAGTGAGAGAGAGAGAGAGAGAGAGTGTTTATGTGTCTGTGTGTGTAAGTATGGGTATGTGTGTTTGTTAGAGGCTTGGTGGAATGTAGGACTAAGGATCTAGACTCCTTTTTTAAGCTAATTTTCCCCTGGTGAAAAGGTTGACAGAAGAGGACTGAAAGGGTCCTCCTGGCTTCACACACACACACACACACGCACACGCACGCGCACGCGCACGCGCACGCGCACGCGCACGCACACGCACACGCACACGCACACACACAGACACACACAGTGGCATCCGTGGATATTACTATGGAGTGAGATAGAGAGGGGGAGAAGGCCCACACCATCAGTCATGACACTTGAGCAGATGACCGACCCCCTCGTCCATTTGTCCAAATGACACCATCGACATGGACCATCTCTTCACAAACATCTCTGGGCCGATCGTTCAGTCCCAATGTAGTGGGATGCAAGCACAAACAGAGTCTTGGGGCTACAGCGCCACAGAGGCTAATGGGAGAGACAGAAAACATCTGTCATTGTGCCGTTCTGTATATCAACAGTCAAGCTAATAAATCCTCTGAGACGCAATGGCACAATGCATTTGCTGTGGCGGGCGGTGGGCTGGTTAGTGACTAAAACAATGAGATGCCTCTTGCTCTGCGGCGCTGGCTAATGCACTCGCTGGCACCACTGCTCCTCACAAGTGTTTCCTCTCCTCGGAAGAGAAACAATGTTTCATTAGGAACTGGAGGGACCTCATTACAGCCCATGGACTCAGGCCTCTTTGTTTATAGTAGCCTCAGGTGGAGAATGGAGATTATGATTTCACTTAAAGCCATCGATTGCAATTTGGGCAAATGTGAATATAGTCACAGACAGAGGGTGGTAGTGAAGCAGAACAACTGGCATTGTTGTGGAGTTTAAGGATAATAATAACCTACATATAGTTTGAATTACCTTTTTACCTCCCTCGAGAGTGAGGTGTCTAAGCTGCTCCATAAGGAACAAACTGTTTATACACGCATGCATGGCAGTGGCACACGCAGACATATTCATCGCGCGCGCGTGTGTGTGTGTGTGTATGTGTGTGTGTGTGTGTGTGTGTGTGTGTGTGTGTGTGTGTGTGTGTGTGTGTGTGTGTGTGTTTCCGGTTGATTCTGCCAGTTCCACATGCTAACAGTGCCTTCCCATCTACAGACATCAAGCTAGCAGACCAGTGCTGCATTCACTCAGACATTTGGAAATCATTTCACTGTTGCTGAGATGGAACTTTTTCCATTCCATCTTGTTTTTTTGTTTTTTTCCCCCTCAAAGCTGAACAGCATGCACACACTTGCTCGTGCCTTTTGCACACACACCCACACACACACAGACAATTAAATATGTTGCCGTGCTGAAAAGACATCCTTAGCTGAACACCGCTGCTTCTCCGTCACCTTCATAAACTTTCTTTTTTACGGGGCAACATTATCCTTCAACAATTATCCTTCTCCAGCACGTGCTACAAACCTGGGGAGAGTCAGCAAGCTTATCAAGGGCCACGCCAATTCCATTGGCACTCCCTGACTGGGCACAGCATGGGTTGCTTTGTACAGCTCAGTGTCATGCCTTCCTGCCCGACAACTGATAAACACATTTAATTAGGCTGAGTTTTGTGCTAGAACCACCTCCTGTAGCTAGATGAGGATCTCCCTGGTGGGAAGAGCCAGAGCTCAGTCATAACTCGTCTTCTGCCGAAAGCTACTTGATCAAGTAGGAAGGGGAAAAAAAGAATAGGGGGTGTATATTTTTCTGTCTGACATTCCACAATATTAGTCCTCGACTGATTTGGGAGCCAGTGAAATTCCTTGGTGACAGGCATCATCATCGATTGCGAAATGAGTGTTCCGGAGTCATGCTGAACGTCCACCATTAGCCTTCTGTTTAGTATTCTTCTCTGAGCAATAGCACCTGACACGTGTATTTGAAATGTGTGTGCGTGTGTGAACGGTGGCTTCTCATTTCTCCTCTGCCGCGGTAGAGAAAAAGCTCAGTAAATCCTCGCTCTGTCAGCCCCATCTCTCATCCTCCCAAATGCTCTGCCTTCCTGCCAGCCAGCCTTTAGCCCTCAGCAGCCCTCGGACCATCTGCAGGCTTTAGCAAGGGCTTTGCTCCAAACCCTGCTACCTGTCTCCCTACAGTGCATGTGATAGTAGCACCGCTGGTCACTTGGCTGAAAGAATAGGCCCACTGATGGTACCTACCATAGGCGAAGCCAAAGCTTATTTCACCCTGGACCCACTTGATTGTCCTGTGTCTGTGTGTGGTCCAATCTTTGAAATACGTTTCTTGCTTATTAGGCCAAGTATTCAGCACCAGCGTTTAAGTGGTTTCTCGAGGACAGGCAGCCCACTGAAATATTTTCTCCCTCACAAACTAGACAAACTCAACTCTCTAGAAATGGGTTGATACTAGTCTGATGAGCTAAATTGAGTATCATGGTAATGTCACACTATCCTTCACCACCACTCTGACCAGGGTAGCCCTGCACATGCAGCAGGCCATGCGTGCAGCCTCGCTCTCTTTCTCTCTCTCTCTCTGGGTTTGATGTGTCAGCGGGCAAGCTGCTAGCTGTCACACTGGGTGGTGTGAGAAGCATTAAGAGGGAGGAAGCATCAGGCCAGAGTCCACAGTTGTTTCCCAAGGCCTGCTCCATGTGCGAATGGTGACATCTGGACCAGGAGCAGTAACCAGGGGCCTGCAGCTGTTGCTACCTCTTCCTGGGGGTCGGATAGCCTCGCTGTCGGCAGGATCAAGCGGTGACAGGGTTGTAATTACAAACGGCCGCCTCCCAATCCCAGAATCCCCCTCCAGGGCAAGCTTGCAGCGGTTGGGTTAGGTGGGGTATGGGGGGTGGTGGTTAGGGTTCTGAGTAGCTGACCGCTTAGTGCATGCCTCAACTTCCCCATTAAGAAAAAAAAAATGCCTCCATTAACACTCCCCCGAAGAAGACACTATAGTAATTTTGCAGATTTGCATGGAAATAGTATGGTTGCTTGCTATCTCTTGCTCGTCTCTGTGGCTTCAGATGCAACGGTTTATGTATACTTAACTCTGTCACTATGGGTGCACCGGTTCACACCGGTTTATATCACGGTTTTGGAGTCACAGTATGTCGACTTGTATTATGTTGCCTCGATTTCCTGCTACATGATACTGGACAAAGGCTTGTTGATGCTCTCCTCTGTAAAGAGCTCTCCAAATAGCTCTGTCATGGGAGGAGATGGCTCTGATGTCTGCTGAGGATGAACTGTCCACCTGGGCTTCAATGGATTAAATATCGGATTTTGGTACCTTATTTCTTATCCCTGTACTGTACAGGCTACCCGTTAACTCCCTCTTATTATTATTATTTATCATTATTGTTGTTATTGAAGCTTCGATGTATCTCTTTAGCCCTATGTGTATCTGTCCTGTGTTTCATGCAGTGCTGCATTCACAACTGAATTTCCCTCGCAGGATCATTAAGGTCTATCGCTCTAAACGCTTTCATGGGGGAAAATAAGAGTAATGCAAAGTCACAAATATTCTGTATTTGGTTTAAAAAAGATGGCATGATTGCATTAAAATTGAGTTCACAATTAAAACAATACTGCACTTGACTTTCCAGAATCTCTTTGGTGAGATCACTGTACTGCATATTTTCTGATGAGAGGCTTCCTCCAGGATTCCAGGTAAGACAGGGACTTGAGTCTTGGATTCAGGGCTGTGTGGCTCTGTGCAGATAGTCCTGAAAATGAGGGTTTGTGTATCTGCCTTTCATGTCGTAAATGATGACTCCCTTGTCATTAGGGTTAGACAGTGGAGCTTACCACATCTCTTGGTGTCATGGATTTCAGTATGAATTTCTGCAGAGAGATGATCATTGACACAGATGTCACACAGATACGATGTCTCTATGCCCATTAGCGTTGTCACAGTCTACAGATATTCGAGAAAGCAAAAATAGCAGGTCTGTAAGCTCTCACAGGTGTCACAATTCGACATGTTGCAAACCTGTAGATCGGCTAGGATATTTAGTGTAGAGCGAAAACGGGAGGGGGCCTAGTATAGCGCCCTTGCGAATCTGGTCAACTAAGTATAGAGTTTAAGTGTTACTGAGGTCCTCTGGCAGTTTTATCTCAGTCAGTCAAGACGCCAATGTCCTTTCATATTACTCTATGGTATACTGTATCTGTTGGACAATACTGGCAGAGTCTGCTGCACCAATTGCTCATACATAAATGACAAGTAAAGTCTTTGAATCTTTATTCTTGACATTCCTGTCCATCAGGGAAGATTAGTTGGCAGCCTGCTGTTCCACATAATGCATGAGCGGCTGTGCTGCGATGGAAAAAGGTTACCACCACCTTCCTAACTGTCCCCAGGAGGCAGGATACCTGGTTTAGTGAGACTGCATTCTTGGCTGCGAACATGTGCAAAGCACCCAATCTGAGGCCCCAGTCCAGCTGTTTCAGTGACCGCATTGATTCACAATGTTCTTTGTATTGTCTGTGGTGACAAGATTATGCGGTTGCCCCGCTCCAGTTTCCAATGTTCTGTCAAGAGAGATGCTCAGTTGTGTGTGCCTCTCATAAAGGGGGCGTGTCTGCAAAACAGCTTTTTATCTCCCACTTTGAAGTGATGTATTGTGCAGTCACTGTTACAGTAGGCAATCTTTAGTATCCCTGTAGAGGTCCATCCGTCTGAATGTATTAATTTTTTGACAGTTCTTCAGTCGTGTGTGAGAGGCGATATTATATAACGGCTTAAGTACTTCAATCATGCTAGTGCAGTACCCATTCGGCCCGGGCCAATTGCTTGGCTCCCGGTATTGCCGTTTGTAGAGGCAGTCACATTCATTGCATGTGGCTGTTCACTGTGAATCTTGGTGTGTGTTGCCGGAACAGCACACATACATACTCAGGGGCATTTTGCCCTATCAGAATATGCATTGAAAGGCTGTTTAAATGCTGAGGGGAGAAGGAGTTACTCTCTACTCCCTGCGCTGTCAAGGGACACACTGGGATGATGTCTTCATAAATGGGTCATCATATTACACACACGCTGAGGCAGCTGTGCACACACACAATCACACATTAAACACACCCCACACACACAAACAACTGACACATTGTATTTATAATTGTACTTATAAACAACAATTATATAGAGACACACAGATAAATGTACATGCACATATAGTATACAGTACATACAGTATACAGTGCATAATATTTAGAAGAAGTAGGACCCATGCACACAACACCTAACAAAGGCATCTCGCAGCATTGTGCTATTTTTATTATTGTACTGTATATATTTAGTTATTTTTGCCATTATTACTACTGTATTGTTGTTTTTAATTTGTCTTGTTGCTATAATGTCAAGGAAACAAAACCAAATAATTGTACTTGTGTGTGTGTGTGTGTGTGTGTGCCTGTACATGAGATTTAACCAATATTGAATAATATTGAAAGTATTTCCGCTATCATTTAAGGCATACAATCAGGAACAGTACTGGCGGAGACCTGTGCTCCGAGGAGCACTTTTTCTAGTTCCTTCTTTTTTTTTTACTTGAACCGTTCCATCCGTACTCTGCACATATCCTGAAAGGTTCACATGGCAAGAGACCTAGGAGTGGTGTTTGCTAGGACAAGGCTTCATGCTCCAGGAACTAGGGGTGTCCCTCGGTGGTTGGGCTGACATGCTTGAGCCATTGAGATATGAAAGTTTAAGGGTGTTGAAGGTGCTGCCCTGAATAAAGCTCCGGGGGACTCCGTATTTAGGCGTAGTGAAGTGTAGCCTCTGCCTCAGACTGTGGAGCTGCCCACACAGGGCACCATTACCTCTCAGTAAACAAGAGACTTTTGGAGTGCATCAGCACTGACTCAGCAGAGGTGTCAACATTGATGGAAATATTTTAGGAAGGCAGGCACTGAGTAGTAAGGGTGGTAAGGTAATTCATGTGATTCATCTCACGGACCCTTTATTTAGGCATGGAAGTTTTGTAAACATTTAGTAAAACAGATGTAAGCATAGTATAGCCTAGGGCCAGGCCCATATCACAGATTGCATCTGTATTTATCAGATGTGTTCCTGTGTCTTCTCTTTTCTCGTGGTTGTCCAGCCACCAGGGGGCCACAGGCAGAATTAGCTTTTTGTTGGTTGATTGGTGGGGTCCGGCTGGAGAATCTCTGCTGTGGCCCCTGCTTGTCACATGGGGGCCCTGGTCTTGGTCCTTTTATTGGTGCCGTTTTGTGCCCCTCCTCACCGAGTTTACACACTATTATAAAACCTGTAAACATTGCCAAGTTGAAACATTGGACTTCAAAGGGAGAGTGGCTTCAGAATGGGGGGAGTTGTTTAGGGCTGAGACTTAGGCGAAGATTATAGCCTTACTTAAACATATTCACTTTCAGTCATTGGCGTTTGTGTATAAACGTTCGTCTCTGCGCTTTCCTACGCCCACATCCCAGTTCCTGTTCTTCCTCCGGCTTCCTTGGGCGGCACTCGCTAAATGCTAGCTCCATGGACCACCGGGACTCCGCAAGTATGCTTCTGCCCGCCACAGAACTATAATTACCATCGACAATATAAAAAAAAGAAAACTCGACCAATATCGGCTAGTCTTGCCCTTCGTTTTTTACGGAGGGTTTTAATTTAGGTCTTCGCCTTGATGTCGGGGAGTATTTTATCATGGCATGGAATCCACCCTCCTGTGCGCGCAGGCAGGCGGTAATGAAGTAGATGTCAACCACTACCTTTACCTTCTAGTTGTGATGCTGATTGATTGCTCTGGGCTGGAGGTGAGGCCTTGACTTGCAGGTCGAATTCATATCGCACCTGATCAAACTTCAATCCTAATTTGATATTTACAGTAGATCACAACAGTCCTCCTTCATGTCATGTTGATCGAGTGCACACTGTTTGAGATTATGTGAGTGCATGCCGTTGATGCATGACTCTTTGATTGTGTTATGTTGACTTTTCCCTTGTCATCCGCTCTAATGCAAAACATTGTGTGGTGTGTGTGTGATATGTACACAAAGCATTTACTCATGCCTGGAGTGTTTTTTTAAGGTCTGGTTTATGTGTTAATAGAAAAGGCTGAAGGCCATTCATGGTGTATTGTGAAATGTGTATACACATTTTCTATTTGCTGTGGACCTATAATTTGTTATTTTTAATTGTTTGAATTGTTTGTGTTGCCTGTGGTATTACAGATTAACAGATATTGGAGAAAGAAAAGTTAGCAAAATGTCCCACAGTCCTTGTGAACTGCATTCAACTGTAAATGTACAACCTCTTAACCTCTTGTCCCTCCACTATTGAGTCCAAATCCGGTGTGTTCATTTAACTCTGAAACACTCAGGATTTCACTGTGCGCCAATGTCCTGCTGGGTATTTTTAGAGGGAGGGTGAAGGATGAACAGAGAGGAGAGAGAAGGAGGAGGCAGCATCCCTTTGTTCTCTTGCCAGGCTGCTCTGGTCGAGGGCAGACGGGGCCGGCTCACCCTCCTGACATGCACGTCCCTGAGCCTGGCCAGGTTTGTCACAGTCATGGAAGAGTATCTTGTGGCTGCTCTCTTCTGCCCGCTTCAACACAATACTCTGGTTGTATCTCTACTACCGTGTGTGTGTGTGTGTGTGTGTACTAGATACACAACTAGCCTTCTTCAGTCTTATAGGGACTCAGAATTGAAGTGAGGTGCTTGAAGGTCCTTTGAAAGACCTGGCGTTGTTCCATTGTGTTTCCATTTTCACCAGACCAGCTGGACAGCTTTTTCTTTTCTTTTTTTTCCCACCGGTGTTTTCGGTAGAATGATGAATGTTTTTACATCTGTCAAATGAGCCCACCCCATGCCAGGGGTGGTGTTGTCTGTGGCTGTAGAAGAAGACACAGACACATAGCAGAATGCTGTAAGAATCATTGACCCCAGCCTTCACTCAGATCCTTTATGGGCTTCTCTATGGGTGGATATTTCTGGCATGTTGTTTTTGAATACAAGATGAAAGCGCACTTGCATCTCAAGTTCCTGTTTGATTCTTGAAGTTCGTTTGAAAGGAAAGCCTGGCATGATTAATGTGACACGCTGCGGGCACAAATACGCTACAAGATTAGATGTACATTGGCAATGCAAATTGCAGTCATGTTTGCATGCAGAATATGTGTCTTTCAACATGCTCATTAATTTGTATTTATTTATTTTTGCTGCGTAGTATGTATCTTAATGTCTTGGCTGAATCCTTTGCATGCGTGCCAGTTCACCGTGTGCAGCTATTTTTCTGATAAGGGTAAGACAGTATCTTCTTACATCTACCGTAACAGATGTATTAATTCTCCACACGTCTTGGTTCCCTCTCTGATTGATTACTCAGCAGTCAGCACTGTGATGTTTTTGTGCCATGGCCTTCCTGGGAAAATGGACTGCAATGGCAAATTTATTTTTAATTCATTGCCCCAGGCTCACCATGACAGTAGGAATGAACCACAAGTCATGACTTCAGACTACCAGTGGTTTCATCACAGCACCAATGCTTATTTTATATTTTGGCAATTGACCCTTGTCAAAAAATGATGTATTTTCAGCTGAACAAAATGTCACTTGTCAAATACATGATACCTGTATGTATTGGCTTTAGCCTTATTTATACTTAAGTTGCATGCCAGTGTCGTGCGCCCAAAATAGCAGATCTACAACCTCACAACGTGTTGCATTGGCGCACTGTACGCCATGCAACCAAGTATACAGTAAATCAGGCTTAAGACAATTATGCTGTAGAAGTTGGTTGTCTCCTGCTGACTTGGAATTCTATGCTGATAGTTTTTATCAGCTCACAGGGCTGATCATTAAAGAGACGCTGCAACTAATCGTCACTTTTTCCTCATTGGCTAGCCTTGGTAAAAGGCCAGCCAATGAGGATACAGTAGGAGTTTACCAAGACCACCCCTCCCCCATATGACGATGTTGTCAGCGCTCTGTCTGATACAATAGCTTACTTAAATTATTATATCATTAGAAACTCTGTGCTCAGGCAAGGATTATATTACATAATAATGTATAGCTTAATAAGAATGCCATTCGCTATGTCTCTGAAACAGTGTAGTTGACAGACAGTACTTTTCAAGGGGTTTATTGCTGCGAGCTGATATATATGACTGTGTCATTTCTTGTTTCTGGAACAACTGTCATGCAGAAAGAGCCCAGAGTGATGCAAGCCTGCCTGTGTGTTCCTTTCCTCCTGAGGGACATGCTAAAGAGTAAAGTCTCTGTCTCCCTCTCTCTGTTTCTCTTTGTGGGTAGAACAGTGACGGTTCCAGCTTGCAGGCTGTCGTATCTACCCTACAGGATCAACAAGGCTCCCTCATAAACAATTGCTGGGAATACACACACTCTCTCTGTCACCTCACACTTGGTTTTCGCAGGAAAATATTTTTGTTGAGCTGCAAATTATGTCCAAGACTGAGGCGGTTCTATCAACATTTAGATCAATTCTGACATGGAAAAAGGAAGAGTAAATAATTGATTCTATTATTTTGGAAGGATTTGAGGCAAGTGGTTCTAGTCATTCGTTGGGTTCGGGTGACGCCTCTTGGTTGTGGTGTGGCATCTTCTTCTTTTGGACTCCAACAGTACTGAAGTAGCCGTGTGCTTTGACTGATGGTCTGAGTCGCCGCCATGTATTACATTACAATACAAAAGCTGGCTGCACATCCATAGAGTTGATGAAAAATAGCATTTATAAAAATGGTTAAAGAATCAGACTGTGTTATGACTCTGTTATGCATAACAGACCTTGTCAGGCCATTTATTTATTTATTTTTATTTTATCATTTTGATTCACCATCTGTTTCCATCGGCCTGCATTCCACTACTGCTGATGTTCATCCATTTACTTTGTGAGTAACTGCCATACTGGGGATAATCCTTCCCTGGTACCGCTCGCTGTATATTGGATAATGGAACATTTTAGTCACATGAGATATTCATCAACAGGTCGTGATGGTGGCCAGGTCTGGCTTATTAAGTGTTCTGGAGATATATTAGCCCCCTGCTAATTTTACGAGTTCCTGTTTGGCGCAGAAAATTGCCCCCTTATGCAGGAATCGGACAAGTTGCATTGTGGGTATCAGTGATTTGAAATGGCTGCTTCTGTTGTGATACAGTTTGTAGCTACTGTTTCCAGGCACTTGGCTGTGTTCCTGGTTCAGTCTGTAGAAATTGGGAAAATCAGGTAGGCCTGCAGTACCTGTAAATGTTGTTGCTGTCTGGTAGAAACCTTGTATGTCCAAAACTGTTAATGTAATTTTCAGTAATTGAAAAAAAAATAACCTGTGTTCCAGTGGATCCAATGTAATAATGTATATTATTAAGTCACAAGCTTGTGTTAATACTTTTCATTGGTTCAATATTTATAAAACTCGGACACACTTAAACCACTTTCACTTTCAAAATGTTTCAAAATAGGCTAAAATAGCCGATCTTCAAGCTCACAACGTGTCAATCGGCTATTTGCGCTACTTTTATGCAACACTTTTGTACGTCAAAAAAAAGTTGTAGTATGGAGAAACAAGGTTTCTGCCCGACAGCAATGATATGGAATTTCCAGTCTTTATCTTTATCTTTGTTATTCAGCAGTGTAGGAAAGAAGCTATCAGGTGCACATAAATTAGGTAATTGACATAAATACACATTTTTGTTCTCTAATTAAAAACCTAGACTAGGTTAGACCTGCTCTATATGAAAGGTTGCTTCATATAACTTATTATTTATTAGTTATTTATTTGGCACAATGTGCCTAAAAGGGGAAGTTAGAGGGGGGTGGGGGGAAACACTGCTAGTACATCTATGATGAGCTTATTATAAGATAAGTTGATTGTTCATTCTCAAGTGGTTTTGGGAATAGTCTCCTGATTTGCTCTTTGTTTATTTTTGGTCTATTGAACAGTTAGTGTGGTTTTTAATCCCCTCCTAGTATGTTTGTTTGGATATGATATCAGCTGTCACTCTACCATACTGCTGGTCTACCCAGAGGAAGTTACATTTGGGGTTGTGATATGAGGGGAGTGCTGGGTCTGTAGGGGTGCACTTGGAGCCCTCAACTCGAGTTAAGTTGAGCCAGAAATGTCTCTGCTGTAACAGCTTATCTCTCCAGATAACACCCCCATTGTATGTATTTTAAAGTTTTCGATAGGAACTCTGGAACAAGATAAGAATATTGTTTTGCTTTTTTTATCCTCGCCTCTCAATCAAATCCCACCCTCACTATCAAGTAGGCCTTTCTTTTGCTTTTGCAACTCTATTCTCTGTCTTTTATCTCTCATCAGACTGCCAAAGGGTTTTAACAGTAAATCAATGCCAGACCCTTGAGCAGAATTTATTGGATTCCCAATGACAAATCCAGATTGGGTGGCATGGTGTTTGGCAAATAACAGACAGTGCTGTGAAAGCCTCTTTGAATAGTTACGTTAAGTCATGTTTACTTAAGTTTATATAGTTACCCAATAATAATAAGGCATAAAATCAGAGTGATATAAACAAGACTTTAAGTCTAATAACCAATCGTTGGCTTTGGAGGATATTATAAAAAATGTTATCTTTTCCAAATATTAAATAAACGATTTGCAACAGCTGGAAGCCTTCATTTGGCTTGCCACACATGGTTAGATCTTCCCAGCTTTGCTCAAAATGTAGCTGGTGAAGGACTCTGTGTGTGATGTTGTGTGTATTTAGCTGTATTGACAAATACAATTCTTAAATGCAAAGAAGACCATTTAAATATCTTGTAAGAGCTTTATGTTTATTCTCCCCACATTTTGATATTTTGTAAACGTCAAACACAACATCAACAGCATGCCTGGCTCCAGTATTGCATAATGCACTAGGCTCATCTGAAATCCAACAAGTTTACCCTCTGTATATCAATGACACATGTCAATGATACAAACATTCACACACACCGGCTGGTGGTGCGCACCAAAAGCTAGCATATCTTCCACTATGCGTGTGCAATTGCGTCAGCTGTGGCAGCGCTGACGCCACAGAAGAGACAACAGAAACACTTCAGTGACAAGGATATGTGGTCACTAGCCACCAGGCATGTTCAGTCCTGCTTACTCAACTCTGAGGCGTGGGACAAGACAGGCGCTGTCAAAACGGTATGGACAATAAAACTAGATTGGCTTTCTTGTTTCCCTGAAATGTTGCTTGGGGGGGTGGTTCATTCCCCTCCAATTACAATCATTGCATTCGGGAGTGACTGCGGCTCAGATTAATTAAGTTTAGTTTCTGGATGAAAGGCAGTGTTGGAATGTCTCATTGCTTTGTTACTGCCTGCTTGTCAGCCCTGTGCATCTCCCAGCTCTCCCTGGGAGCCTTA
This sequence comes from Gymnoscopelus microlampas, assembly GCF_963454915.1. NCBI lineage: Eukaryota > Metazoa > Chordata > Actinopteri > Myctophiformes > Myctophidae > Gymnoscopelus > Gymnoscopelus microlampas. The sequence goes on along the minus strand of NC_139962.1, from coordinate 40,105,008 downwards.
GCTAAAGAAGACTGGTGGATAGAGGGAACGGCTGCAGGGAACAAAGGGCCTTTTCTGCTCCCTGTCACCCAGTTCCGTCCAGCCCCCAGTGGGAGATTCAAACCAAGGGGGCTTTTTCACATTCCTGCCTTGCTGGTCCTCTCAGGACACTGGAAGAGCCGAAGCTCGACACCAATGGCAGCGCTGAGTGACAAGGCCCACATCAAGATGTATACTGTATATGTCTTCAGGCCTGAGTATGCAGTATATATAAGGCTATCATCAGGCCAGCTCGGCAGCTGCAGTACCTTCACTTTCTGTTGTTCCCTTCCTTCCTCTGTTAGGCCTTTTTCATTATTTACGACCAAGATAACAAGATGAAGTCAAAGCAATATAACGGAAACCCATTTAATCGTGGAGTATTTTGGACATGCCATGCTGCCTGGCAGGCTTTTTCTGTGTTGCCACCTGCATTAATAGAAGGGAACGTGGCGAGAGCCATCGTGATGGACTAGAAATGCTAAGTGTGTACTTTCCCTTTCACTTCCCAGAGGGTGACTCAGTGAAGTACTCTCACTCCACCTGTTTTGGCATTTACCCAGACACAGGCCGGCAGGCAAACATTTTCCATCTCAAAATGAATTATAAAAAAAACCCAGTTACTTTGAAGGGACACAAAATGGCTGCGTTTAAATTGCGAGAGAAGGGATCTGCGACAGCAGTTGAAAGTAAAAAGGATGGGCCAAGGTTGTGGAGTAATGAACTGTGACTGACTTGGTCCTGGATGTGATTGTCTGTGCTTGTAACTTTTACTGCGAATAGGAATTGTGCTATCTGCAGAGCCCTGTTTCTCTGGAATGCCTCCTCCTCCTTTTTAGATTTTATAGATGTGCTTTTGATGTCATTGCAAGATATTTGGTCTGCACTTTGTGACTTCAAACGGTCCATGGCGGATTGATATAATCTTAGATAAAGTTATTGTGGGTTAAGTGCCACTGGCTTTGCAGTGTTCCAGAGAACTGTCAGTAACGTGTCGGTGCATGCCGAGGCATTTCCACAGATAATTCTACCCTACACTACAAGGCCTGATCCCTCCAACCCCTGCAGTCTTAGAAAAAAGCAGAAGTCTTCTCTTTGTGTGTCAAGTCAACATATTATTTACCAATATCTAACTTACTGCATGTTTTTTATTTAATTATTTTTTTAGGTTTGTTTATTGGATTTTAACAGAAGCATTCATTGCATACATATCCACAACATATTGCATTGCCCCCAATTTAAGAAAAAACAGTAACATGACAAGTTTGCTTTTGTTCCCCCCCCCCCAAATAAAAACAACAATACACAAAACCAAAAACAGGAACTTTAAAAACTACATCAGTCATAATGTTTTTTTAAAGTGTACTTACTCTTTTTGCGTTGAGTAGTTAAAACAAATTAGTGTTGAAGTCTCTTATATCATCGCTATGAAAACAAGCATTAAAATACACTACTATGTGTCTGTATACAATAGTTCGGATAGGATAACAATTGTTCTGTTCTGCAGCAGTCTGTGGGCTCGGCATCTGTCAGGTTCTGGGACTATTCTCATATCCTGCCTGCTGCCTTTCAAATATCCTGAACTAGCCCAAGTCAAAGTCTTTGTTGGTATTTTGTGTGTTTTAGTCAAATGACCTGTCCTCTCACTTCCTGTGCTGCTGACTCAGCTGAAACACAATCACTCCCGTGGCTATAAGACTAATATTTTTTCATCTTTTTTGGGACATAATATGATCCTCCTTGTTTGTTTATCACTTCGGCATGGTGTAGCATAGTGGCATCAGGTTTGTTGTCAAACCAGACATGGGTGTCTAAGCCTGGTGGCTGGAAGCAGGTGCAAGATGGGAGAAAGGGAGGACTGATGATTGTGTATTCTGTAAATGTGAGCAGTTTATGGGGCAGGTACATTTGAATTGGCCCACCTTTGCCGCTGATTCAATAATATACAGTAAGCCTTGCGTATCCATCATCCACTTCTGTAAGCTTAGGTTATGCTGTCCGACAAACCAGAGAGCTATTGATTTAATCAGTGCTCATTTTACTGCGTGGCCCCTGCAGTGAATAGGCTATATAGCTAATATTGATGAAGTCATCTGCTGTCACAACGAAGCTGCGGGCACAGAGCCCCACCGGTGTAGGTGTGAGAGGCTGTTCCATAGGCAGAGAAATGAGTTTGGACAGACCACCCGCCACTACAAAAGAGCCAATTACAGCCACATAATGGCGGCTCCAATTAGATTTGCATGGACCATGCAGAAGCAGGCGCCGGGTTTTGTGTTCCAGATTAAACGCGGCCGAAGCAGAGGTTACGCTACTCTGCTTGTCTAAGGCCCCCACCATGACGGTTGTCTCCTGGTCTTCTCCTGCTCACTGCAACAGCCCATTCCAGTCAGTCTGATTTTACTTGGCCCTTCACACATGTATACACACACTCAGCTTCTTGGGACCAAGCATTGCAGCAGGGTACACATGCTGACTCGACAGCGGGAAGAGTTTATATCACCAGACCGTAATTTAATGTTACAGTTCTTCTTTCAATAAATGGCCTTTACACACCCACTCTTTACACGCTCTGTATGCACAAAGGGCACACACACACACACACACACACACACACATCCTCCCATAGATTCAGTATCACCTCCCTACAGTAATCATAAATCGCATTAGGCCAATAAAAATCAAATAGCTGGTTTATCAACTCGAACCATGCGCCTGTTACTTTCATCTTTTGACACTAAAAGGTCTGAGCTTAATGAAGTCTAATGATGAAATACATGCTTCTTTCCCATGTAGCCTGTGTGCCACTGCCTACAATTGCTAATGAATGTGTCATATACTGTATAAAGAGCAGGAATAGCTGGATTCAGGCTGCATCATGTCAGACTACCCTGAACCATTTCAAATGAACACACGTACCACACTCCTAACGTGTTCCAATCTGTACCTTGGTTCTTTGCCCAAGCCTTTATTCTTCATCTTCACATTAATTATTCAAAGCAGCACCATATTGCCATGTATCTGTTGCATCAGACAAGTGGCATTCCATCTCCATTCCCACGTTCGAATATCTGAAAGACTCACCACATATCAGTCAATCACATGCTGTCTCATGCTTAACGGTAATTGCAGGCAACTCGTCATCTTCAATATCCATTAAATGGTCAATTGAGTCAGCGCCTGTTGTTATTTTTGGCTGTGCTGTATCTTTATTTTCGTTGGTTTAACAGAGTTAATGAGTTTCTTCTGAAGAGAGCCAGGCCGAAGAGTCATCCCTGCACAGAGAGGGCTTCTTTGTGTTAGCTAGTCTATTTCAGTGCATTTGCGAGCCTCTGGCCTGTAGTAATGTGTTTGTTTAGGCCTTGGCGTGCTACAGGATAATGGTATCACTTCACGTTCAGTGGGTTGGCAATCATCTACCTTCTCTGAGATAGCTTTGTCCTCTGTAATTGACTGTGTTGTCGGTTGATAATATTGTTAGCTTTACTTTGTGTGTGTGTGTGTGTGTGTGTGTGTGTGTGTGTGTGTGTGTGTGTGTGTGTGTGTGTGTGTGTGTGTGTGTGTGTGTGTGTGTGTGTGTGTGTGTGTGTGTGTGTGTGTGTGTGTGTGTGTGTGTGTGTGTGTGTGTGTGTGTGTGTGTGTGTGTGCGCGCGCGCAATCGGCTGAGTTGTCAGTTGATAATACTGTTAGCTTTACTTTGTTTTCATATTGTGTGTGTGGGTGTGTGTTGATTCACTTGAGGCTATGGGATAATGTAATAGTGCAGTGGCGAGATAAGATGGACATGGTTGATTTAGTCATAATATACTCTACTACTGATTCTGAATTAGGTGTCCAATGTCAGAACTCCCGGCCTTATGTTAAATTCACATAGATTCAGTAATCACCTACATCACCTTCGCTACACTATTTTGCAACTCTGTAGTAAAAGTTGGTGGTGAAGTCCTGGGGAAAATGCTGTATCTGTGGGACACATAAGAGTGTTGGGACCTCAGATCTATGAATGCTGCTTATCAGCAGCAGCAATCCCCCAAGCAATCCACATAATAGGGCTGTTTGAAGTGAGCCCGCACAAGGCTTCAATTCCCGGCAATAACTTCTGATTTATCTGTGTCTCTCCTTTTTGTTAACGAGCCATTGCAGCCGATTAGATGAAAGTGCAGCGGGCAGCAGCGTGGTGGGGCTAATGACTGTGAAAAATCGTGGTAATGAGTCATAAGTTGCAGTGGCTCAAAAGAAGTAGAGGTCAGATAATTAGGGGGTGCTAATGACGATGGGAGCCATGGGAGAGAGGGGCATAAACATCCTGACTGACTGGCCAAAGCCTGACGGCTGCTGTTGTCTCCCAGCTGGATGCAGCCTGTGACCTGGCCTGCCTCTGAACAGGCTTAAGTAGCTCTCCCAAAACCCTCCAACCCCGCCCTCTCATCTACCCACATCCCATCTGAACAAAACCTGTCACACTTCTGAGAAATTAGATAGACATTTTTCTCTCGAAACGCTTCCTGTTAGTGCAGATAAAGAGAAGGAATATCGACGGAACTGACTTGGAGGGAACATTTGCTGGGTGCCTCTGACGTGCCACACACATGGCAAGGTTCGCTCTCTCTGTGCAAAACCATGCGGCATACTACTACCCAATACATGTTTGATATGGGCAGGCCGGAACACACTACACATACTACCACCCAATACATGTTTGATATGGGCAGGCCGGAACACACTACACAAATTCCCGTTAAAACGGCCATGCATGCAGTGCTCTGGCTTCTGATGTAATGGCTGACCCCCTCACACTCCCCAGCACAGGTTTGCTCAAGACTTCCATTGATGACAGACTGCAGCCTGTTTTGGTTGGCAGCATGCCCGCTCCTAGTTGCAGAGGAACGCGGGGCAGAGCCGTGGAAAAGCAAAGAGAGTTACTCAGGCAGTTCTTGTGACCGTGTTCAGGTTTGGGTATCACTTTCCACAGCTTTCAGGCCTAGCCTCTGTGCCTGTCCTGTCTAATTCTATGTATCGCCTTTCCCCCGGGGAGGGGGCTTGTGGCTGCATTCCAGAGCCGTCCTCTCAAATTGGGCTTTCTGGGGGCTGCCGTCGTTCGTAAATAGAACCTCTGGCTTTCTGATGCTCCCTTCATTAGGAGGCAACAACACAGACCCTGCCTTCTTGACCATGGTTGAGCCGCTGCCAGCAGGGGCCTAAGCAGCTGTCCCACTGTTTACACATTCGGCCTCCTGTGATTTGGGGAACATTAGGTTTATAAAGCTTCAACAGGTCCGCAGTAAACACTCACTCACTCAATGAAGCGAGTCTCTCGTCAGTACTGGAGCAGTTACTAAGTGCACTCCTTGAGCCCTCCCATAATTTGTACTTTGCCTTAGTTGAATTATATTATACACAGTATCTTGGCGCACACTTGCTTATACACAAAAGCCATATTGGTGTTTGCACTCAGACAAGAGTTGTAGGGTCAATATACAATGGTGAAGGCAATGGTGCACAAACTGTGGGTTGGGAGTGGACCCAACCTTGTATCGCGATGCAGAATTTTGTACAGATTTAGAATGGCAATGCAATAACATGAGCCAAGTAATAGAGTTTTAGTCACATGTTTGTTTTTAAACTGCATTGAGAAGGTTTGTTTTTAAAGGGAATTAAACTCATACAATACACACAAACAAACTCATACAGTATGTATTAATAAATATGAATAGTATGTAGGGAGGAGTTGTGTACTGGTATGCATTTTTTTATGTACTGTTCAGAGCAGGCTGTTTGGCTTGAATAAACATGCTATTGTCAGCAACCACACAATTACTTATCATGAATACATACTACAATGGGTTGCATTCATATTTCTGGGTCATTGCTGAAAAGGTTTCTGCATCCCTGGGTTGAAGCATCTACCAGTGTACTTTCATGGTCACAGGTGGATTCATTTTTAACAATGAACATAGTGTACTGTAGTCATCATTCCTTGACATAAAATGTGCATGGTTTATCTCCTACTAATCCTGTCCTCTCTCCCCCTCTCTTCTCTCCCTCTCTCTCCACAGATGCAGCAGCTGTTCTATGAGAACTATGAGCCAAACAAGAAGGGGTACATCCGAGATCTGCACAACAGCAAGATCCACCGTGCCATCACCCTTCACCCCAACAAGAACCCTCCCTACCAGTACCGCCTGCACAGCTACATGCTGAGCCGCAAGATTGCCGAACTACGCCACCGCACCATCCAGCTCCACCGCGAGATCGTCCAGATGGGCCGCTATGGGGCAGCGGAGCCCAGCCGCGAGGACCTCCAGCTGGGCATGCCGCCGTCCTTTATGCGCTTCCACCCGCGGCAGAGAGAGGAAGTCCTCGAGTGGGAGTTTCTGACAGGAAAGTACCTTTTCTCCTCATCTGACGGGCAGCCACCCCGCCGCGGCATGGACTCCTCCCAGAGGCAGGCCCTGGACGACATCATAATGCAGGTGATGGAGATGATCAACGCCAACGCCAAGACGCGGGGCCGCGTTATTGACTTCAAAGAGATCCAGTACGGCTACCGGAGGATCAACCCCATGTATGGGGCCGAGTACGTTCTGGACCTGCTTCTGCTCTACAAGAAGCACAAAGGGAAGACCATGACAGTGCCTGTCAGGAGGCACGCTTACCTGCAGCAGACATTCAGCCAGATTCAGTTCAGAGAGGAGGAGGAGATGGATGCCCAGTCCCTGGCGGGCCGCATCAACCAGGACTCTGACTCGCTTTCCTTCATCTCCAACTCCCTGAAGATGCTGGTGCCCTTCAAGCTGACCAACTCGGGCCAGGACCAGAGGGAGCCCAAGGAGAAGAAAGTCAATATCCTGGTGCCTCTGTCAGGCCGCTATGACATCTTTGTGCGCTTCATGGCCAACTTCGAGCGAGTGTGTCTGATCCCCAACCAGAACGTCAAGCTGCTGGTGTTGCTCTTCAGCACGGACAACAACACTGAGCGGGTGAAGCAGGTGGAGCTGATGAGGGAGTACCACATGAAGTACCCGCGCGCCGAGATGGAGATCAAGCCCGTGTCAGGCTCCTTCTCCAGGGCCCTGGCGCTGGAGGTGGGCTCCTCTCACTTCTCCAACGACTCGCTGCTCTTCTACTGTGATGTGGATCTGCTCTTCACGGCCGACTTCCTCAATCGGTGCCGGGGGAACACGGCACTGGGCGAGCGGACGTACTTCCCCATCATCTTCAGCCAGTATGACCCCAAGGTGGTGTACGCGGGTAAGGTCCCCAGCGACAACCACTACGTCTTCACCTCCAAGACGGGCCTGTGGCGGCACTACGGCTTCGGCATCGTCTGCGTCTACAAGGGCGACCTGGTCCGAGCGGGGGGCTTCGATACGTCCATACAAGGGTGGGGCTTGGAGGACGTGGACCTCTTTAATAAATTTGTCCAGTCAGGGATTAAGTTGTTTAGAAGCACAGACACGGGGATAGTGCATGTCCACCATCCGGTCCTATGTGACCCCAACCTGGAGGCCAAGCAATACAAGATGTGCCTAGGCTCCAAAGCCTCGTCGCATGGCTCGACACAGCAGCTGGCTGAACTGTGGCTCGAGAAGAATGACCATGGCTTCAGGAGGTTGTCGAGCAGCCCCAATAATGGCTCGGTTAGGACAGCGTGAGAATAGCCCGGCCGTGAACAGTCAAGAACAGAGCCTGGCCTGGGCTCTCTCTCTCTCTCCCTCCTCTAGTGGTGTTTTTTGACTACCTAATTTATTTTTTATTGAAATCAATGACTTCACATGGATATATTTTGAAAATATGTGTCTTTTTTTTAAGAAAATATGAAAACAAAAACACTCCACGATGAACAGTGAACTTGAACAACCTGACCCTAGCATATAAGTATGTTTTTAATTAATAATAAAAGAAGGAATATTGATGACCGATATTCCTCCGGATGAGCCTGATTAAAAATGGGGGCCTGGAGGCCTCCGAAGTCTGTAACCAGTCCAGTAATAAAGACCATCGTGTGTTATCTGTAAAGACAATGGGGAATGGGGAATACCAGGGGTTATTAATGTGTACCTCAGTGAAGTACACCTATGCGGTCCTTAAGTATTACATTTGTCTTGTGTGGAGAAAATAGACTTATGATGATGTATTCTAAGACCAGCAGTGCTCTAAAGAAAACTGAACTCTTGATTGTGAATGTTTACAAGAGGGTGATTATAAACAACATTTCATCAATGAAAAAGTTGACTTAAATCACAGCTATCTTAATTATGACCGAGGGCCATTTTGTTTGATTCCTTTTGATTTGAGATGTTTTTTGTTTTGTTTTTTTAGGTTTTAATAATACAGAATAACACTGTTATCGTTCCTCCTGGTTTTGTACTTTCATTTATGATTAATTTCTGTGAACCCAACTGCTGGATTTAATATCTGCAATTCATCTTCCGCTGTCTAATTTATTGAATTTGCAGGCTCCATTCTCTGCTCTCTGACTGTTGGAATATGTATATTAGAAAGATTGTATAACCATCTCAGTCATTGGATAGCATTTTGTTTTTTTTTCGTTTACTTTTAGCTTTCTTTTCCCATGTTCTTTTTTCTTAAACTCATTATTACCAAAGAGTTTTTGCACAGTCTGCTTTTGGTGTGTGTGCGTGTGTGTGTGCGTGTGTGTGCATGTGTGTGTGTGTGTGTGTGTGTGTGTGTGTGTGTGTGTGTGTGTGTGTGTGTGTCTGTGTGTGTGTGTGTGTGTGTGTCTTGTTTTCTAGGTGGTGCAGGCACAAACATGAAAATTATTGTAAAGTGGCGCGAGCGAGCGAGTGAGTGAGCAAACTGTATCCCAGACCATACCGATAAGCATTTGTGGAGAGTTCTAATTATGATGTTGAGTCAGGTTTTGTTTTAATGGGCTAACATGGGACCAGTGCTTTGTTGAGCCAGGTTGAGTCACGTGCATCATTCTCTTTTTATTAAGTTCCTTTAAATCTCTGAATAAAAACTGTTGTGGTTGGTCGTAGTCAAAAGAACTCTGGTCCCGATAGCGGTTCTTTGTTCACTTCTGTGGTGTTTTGGCACCATTGTCCACTCCTGTTTTACAGGTTTGACGGAAAGATATCTCAAATTCCAGTGGGTTCTAATTATAGTTGAAGGGTTGCGTTAATTCTGTTATTCTTTGGTCATTGCCTATATAATGGTCGCTGTAGGCAGGGCCATTGTAGTGCTCCTCTTGATTTGGGTTAAATATTCCTCAGCTATAGTCCAGCCCCTAACAGGCCATGGGCTAATTTATTATTAGACAAATGTAACAGTATGAATGACTGCACACTCACCATAGTGTTTTATTTTCTTGAGCTTTTTTTGGTCATTTCTGTTCTTTCAGCCCTGTCCAACTGGGAAAGGTTTTATATTTAAAAAATAAAATGGGGAAAATGTTTATCAGAATACATGCTCTTGTGGTGTTTTTCTTAAGCTTCACTGTAAAAAAAGAATCTGTTTAGCCCATGGTATTTCCCCAATGCTATTTTTCCTACAGACTTTGCGCTCCCAAGTTAAAGGGAGGGTTCACCCCCAAAATGACTGTTTTTCTATCGATTAGTCACCCCATGGAGAATTGAATTCATGGATATTTTTTTGTTTTTGTTGCATTCCCAAGCTAATTTGATGACCGGCAGCGGTTCCGATAGGAGACACAAAGAGTCTCCTTTGTGTCTCCTACTGGAACCGCTGCCTACCGGTCCGCTGGTCATCACATTATTGGCTTAGGAATGCGACAAAAAAGAAAAATATATATGAATTCAAGTCTCCATGGGGTGACTAATCAATAGAAAAGAAACATTTTTGGGGGTGAACTATCCCTTTAAGACCAGCTCCAACCTGGTCTTACCACATAGCACAGTGAGGTGCAGGTGTGTCGTCAGGATCTACACAGCACAAGGACGCTCAGCGCATTACCAGGTTACCATCAAAGGTGCACACAGCCGTCCATCATGCTTCAATAACTTGTTTAAAAACAACCAAACTGTGATTAAGTTGATATGAGGAGATATCATAGCTACAGGCAGAATAAAAGTAGAAGCACAACACGTTTCATTCCATTTCATTTGAACACAACACTCACGTTCAACAATTGAGGTGGCATTTAAAGCACTTGATCCTTAATTAATCCAGGAAATAAAACAGAAAATTGCAGCTGCAATGCGTGTTAACAGACGAGCAGTGATGAAAAGAAAGCGTGTGCTGAGTGGTGATGGAAAGAGGCCGTATGCTTAGCCTTGGATCAAGACTATCATAGATGTATTTTATCAATTTTGACATTTGCATATACGAAAGTAAAAGTCGATAAACTACATCTATGATAGTCTTGATCCAAGGCTAGTGTATGCGCAATTAAGTTAAAATATCTGCTCTAAATATCTGCTCTAAATGTGCTGCAACACAATGTGTCGCAGCACGATGCGTCGTGAGCTTGTAGATCAGTTATTTTCAGAGCAGCTCTAGCAGGCGTGCAACCAAGTAGGAAATTAAGGATCTCTGTGCACTGCGCATTTTGGAGAGCTGGTTTGTGCAGGTGGAAATTCCGACCTAAAGGTCTTTACACACCTGGAGCGTGATGAATTAACAATCTGAACAAATGTGTCAGCGATTATTCAAACTACTCATATAGTTGATGCCTCATTCATACAGGGAGCACAAAGGTGCACAGAAACTTCAACTTCCATGGCAATCCAGTCAGTAGTTTTTCAGATATCGTTTTTGGGAGCAGAGCTGGACTGACTGACATTGCCATCCTTGGAGACTAATGTGGCAAAAAAGATCTGTCGGGATTAGACAGGGGCAGTGTTTTAAAGGAGTAGTTCACCCAAATAATTACTTATTTCCTATCAATTACACACCCCACAAAGCATTGAATTCATGGAGATATTTTTGTTTTTGTCGCATTCCTGAGCCAATAATTTGGTGATAATAATAAAGATGCTAATGTATCCGGTAGGAGACACAAAGACTCCTTTGTGTCTCCTACCGGATACATTAGCATCTTTGTTATCATGAATTCAATGCTTTATGGGGTGTGTAATTCATAGGGAATAAGTCATTTTTTGGGTGAACTACTCCTTTTAAGGAAGCTGGTCAGCTAATGTTACCACTGCAGTTTTTGACCATTCTAATCTTCAGGAACTTCCCTCTGGGCCATTGAAATAGGCCCCCCATGCAAATGCCGGGATAAGTCAATATTGTGCTTTTGTGCTTCTCTGGGGTCATAAAGACAACCTAAGCAGCGGGGGAGGCAAAGAGTTGTGCTGACTCTAAACCCTAAATACACAGTCACATCTGTAGATATATCTCTGTCTCTCTCTCTCGCACTCGTGTACACACACACACACACACGCACGCACGCACACACACACACACACGCACACACACACGCACACACACGCACACACACACTTAAGAGTCACTCCGTTGACTTTTCTTAGTTGCTTATTCAAAGAGACGGACCTGGATACCCGGGGGCCCCCTTGACATTTTACCTCAAAGATACAAGCTCTCTGTAAAAGGAAAAAGACAGCTTGAGACTTTCACTCCTGGACACACATTTCCTGGCACAAGAATGTAGATGCCATAAACATGTACAGCACTCAGTTTGTTGAGGTGTGCCGAGAAACATACAGGCGAACTTGTTTTCAATATATCAATTTGTAATGCTGAAAGAAAACACATTCTGTTTTCCGCTCCCATATACTTAACTGAGCCTCAGACGGGACATACATTTGTCAGTGTGCTGGGCACTGACGAGCCGCTGCCTTATCTGGGACCAGCGCCCCTCTACTTGAGCCTTCCCCCATAAATATCTCATTTCATTGCTGTCGGGTGGAAACCTTGTATGTCCAATACTGTAACTTTTCAGGAAATTTAAAAAAGAAAAGAAAAAAAGAACCTGTGTTCCAATGGATCCAATGTAGTTAAGCTCTTGTTAATACCTTTCATTGGTTCAGTATTTATAATTTTTAAATGTCCATTGCCGCATTGACAATGCATTGTGCGCTTAAAGTTAAATATCTCCAAAACTACAAATGATTTAAAAGAAAAAATCTCAAGCATGCATGTCCACAGTAAGGTGGAATTTTTGAACTGTGAATGGAGTTTCTAGGTGAAAGTGTTTTTTTGAGGTCCCAAAATCGTCCATCGACCTCCATTAAAAATCTCTGAACTTTTAAAGGAGTACAATTCTAAAACTATTTAACATTTCAAAGATTCCTTTTCAGGCAAACATGTCCACAGTAAGATGAACATTTTAAAGTATGAATGAGGTTACTAGGCGTAAGTATGTAGTTTTAAGCCTGCCTTTAAATTTCCATTGCCGCATTGACAATGCATTGGGCGCTTAAAGTTAAATATCTCCAAAACTACAAATGATTTCAAAGAAAAAATCTCAAGCATGCATGTCCACACTAAGGTGGAATTTTTGAACTGTGAATGGAGTTTCTAGGTGAAAGTGTTTTTTTGAGGTCCCAAAATCGTCCATCGACCTCCATTATAAATCTCTGAACTTTTAAAGGAGTACAATTCTAAAACTATTAAACATTTCAAAGATTCCTTTTCAGGCAAACATGTCCACAGTAAGATGAACATTTTAAAGTATGAATGAGGTTACTAGGCGTAAGTATGTAGTTGTAAGCCTGCCTTAAAATGTCCATTGCCGCATTGACAATGCATTGGGCACTTAAAGTTACATATATCCCAAACTACAAACTGTTTGCAGTGATAGAAACTGGGATGTAGCCTGAATTTATTTTTGAATTGTAATCGGGCTCCTACATAACCCGACTGTAATTCAAAGATAGATTCAATATCATCTTACATGTACTGTATGCTCCTACAAGGAGCATGAGTTGATATAATTTAGTTGGAAACCTATCATTTGATATTCATTGTTTTTGTCAAATGGACACAATGGTCACTGGGAGTTCTTAAAGTGACCTTGTCCTTGTTACCTAGCCTATTCTTGCCTAAGCCACATGTTATTCCTGGGTTTACTGTGACCTCAAGGAATGTCAGACAAAGAATTCCAACTGCAGAGGTTTTCTGAAGCAGAATGCTGCAAAGTTTGCATAAGAGGACCATGTAGGCATATGATGAGATAAATATCAATGCGGTTTGCAATTCTCCACTTTCGCTAGTCCAAAATGTAAGAAGTACTTCTCTGTTCAGTCAGTGAAGCTGAAAACAGATCCCTGGAGGCTTGAGTACAAGGTCCCACCATTATCCCAATTGCGTGAAACGTACAGTATAAGTAGTTATTTGTGTACATTAGATATTATAATATAATTAATGTCTATTTGTCTTTTAGTATGCTGCATGTTTACTGAAGCCTCTTTGAGTGATGTCATCAAATTGCCAAACCATTATATACAGTTAGTTAGGGAATTTTAGCAATATGTGTGGACCATCTGTGAAAAAATTTACTACCAATAGCTTTCTTCACCAATGTATTCTTATAGGTGTCTAGAATCACCTCTCAATTAATGCAAACCCAAATCCTTGTGGAAAATCCTGGAGAGCCAATCAAAGTTAAGGAGCCCAGAGGGCTTGGGTGAAAGATATCAAAAAAAATAAAAGTCTGAAATGAACTTGTGAGGTGTCTAACTACGGGTTTTCAGGGGTGCTGAATCCATTCCACCCATTATTTTTGAGTAAAAATGTCTCCCTGGCCATCTAATATTGGTATATTGGTTATTGTTAGTGTATAATCAGTGTATAATCAATGGTAGGGGATTGGGGTGTTGTTGAATTGATTCTATTCTGAAAAATAGAATAAGAAATATTGCTAAACGCTTGATAAGAGTGTACACCTACTGTGCACATGCTCAGTGGGATACACTGTCTGCATGTGGGGAAGGAGCGGGAGTGTTGCATCCTGGCAAATATGTCTGTACGATTTTAAGGTACGGTAGTTTATCTACTTTTTGGCATTTATTTTCCTCTGCTGACAAAACTTTTGATTACTGTGAATTTAGATGTCAATTTTCTCTAGCCTATTGCTTACATTGAACAACCATTAGTTAAACAATCATGACACTTGTCTTTTAGTAGAAAACATGGAAGAGGATTCTGTAGCTTGTGGCTTAAGGTGCTTCATCTGTGGTGGTCCTGAGACTGAGATTCAAAAGTCACCCAAAAAGGCTATGCACATTTTTTTGTCTTATTCTGAGAGTGTGGATGATGCAGCATTAATCAGAAGACTTCATGAGGACTGGAAAAACTGAGATGACCCCAAACTAAGATACCATTTGGAATGCAAAACCGAGCTATACAGTCGTGCAAGAAGTACAGTATATCCACTGGATATCGTAAGTTTTTTTTCATTGTGATGAAAGTTGCCACTTGCAGATTTCAATCCTATTCTATGTTGTGAGTGACATCATAATTTAATAAAAACTTTAAACATAATCTATTCTTTAGAGCAAGATGAGCAAGTCCAACGGCCAGACAGGAAGAAAAGACATAGGGCATTGTCTGGGTCAAGTAGTTCAAGTGCTAGCTGGCACACTTGATCTACCATAATACTTGCATCCTTTGCAATGAAGGTATCAATGTTGGCACATTGAAAAGAAACCCTGGTAAGTCTTTTGTATGTAAGATTCAAATACATTTTGATAATTGTTTTTCTTGCTCCTCATTGTAGGCTTCCACTCAAAGTCAAATAATTTAATCATGCACATACTGTATGTGGCTACCTTTTATCCAGACAAGAGCTTGGCAGTTGTATCGTGCACCTGATAATGTCTACCAGGACCGACTGAAAAGGAGTTTGATGCAGAGAGCAAAGCGACGAGGTGATGACTGGGGACTTGAAGTCGCTGGTCGCCTGGTGGCAGAAGAGCCAGTATATCATATTCGATGCAGAAGAGACTTTGAGAACCCTGTTACAAAGGCTGAGGTAACATTATATGGATACACAATACAGCTATACAATACAACTCACATTTCTTATCCTGAGGGAAGAAATACAATTTTTAATAGTGAAACTTTTGACTTCAAAATAATGTATTCTGCAAGATTGATTTGGGTCCAGGAATGAGGGGGACTAATAAAGGATAAGAAATGTGAGTTGTATTGTACCGCTGTATTGTGTATCCATATAATGTTACCTCAGACTTTGTAACAGGGTTCTCAAAGTCTCTTCTGCATCAAATATGATATACTGCCTCTTCTGCCACCAGGCGACCAGCGACTTCAAGTCCCCAGTCATCACCTCATCGCTTTGCTCTCTGCATCAAACTCCTTTTCAGTCGGTCCTGGTAGACATTATCAGGTGCACGATACAACTGCCAAACTCTGTCTGGATAAAAGGTAGCCACATACAGTATGTGCATGATTAAATTATTTGACTTTGAGTGGAAGCCTACAATGAGGAGCAAGAAAAACAATTATCAAAATTCATTTGAATCTTACATACAAAAGACTTACCAGGGTTTCTTTTCAATGTGCCAACATTGATACCTTCATTGCAAAGGATGCAAGTATTATGGTAGATCAAGTGTGCCAGCTAGCACTTGAACTACTTGACCCAGACAATGCCCTATGTCTTTTCCTTTTCCTGTCTGGCCGTTGGACTTGCTCATCTTGCTCTAAAGAATAGATTATGTTTAAAGTTTTTATTAAATTATGATGTCACTCACAACATAGAACAGGATTGAAATCTGCAAGTGGCAACTTTCATCACAATGAAAAAAAAACTTACGATATCCAGTGGATATACTGTACTTCTTGCATGACTGTATAGCTCGGTTTTGCATTCCAAATGGTATCTTAGTTTGGGGTCATCTCAGTTTTTCCAGTCCTCATGAAGTCTTCTGATTAATGCTGCATCATCCACACTCTCAGAATAAGACAAAAAATGTGCATAGCCTTTTTGGGTGACTTTTGAATCTCAGTCTCAGGACCACCACAGATGAAGCACCTTAAGCCACAAGCTACAGAATCCTCTTCCATGTTGTCTACTAAAAGACAAGTGTCATGATTGTTTAACTAATGGTTGTTCAATGTAAACAATAGGCTAGAGAAAATTGACATCTACATTCACAGTAATCAAAAGTTTTGCCAGCAGAGGAAAATAAATGCCAAAAAGTAGATAAACTACCGTACCTTAAAATCGTCCAGACATATTTGCCAGGATGCAACACTCCCGCTCCTTCCCCACATTCAGACAGTGTATCCCACTGAGCATGTGCACAGTGTTTAGCAATATTTTCTTATTTTATTTTTCAGAATAGAATCAATTCAACAATACCCCAATCCCTTACCATTGAATATACACTGATTATACACTAACAATAACCAATATACCAATATTAGATGGCCAGGGAGACATTTTTACTCAAAAATAATGGTTGGAATGGATTTAGCACCCCTGAAAACCCCTAGTTAGACACCTCACAAGTTCATTTTAGACTTTTATTTTTTTAAAATATTTTTCACCAAAGCCCTCTGGGCTCCTTAACTTTGATTGGCTCTCCAGGATTTTCCACGAGGATTTGGGTTTGCATTAATTGAGAGGTGATTCTAGACACCTATAAGAACACATTGGTGAAGAAAGCTATTGGTAGTACATTTTTTCACAGATGGTCCACACATATTGCTAAAATTCCCTAACTAAGTGGTTTCCGCAAGCTTCCCAGTATAGATGTTGTTGTTTGAATACAATACAGTGTGGGGTGTGTACTACAGTCATTATTTCAAACCAAAGTTCAAAATCTTCAAAGATAATAGCCTGGAAGCCAATATTTCTCGTAAACATAAAATAATTTTTCAGGTCAGATACCAAATTCATCCAATCAGGAGAGAGAACTCATACAGGAGTTAAGACAGAGTACAAAACACGAATGTTGGCCTACAAGGCCTACAACTCCCCATTGCAGTCAGAACTGCAGATTTACTCCCAATTTTCTGCCGTAATCTGAAGACTCACCTCTTCAGACTCCACCTCAACCCCTAGCACTTTACTCTCCCTGTATCCCTTCATGCATAGAGTTAAAAATAATAGAGAGGTAACGAAAAAATCCCCCAGCTCACCCAGCGCACGCATATTCACTTTTCACCCCTTCTTCTGTGTTGGGAAATGTGACGGGCGGGGCCTATTTGGGGCTTATGTGACGCGTTTTTCACTCTGCGCGTCGTCCGACCTACGTGCGCAACCCTGTGCACAAGCTTGTGCGCAAGCTGGTGAGTTGAGCCCATTGGTCGAAACCGTTTTCGCTCGTTCATTAGTCTGGCCCCAGCCGTAATAAGTTGCAGTACCTATGAACGGCCACCATGTCCAATGCTCTTCATTGCTCCCTCTCAGTTCTGGGGGCTTGCCTTCATGCCACCTTCTGCTCAATTGATGCTAGCGACTGACCAAGACATGACTACCATGAAGACATACCCTGGAGGGGGGGTACGTGGCGCAGTCGGTAGCGCTGTCGCCTCACAGCTAGAAGGTCCTGGGTTCGATGAATCAGTGCCCATATCCTAGGTGGGGTTGGCGAAAGGGCCTTTCTGTGTGGAGTTTGCATGTTCTCCCTGTGTCCCCAAGGGTAGTTACCCTCACAAAAAAACATGCAGTAATCCTGGTCTCTATACTGCCTCCCCCTGGTCAGCCGGGGCGCCTGATGGAGGGGAAAGGAACTGGTTTGAATAACGTGTTCCTTCGACGCGCTACGTCCAACCGGGGAAACTCCCCCCTGTCAGGTGATAAGAAGGCTTGTTAGCTATCATGCATTGAAGGAGGCATGAGCTCGGCTCTGGGCTCTCCCTAGGCTGGCAGAGGGAGTGTAGCGCCCAGGATTACTTAGTAATCTAGGCTACACGTATATGGATCTTTTTCTAAACGGATATTTTAGTCCTCTGTTTTTAAAAAGTAGACAATTGGCACTGGGTGAAAAAAATGGGGACATACCCTGCTCATTCGTTTTCATGTTTTTGTTACTTAGGCTTTTTTTTCTTCACCACAATGTTAAGAATGTAATATAGATAGCATGTTCTCCAAACATATGCTAGTGTAACGCCCAGGATTCAAACCCTGGTCTCTTGCTTGAAAAGTCAACATCTTAACCACCAGCCAAAAGGGGAATTCCCCCTTGGCCAGGGGAGATATTAGGCTTTTGGTTATCAGGCAGAGGCCCTGAGCCACTACTGTTACACTAGGTCCATTGTTTACCTGGTATCCGATCCGTTTCAATGTACAGATTATTATTTGGATAGTTGTGATGACCCCTTCACTGTGCTTGGGGTCATATCATATGTTTGTTCTGTTTATCCATTTGGTCCTAATCTGTTCTTTTCTGTCCTGTGTAGGAGGAGAGGGCCAGCCTGCCAGGGGAGTGTCTATGGGACGAGACACACCTGACTCCACTCATCCCTGGAGTATTTAAACAGGCTGGCCAAGGCCAAGGCCAATGTCTCTCTCTCTCTCTCTCTCTCTCTCTCTCTCTCTCTCTCTCTCTCTCTCTCTCTCTCTCTCTCTCTCTCTCTCTCTCTCTCTCTCTCTCCCCCTCTCTCCCCCTCTCTCTCTCTCTCTCTCTCTCTCTCTCTCTCTCTCCCCCTCTCTCCCTCTCCCTCCTACTCCTATACTCCTACCAGGCAACCACAGAGTTGTTTTTGCATTTGCACATACACTACACTTTCACACATCCATACATGCACTACACTACTGACACCACTGAATACTCACACCAATTTGTATATTTTGTATAGTTTGTTGTTTTTAGTTCAAAATAGAATAACTTTAATCCTGTGTGTCATCTCCCATTTGTCATGATGTGAGCCATAGTATATTGTTTAAGCTGATGTAAGTTCTTGGTTTACCTGTGATCCTATTGTAAATTGTAATTGTAATTGTATGACTGGGCAAGGTTTCAGCCCAATCCGACAGCCATTGACTTCCATAAAAAACAAAAAAGAATTGTGAGCTATTCAGATTGCTACCGCAAAAGTACGCCTGTGTTCAAATAACTTACATTAAAATACAGATAGTTTCATACTGCCATTTGCTGTATAACCTTGAAAAGGGTGACAGATCTCAGTTATGGTTTTCATTTGTTTTGGTAAAATAGTCTACCAGCAACCTATAACAACATTATTACATGCTGTATGCTTTAAGAACAATGTCATACTGGGTGCTCTGTAAATAAATACATCTACTGATGCACAAACTTGGACACATCATCAGTGTTGTTTCCTGAAGTCACTGGGTGTTTCGGGTCTCGCAACAGACACCCTCCTCCAGGCGACCCGACCGAGGCTGATCAGACCCCGGTCTGTGTCCAAGTGGCATGCTACAGTATATATATATATATATATATATATATATATATATATATATATATATACAGTACGTTGCAGTATTGATACTTTTACTTAAGGAAAACATTTGTGTACTTTTTCCCACCACTGACTGCACCCACTTTGAGAAAACCTGCCATAGAAGCCAGGTTTAATATAGGCTCTATGCACAGCAGCCATATTATCACTTCCTTCACAGGTGTTACCAATGATACTAATGAAGGCTCTGTTCCATTTAGTGTAGCACAGTGGTGTCCACAATGCCCATTACTGAGAGTGTAGTACAAATGGAACCAAATGGACCCCATTTCTACACTCTCAGAGTTACACACCTGTAAGGGGCCATTTGGAAGCCCATGAGGGTCCCTGGACCCCAACTGTAGACCCACTGGTGTAACAGAGTCAGAGTGTTTCCAGTGGGCCAACATGCACAATATCAGCACCCTGACTCTGTTTGACCAGAATGGAACAGAGCCTTCATTAGTATCATTGGTAACACCTGTGAATGTCTTCATAATATGGCTGCTGTGAATAGAGCCAATTGCTCCACACTCCCTAGCAGAGCCTTCTATTAGAGAGTTGCGCCAATGAGGGGTCATAAACAGCGTCGGTCACGTGGTTCATGTAGCTGGAAATAGTGACAAGGAGCCGTTGACTTCAATGCATTCCATGAACTTCCGGTTTAGGGATTTGTCACTATTCGCCAATGTATGTGTATGTAGAAGACCTGGCCCGAAGAAGTGAACGGAGTTGGCGTAACTCTCTAATAGATGGCACTGCTCCCTAGGAAGCAGGGGGGGAGGGGAGGGGCGGGGCTATTTGAACCACAAATTATCGGGCCCGCCCCCTCTCTCACAAATCGACCGACCGACAAACACACTCACAGACACTCAGCTCTGCAATGTTTCGAAGTAAAAAGAGTGAACTAAACAACTCATAATGTTTACCAGGGTGGTAAAAAAAAAAAGCTGCTAAAACCAGACCGTGGAAACACAATGAATTATCTCCAACCGACAAAAACTGAGGTAAGTTTCTACAGTAGCCCTGAAACATGACTCGAGTCATACCATGACAGTCATGGAACCACTTGTTCCTGGTTTGCGATTTTTTTTTTACATTTACAACAATCACATCTACATTAACGTTCCGATTTCAAATATAAAGTGCTGACCCTCAAGCTACTGATGTAACAAGTTGGGGCGCACTGTACTCGTATCTTCCGTATTGTTCAATAAAACGCATTTTTAATCCGATCGGCGGCCATTTTATTTTTTATTTGTCAATATATCAGAGTGCAATACACCTCCCAGCCGATAGGGGCGCGTAGTTGAAAGCGTTGGAGAAAATGGCTGGTGATCGGATTAAAAAGCTTTTTATTGAACAATACGGACGATACGGATACTTAGACCAGTGCACTTTAACTGGTTACATCCATGGCTTGGGGGTCAGCACTTTATATTTGAAATGTGAACGTTTATGTAGATGTACGGCTTGTAAATGTCAAAAATTCAAACCAGGAACAAGTTGTTCCATGACGCTTGTGACAGACGAGCGTCATGTGAAACATGGCCATTCTACAGGTGTGATAGCTTGGGGGGTTCCTTCCATTCCGACATCTCGCCACTCCGACTAGTTGCGTCCGCGTGCGGTTAGGGTTAGGTATAGACCAATTAATTGTTTACTAACATTGAGACTGGATGCGCAGGTGATTGTTTCACGCAATCAATTTCCAACCTGTTGTTTCGGGGTGCGCAAGTTTCAGCACACCCCAACCCCCTCTTGTGTGTTGGCTAGTGTGGCACGTCCTGGCGAGACCTGATAGAATGGGTTTCATTTAGCGCATACTGGTTGCACGCATACTGGTTCTTATCAGTGTGACGTCGTCTGTTAAGGGGTCTATAGGGTTCGTAACGTTAACGTCGGAAAGGCGACATGTCGGAAAGGCGAAATGCACCCGATAGCTTAGCTAATTAGCTGTTCAGCATTAGGGAATTGATGGAATTGTGTGTAATTTCACTTTGATGATCCTTTGGAAAAGCAACAACTAGTAAGGATGAAGAGCTATGTTGTGTGATGTTTGTGAAGGGAATATGTTGTATTATTGAGCTGTGTTTGTTTGTGATGCTGAGACACTGAGGGCTTGTAGATCTGCTATTTTTGAAAATTTGTGAAAACCTCTGAATACATGTATTTTTTTAAAACAAACATTTTTTACTCATATCTTTGCTTCTGGAGGTACAAAACATTTTCAGATCGGGGTCCGTGGCCAAATATATATCAAATTTGGGGTCCTTGACATGAAAAAGTTTGAGAACTACTGGTGTAGTTTGTAATCTTTAGAGGTAGTATGTTTGTAGGTTAGTGGTGTAGTTTGTAGGTTAGTGGTGTAGTTTGTAGTGTTTAGAGGTAGTGAGGAAGGAAGACGTGTGCTGGCAGTGATGAGATACATTATGGATGTTTCAATGGGCTCTATGAACAGAAGCCATACTGGAAATAAATTGGGCCTCTTCCTTACTTCCTTTTACAGGTGTTACCAATGATACTAATTAAGGCTCTTTTCCATTCTGGTCAAACAGAGTCAGGGTGCTGATAGTGTGTTTGATGGCTCACTGGAGACACTCTGCTACACCATTGGGTCTCAAAGTGTTCTTGAGGGGGGTTCCAGATGGCCCCTTATATATCTGTAACTCTGAGAGTGTACACATACAACCAAATGGACCCTCACTGGTTCATTTGAACACTCAGAGTTATGGGAGTCCTTGAAATTAAAAGAACCACTGTGCTACACTGAATGAAACAGAGCCTTCATTAGAATCATTGGTAACACCTGTGAAGAAAGTAAGTCAGGGGCCCAATTAATATGGATACTATGCCGTGGTGGAAAAAGTACTCAATGTGTTTACTTAAGTAAAAGTCTTTATACTGAAATGTAGAACTACTCTTGTTACAAGTAAAAGTCTGGAATTCAAAATGTACTTGAGTAAATGCACTTAGTTACTTTACACCACTGCTACTCTGCATAGAGCCTATTTGTATCCAGGTGGACTGTTCAGCGTTGTTTTGTTGATGCCGCCAGTATGTCATGTTTCTAATGTAATGTAGTTGTGTATTTGGTAGTGCAAGACCGCCAAGGTTCTTTGATCTCTAAGAATGCTTTACATCATTGGTTCTCAAAGTGGGGTCCGGGGACTCCCAGGGGTACTTGAGGGGATACCAGGGGGTCCCCAGCTAAATAATTTATAGGAACCAAATGGACCCTTATGGGTCTGTAACTCTGAGACCCTAACGGGTCCATTTGGTTCCATTTGTACACTCTCAGAGTTACATTAACATTGATTTTACAATATAAATTGGGGTCCCAGAGATAGAAATACCATTAATTGGGGGTCCGTAGCCTAATGCATGTCAAACGGGGGGGTCCTTAAATTACAATGATTGAGAATCACTGCTAGAGCCGTAAAAATCTTCTCTTATGGGGGTCCCTGGCTTATCTTTTGAAATGGGGGTCCGTGGGCTAATAAGTGTCAATTTGGGGGTCCTTGACAGGAAAAAGTTTGAGAACCACTGCTTTACATAACCGTGGGGACTTTTATTTTGTTCCAAATAAAATAAGTAATAAATTGATCTAGCATATTGAAATACGATTTTGGTATGCAAACTGGAATAGACTGGAATAAGTGAATGCATTTTGCATATATATATATATATATATATATATATATATATATATATATATATCTATATATCTATATATATCGATCGATCGCAGATTAAAGTTTTTCCATGGGTTTCATCGATAGATTCATTGACTATCAGTGTTGTGTGAATGAATGGTAGACATTTAACCACTTAAACAGTCAACACTTTGTAAACTTGACCTTTGGCTCTGTACTTGATTTGCTCCTTTTTCCCAAAACCACTTTGCCATCTGCTATTTTCGACTAATGTTCCCCTCAGCATAGGGATGCTATATAAGTTTGATTAGATAAACTATGCTGTGTACAGGATACAGTATACGTATATATCTGGTATTTATCTGGCTCTCGGTCACTTGAATTAATGTTTGTTTGTTTGTTTGTTTCTCAGAGTGGAGACGGACTGTGCCGAGGTTGCGCCATAAATGCCCAGAAGACTGAGGTTCTCACCTGCAGTATAACACCCTCCCAGAACATCCACCTCTAATGACGACGCAGAGGTGATCTGGTGAAGCTAGCCAGATGTACGTAGGCCTGTCACAATTCTTACATAATCGTCTGATTGCAATTATTTGAGATAATCGCAATTATTTTTGCATAATCGTTGAAGTATTATTATTTGTATGACAATTAATCGTCAACTTAAATTTGTAATCATGACAGCCCTGGACGGACGGACGGAGGATGGAGATGACGGGATACGCCGCTGGAAGGCTCAACCCGAGGATGCCCTAGAGATCGAGAGCTTGGAGATCTCTCTCTATCCACGGATTTGTCTGCATGGGGCGGGGGGGATTCCTCTGCGGCGCTGGCCCTGGTCTGCCTGCGGTGGTCTCCATCCGGTGTATCGATCGCTGATTTATCACATAATTCCACTTCAGTGTGTTTTGTGCACACGACAGTGTGTCACGACAGTGTGTATGTGTCTTCGTTGATGCATAAATCCACGACAGTGCGTTCTGTGCTTTTGTATCCACCTCGATGTTAAACACCGGTTGGTTTCCGCCGCCGAAAGACCCAGGTCGGCCGGGGGTTTCCTCTGAAGACGGCTCAAAGTAAGGAACCTCTTTAGGGCTGTCACCATTATGACGTTGAACTTGGCGATAAATTGTCGCTCAAATAATTGCGATTTAACTATTTAATTGCGTCTTACTGACATTTTGAATAAAACTTTGTCTGGCTTTTTTTAGGCTTCGTAAACAAAAGGCGAGCTACACGCTCAAAACGTAGTTCGGCTATTTCCACAATTTTTTGAAAATGTTTAAAAAATATATGAACATTTTTCAACATGGAAACGATTATGACTATGATCCCCAAAAAAGTATTGCGGTTATCTCAAATACTTGCGATTATGTAATAATAATTGTGACGGTCCTACCTGGTCATTTTTCCTTTTCCTTTGCTGGATGCTGCAGTTGCTTTATGCTGCAGTTTGTTGGATGATGCTTGTGGTGAATACAGCTATGCTGTTCGTGTTGGATGCCGTTTGGGTCGTACGTGTGATGATGTGGTTAAAGATTTTTGCTCTTTTTTTCAGGTTTGAAGGCCGACGTTGAATCTATGACTATGTTGGTAGTGTAGTTTTTGTTTTCATCTGCCTCTGCAAATCCAGGCTGTACCTGGTCATTTTGAAAAGGTCCATAAGACCTTGTTCATTTGTAAGGTCACTGTTTGGTAGGTACCAAAAGGACACTGTTTGGTAGGTCCCAAAAGTCACTTTTTGGTAGGTACCAAAGGTCACTTTTTTTCTGGCTGGGTTGGGGGGAACTGTGTAAATCCAGGCCTGGACCTGGTCATCTTAAAGGTGTGTGTGTGTGTGTGTGGGGGGGGGGGGTGTCACACGATCATCAATTTCAAACCAATGGAGCAACTATTTTTTGTTTCTCGCCCACCTGAGTTACATCACGGCAAGGTAACTATACAATGCAAACATCTAGCAAAGTTATTTCATGATATTTTATGAACAATCTAATAATGAGCATTTTTCTTTTTTTTGTTTGGTAGCTTTATTTTTTTCAGAAGGAGAAGCCATTCCGGTACACTTCGGTGAAAAAGAGAAGGCACGTCCCCCGATGTATTCGCTATGGGGTCGGGTGAAGGCCAACAGGAAGCCCGACCCCAGATGACCCCGATCTTCAACGCGGAGCAGCTCTGTTGTGCACAGCGGCCACTCGATCCTGTAGGTTTACACTCTATAACACTCGAAGGATCAGACCCTTCCTCACCCAGGAGTCAGCCCAGCTCCTTAACCAGCCATCAGTCATATCAAAAATTGACTATTGTAACTCTCTCCTTGCTGGCCTCCTGGCATGTGCACTTAAGCCTCTCCAAAGGATCCAGAATGGAACTTTTGGTCTTCAACCAGCCAAAAAGGGTCACATGTCTTCTTCTTCTCCGCTCCCTCTATTGGCTCCCAGTTACTGCCTCGCACAGAGTACAAAACACTGACATTGGCCTACAAAGCAACCAAAGGTATGGCACCCCATATCTTCAAAGCCTGATCCAACCCTACAACCCCCCCCCCCCCCCCCCCCCGCTCTCTCAGATCAGCTAACACAGGGAAGCGGTCAGAACCTTCGCTAAAACATCCAGGACAACGCTCCACACGTCCCATACTCTTCTCCCTTCTGGCCCCCAAACTATGGAATGAACTCCCCATTGCAATTAGAACTGCAGACTCACACTCAACCTTCTGCCATAATCTGAAGACTCACCTCTTCAGACTCCACCTAAGCCTGTAGCACTTGCCCTAGCCTTGACGACCTTGCAGGCTTATGCAAAGGCTAAAATGTAACTTCGATAGGATGTTATGTAATCAGATGCTAATTGTTGACCTGGCATCCTATAGAGTGTATAGTTTCAATGTACATGCTGATGATAGGTCCTTGGTTTACGTATGTATTAATTACGTTTATGTGTTAATCGCTCTGGATTAAGCATCTGCAAAATGCCTACATTTTAAAGCTCCTTCCTCCACCACCTCCTTCCACCACCACCACCTTTTACCACCCTCCTTCCACCACCTCCTTCTACCACAATTTACAATCTAGACATTTAGCAGACGCTCTTAATCCAGAGTGATTTACAGTAAGCAAGGACAACACAAGATGATGCATCAAATGCATCGAAATGGTAATCTAATAATAAAGTAATAAATAAGTAAACTAATAATCTAATAATAAAGTAATACATAAGTAAACCAATAAACTAATACATAAGTAAACCAAGAACCTATCATCAGCCTGTACATTGAACCTATACACACTATAGGATGCCAGGTCAACAATGACCTGGCATCAGTCTACATAACATGCTATCTAACATTTTAGCCTTTGCATAATCCTGCAAGGTTGTCAAGGCTAGGGCAAGTGCTACGGGCTGAGGTGGAGTCTGAAGATGTGAGTCTTCAGATTAGGGCAGAAGATTGGGAGTGAGTCTGCAGTTCTAACTGCAATGGGGAGTTCATTCCATAGGTTGGGAGCCAGAAGGGAGAAGAGTCTGGGACGTGTGGAGTGTTGTCCTGGATGTTTTAGAGAAGGTTCTGACAGCTTCCCTGTGTTAGCTGATCTGACAGAGTGGGAGGGGTTGTATGGTTGGATCAGGCTTTGAAGATATGGGGGTGCCATACCTTTGGTTGCTTTGTAGGCCAATGTCAGTGTTTTTGTACTCTGTGCGGGCAGTAACTGGGAGCCAATGCAGGGAGCAGAGAAGGGGGAGACATGTGCTAAGTTTGGCTGGTTGAAGACCAAGCGTGCTGTGGCATTCTGGATCATTTGGAGAGACTAAAGTGCACATGCCGGGAGGCCGGTAAGGACAGAGTTACCACAGTCCAGTTTTGATATGACTGATGTCCGGATAAGGAGCTGGGCTGACTCCTGGGTGAGGAAGGGTCTGATCCTTCCACCTGATTCGGATGCTATCAATGCATAGAATGGGAGATTATCACGTTCTATCAGACCATTGAATGGGCGAAGTAGGCGACCTACCGTCTACCCCGCGATTTATCAGACCATTCAGTGGGCGTTATCAGGAGCTACTGACCTACCGACGGAGATGACTTAAATACTTTAGTTTCGGTTTTGGTTTTGGTTGTTTCGGTTTCGGACCATGACGGAGGCGCGCAGTCTCAGGCGAGGTGGAGCCCCGCGACGGGCCACCGAAGGAGCTAAGGCGACTGAGTTGCCGTCCGGAGCGGTGCGACCCTCGCCTGTGCCTACTCAGCGCCGTTCGAGTTATGTACCGATATGGACAGAATCGTAAATATTGTTGTGGGGACTGCTCCGCCTCCGTCGGTAGGTCAGTAGCTCCTGATTACGCCCAATGAATGGTCTGACAAATCGCGGGGTAGACGGTAGCTCGCCTACTTCGCCCATTCAATGGTCTGATAAAACGTGATAATCTCCCATTCAATGCATTGATAGCATTCGAAGCCGGTGATCCTTCGAATGTTATAGAGTGTAAACCTACAGGATTGAGTGGCCGCTGTGATGGTGGCTCTTGCATGAGAGCTGACTGTCCAGGACAACACCAAGGTTCTTGGCTGTTGGAACCAAAGTTACCAGGGCGTTGTCTATAGAAATGGTTAGATCTTGCATGGGGCAGGACTTAGCTAGGAAGAAGTGAAGTTCAGTCTTGTCTGGGTTCAGCTTGAGGTGGTGTGAAGACATCCACTGTGAGAAGTCAGCCAGACATGCAGTGATGCACTCTTCCACCTGTTTGGCAGACGTGGGGGAAGGATGGAAACATTTGAGTGTTATCGGCATAGCAGTGATAAGATAGATTGTGCACAGAGATAACAGCGCCAAGAGATTTAGTGTACAAGGAGAAAATGAGGGGGCCAAGTACAGATAGCTGGGGGACCCCGGTTCGGAGGGTGCGGGGAGAGGAGAGCAAATCTTTCCAAGAAACCTGGTAGGTCCGGCCAGTTAGGTAGGAGGAGAACCCAGCTGGTGGTTCACTGTGCCAAATGCTGCTGATGGGTCTAGAAGAATCAGGACTGCAGAGTGGGAGGCAGCCTGGGCAGCATGTAGTGCTTCTGTGACTACAAGGAGTGCAGTTTCCGTAGAGTGGGCCGGTTTGAATCCTGACTGGTTGGGATCAACAGGTTGTTCTCTGAGAGATGGAGAGAAAGCTGGTTGGAAACGACACGTTGAGAGAGAATGGAGGGGTTTAGGGAACTCAGGTTACGTCAAGTGGTGACGGTCTGCGGGTGAGTAGGTTTAGAAAGAGAGAGGGAGAAGGTTATGAAGTGATGGTCAGAGTTATTTAGGGAGGTAACAGAGAGGTTAGAGGGAGAGCAAGCTCTGGAGAACACAAGGTCCTACACACCCTCCTTCCACCACCACCTACCACCCTCCTTCCACCACCCCCTCTTTCCTCCACCACCACCTCCTTCTACCAATCTCCTTCTACCACCCTCCTTCCACCACCCTCCTTCTACCACCACCTACCTCTATCACCCTCCTTCTACCACCACCTACCTCTATCACCCTCCTTCTACCACCTACCTCTATCACCCTCCTTCTACCACCTACCTCTATCACCCTCCTTCTACCACCTACCTCTATCACCCTCCTTCTACCACCACCTACCTCTATCACCCTCCTTCTACCACCTACCTCTATCACCCTCCTTCTACCACCTACCTCTATCACCCTCCTTCTACCACCACCACCTCCTTCATCCACCTCCTTCCAGGTCTCACTTCTGTTTGTAATACATGTTTCATGTTTGTTGTTTGTAATGCATGTTTCATGTTTGTTTGTAATGCATGTTTCATGTTTGTTTGTAATACATGTTTCATATCTGTTTGTAATTCATGTTTGTTTGTAATATATGTTTCATGTTTGTTTGTTTGTTTGTAATGTATGTTTCATGTTGTCTCGTCAAGAGTTAGTCTTGTCCTGTCCCCACTCTCGGCCTGCACCTTGTCGTGGTGAGTGGGCTTTGAACCAAGACAGGCCATTTAACCCATTAAAACCTAGTGGTGTAAAGTAAGTACAAATCTGAGGAATTCTTACTTTACCGGAGTATTTCCAATTTTCAATACTTCTACTCCACTACATCTCAGAGGCAAATATTATACTTTTACTCCATTACATTTATTTGAAGACTTGAGTTACTAGTTGTAGCCCTATGTATACATTTCGGCCATTTGAAAATCGATCTACGAGCTACGAGCTTGTAGATTTGCTATTTTCAAGTTATTTTTTTACATTTGAAAAATTGTGAAATGGAACATTCTACATAATGAGTACTTGGTACTTTAGGTAAATTTGTATACCAATACTTTTGTACTTTTACTCAAGTAAATTCTGAATTTCTGACTTTTACTTGTAACAGAGTATATCTACATTGCAGTATTGGTACTTTTACTTAAAGGGATATTTCACTTTCAAAAAAACTTTTGGTCATTTTATCGTCTACTCAGGCCTTTGTGAGTCCCCCAGACAGTTTTTAAGTTGCTCGATTCAGTATTTAGATATTTGATATTCATTTTATCAGACATGCCCCCCTTCCTATACAAACCCATTGTAACTTCAAACTCCATTTTAACCATGTTAGATTCATCGAAAACACCCGTCCTTGGTTCTGGGGTCTCACCCTGCCCTCCTAATGCATGAGGGGGCCGTGTTTTTCCGATTAATTTTTTCATTTATTTATTTATTTTTTTCATTTTCCAAATTTTTCCCCCTCATTAGGAGGGCAGGATGAGTAACCAAAACCAAGGACGGGTGTTTTTGATGAATCTAACATGATTAAAATAGAGTTTGAAGTTACAATGGTTTGTATAGGAAGGGGGCATGTCTGATCAAATTTATATCAAATATCTAAATACTGAATCGAGCAACTTAAAAACTGTCTGGGGGGTTCACAAAGGCCTGAGTAGACGATAAAATGACCAAAGGTTTTTTTGAAAGTGAAACATCCCTTTAAGTAAAAAAGAGTACTTTGTCCACATTTTAGATTTTAGCTATATACTGTATGTATATAAAGGCCCAAGTTTTTCAGAAACTATTAGGATTTAGAACAGTGGTTTAGAAACATACATGTATGCATGCATGCATACACACACACTAGGGCTTTCACCAACTAGTCGACTAGTATAACCACTAGTCGACCTTGTTGGTACTAGTCGAATAGTTGATCAAATAAATTGCCATTGTTTTAATGCCATTACTACTATTATTATTATTATTATCCTCCTGCCTTTATTTTTTATCAAAAGGGGGTCAAAAGTATGCCCAATAATAGGCTATTATTGGGCAATAACCCCCTTTTGAGGATCCTTGGAGACACTGCTGTGCTGCTGTGCCAGAAGCGCTTCCCTTGAAATGGCATAGAAATAAAGGAAGGAGGATAATAACAATAGTAATGGCATTAAAACAATGGCAAAAAAAAAACTACCACTGGGTCAAATTAGTCGACCAGTAAAAATCTCTAGTCGTGAAAGCCCTATTTGTGGATAGCCTAAGGTTTGGTCTTGATGAGCTGGACCCACCTGTGACCTTCAAGCTAAAGTTCAAATGAAACAAACAGCGACCGCTCATCACAAAGTGTACTCAAATAGTTTAGACTCATTTCCAGACGTCACACTGATAAGAACCAGTATGCGTGCTTACACGCAGGCCCGAGCACTCATTAGACGTAATGTAAAAGTGGTCACAGCACTCATGCAAATCGTGCCCATCGTAACTACATTTTAGAGGATACCTAGTATGGGTGTATTTATTTATTCTCTATTTTGCGTTTACAGGAATTAATTAAAAATCTAATTTTAGGGACCTTTGATATAAAAAAAATACACAAAAGTAGATCTCATTATGACCACAGGTATACTCTAACATTCACACTCTCAGAGAGAGTGAACGTTAATATGTGGTTTCTTCAACCTGTAAATGAGTCAAAGGGGTAAAAGACACTGGTATGGCACTTCTGGTTCACTAGGATGGGGTTCAACTCCCTGCGGTGTCCTGCTGATTGCATTTACAGGTTAAAGGTGTATTTATATAAACCAGTATAATCATCGCACAAGTGAAGCCATAAACCTCGTGTCAGGCTTTCCACCAAGTAATGAAATGCACAGCCATTCATGTCGCTGCTAACTAACCTGATCCTAGGTCAGCCTAAAACATCGCACAAGTTAAAGGGCAAGACCGCTTTGGTAGAGGTTTGGGTTGTGTAGTTTTTGGTCATGTACTATGGTCGGAGTTGTTCATGTACTATCTGATTTTTTACTTGGTTACTTGGTTGGTTATGCAGGACTGAAGTTTCTGTACTGTATTCATTTGCTGTGATGTGTTTCACTGTGAAGCCCATGTTCTTGTGAGATCAGACAGCCTGTGCATTAGCATAACCTGTTTTGGCTTGGTACATTAGATCAATTCACTTCAAGATCCCCTCCCCCCTTACCTCCCCCCTTACCTCAAATGTCTGGAAGTGTGGGGCAACACATATGAGAGTAACACCATTCCTTTGGTTATTTACAAAGAGGATTTCAGAGCACATACTAACAGACTTTTTATTTTATCAGGTTTGTTGAAAATAATGGATTTAATTGAGCTACGAACATTATTAGTCGTGTACAAAGCGGAATACAGAGGGTTGCCAAAACAGTTACAGAAGTTATTTAATTTGAACTCGCAGGAAGAGGCCAACAGAAGAGATGATTTTAAACATCTGTTTGCTCGAACAACATTAAAACAAATGTGTATCTCTGTTACAGGTATACAATTATGGAATTCGCAAAGCAAGGAGTTGAAGAGTTGTACAACAGTGTTTCAGTTTAAGAGAGTGTTCAAAAGGTTCTATGGAACCCAAGCGGGATTCGTACCCGGTCCTCTCACCTTTGAGAAACATCTCAATAACCACTAGACTACCGGTTCAGTTGACAAGATGGCTGTATGTGATTACTAGACACTACACACAGAATGGGGCATCACGTGCCAAAAAACGCACCACCCCTTTGAAAGTATTACTGCGCTGCTAAGAAAATAGTACCGACTTTTAAACTCTGATTATAAAAATACTGCGCCAAATCAGATGTCGGTATTTTTTTTTCTTACTTACTACCAATAGATCTTTTTTAAGAAGCAGAGATTATTTAGATCCACTTGATGGGAACGAAACTGAAGGAAAAGGGGCTAGACAATACGGCCTACCTGTTGCTAATAATGTACTGTAGGGTTCATGGACTCACATGCGCCACATGGTGGCCGATCAGCCACACTACACCTTAAAAAAAGGTGTCAAATGTGGCACCACCAAGTAGTAGTGGCGCCTCTGTGGTACCACAGAGGCACTCAGATGGTATTACTGCCATTATCAAGTGCTAACCACTGTACAGCCCCTACTGTCTCTTGAGGGGAGTAAGAGACAGTGCTAATGAGGGGGTTAGGGTTTAGGGTGGCAGGTGAGATGTTAACAGCAAGTTTTGGCCACACTAAGAGGCTCTAGGCACTGTGGGTTGACTCCGGGCCTGGCTCCTCCTTCGTCTGACCAGAAGTGGGCATTCTTCTGTGCGTTGCGTCGTCATCATTGCTGCTTGGCAAAAACGTCTCATTCTACCTTGATGGATTTTTAAACCCTCCTTGCAGGTTTTTACTGCAGTCTGTAGCTTTTGGGTTCTTCCTCTCAGAAGAAATGGTTTGGGCTGCCAACCCACTCCACCCCGGGTCACCGTCTCTCTGGCCGTCCTCTGTCTCTCCAGATGTCACCACGCTCTTCGTGGTCATCACTCAGTCTGTTCCTGGTTGTTACTGGTACTGCCACTCCCAGAGTTTTACAGTAAATAAATGCATCTACTGATGCACAATTAAGAGTTCAAAAGTGAATTACTCCAGGCCAGGTGGATATGAGGTAGTCCCTCAGTCAACATTTCTGCTACAGTAAATGATATGCTTATTCTACATAAACTATAAAAATGATAAAGTATTAAAAATCATGCAATTCAATTAATATTTTCTTATTTTCTGGTCTGTCATATGCAATCATGATTGCTGGCTGGGTAATGTCCAAAGTCAAGTCTATATTTGATCAAGTGACGAGACGATCAGAATGTCAAAGGTCAAGGTTGACAAGCTGAGCAGTCAGTACCTTTTTTTTGCATTTTATCATATATACAAATAAGTAAAAAACTGCCACGCAGCTTACTTTGCTACTCTCTGAAACTAGATTAAGCATACTGTGAGCCATATTTGAAGACTGCAGTTCAGAAGAATGCATATGGATTTGTCTCGAATGCCACTCAAATATGCGAATATAAGACGAAGTGATTTTTCTTCTTCCGACAGGTGTTGTTATGCAAACATTCCTATTGGCCCGTAGTTGGTGGATTAGTTGACTCATTGATTTGATTGACCAACTGTTTACATTAGGGGCGTGTAAGAGCGCTATCCGTGGTGCTGAATTATTTGATGTTTGTACTTTGCCAATACAATAGTCTAAGTAACTTGTTTCAATTTGACCGTATAATCCAGTGTGTGTGTGTGTGTGTGTGTGTGTGTGTGTGTGTGTGTGTGTGTGTGTGTGTGCGGAAACGCTACAAGATGCCATTTCACCATTGCATAAATGTAGTGAACAGCTACAGTATGTGCAACCACTTATTCTAATCTAGAGTATACAGGTCCAGGGGCCCTGGGTTACCAGAAAGGACAGCAAAAGTAAACATTAAAGCTTTTCATGAGTAGAGGCGATTCTTGAGATATAGTTGCTGTTGCTAACCAGCAACATTCATGTTCATTAATTAAGTATTTTCATTTTTGTATTCTTTATTCACCGTGAAAGAATACGACAAAAGCAAAAATTCTTCATGAATGCAAGCTCCACGGTAATTGAAAAAATAAGTAATTTTAGGTGTGATGTATTCCATTAAAAGTTTTGTTGTGACCAATATCACCCATGCCTCTGTGGTGCAGGAGATATGCGCCAGTGCTTTGTAAACAAAAGGTTCTTGCAAGGTTACGTTTTTTTCTTCCAAGTTTCTCAAACTGTTTGTCAACCAAGTCAAGTAGCCTACTCCCACCCACTGAAATAGGTCTGGGTCAGCAATTACGTTGATACAGCCCTTTGTAACCTCCTGGAGAGTGCAAATGTATTTCCAAAACATACCCCAGCTCTAGGGAGTGCAATACTCTATGAAGCACAAAATCAAGTTAGTCAAATTAAAATATAGACATCAGCCTCTCATTTATCAGTACAACGACTAGCCACCGGTAAAGGGAGCTCAAAATCCCCCTCTCTTGCCACTCAGGATGGAAAAGCTTCCTAGTCGAGAAGTTCTTTGGGAAGAGGACAGAACATGCAGCGCATCTGGGAGCAGGGCACGCCTGTCAGACTGACTGTATCTTTAATCACTTTTATAGGAGCCAGATGATACCACATTGTTGGTTTCCATTAAAACTCAGTAATTCCCACTACAGCCTATACCAGATGATATCCAGTCAGTATTAATGATGTGCTGTGCTGTTTTTCAGCCACACCTTCAGAGCGTCCTACTAAGAATGTGTCACATGCAGTTATTAGGTTTCCACTGTATATTTAGTTAGCTCAGAGTAAGAGTCTGTAGTTATGTTTTTCGTTTTCCCTGTGGAGTTGCCAATAGGTGCCTACGTGTGCTTATGTCTTAACCCAGGACATTAGACTGAGGGATAGTTTCCGAAATGACATTTTGGCTACATCAGGGATCAAACCTATAATCTGAAGCAAAGGTGCTGGAGCCAGGCACTTACACGACTGAGCTGTCTCTAGTGGTGTTGGTTATTGCATCATTCCATTTATTCACATGTTTACATTACTGACAACAATAACATGGGACATCTCCACGAGGTACACAGGGATGCAGAGGATTAAATCCTGCTCCTTCTTTCTTTCCATCTCTCGGTCTGCCTAACCACGAATTTCATTCTGAACATTATGTCCATATAGTCTCTGGTCATGTTCATCCAGAAAATGCCCTGTTCATGGCGACAAACCAGTGGATGACACAGGCCCAGGGTGGGGTGTTGTCGAGTGGTAGTAAATACTTCTAATTTTGTAAACATCTCATCTGGTAATACCACTGTATGTACTATACATTTTAATGCTATTGCTAATCTATTCTACGTATGTCATCAAAAAGTCATATTGTATACTATGTACTTATACAGTAGTACTTACTGTCAGATCTGAGCAAAGAGATACTGTACAGTAGCATCATCTGTTACCTCGAATGAAAGGCTGGTGTAAAACATTTCACTATAGTGCTAGTAATTAGAGTAATATTTTGAGAGTTATATGCAACTGAGAATCTTTATTTTCTGAACAAGAGAGCGTATTATTTGTTATTTCATATGCAATTAACAAAAATAATACGAATTATTGAAAAAGGGGTCTTGTTTCAGTATAGAATCAGTAGCTAGCAACAAGGGGCCTATTTCACGAAAGAAGAATTAGGGGTTAAGCCTGGATTTAACACCTATCCTGGCTTAATTTAGCCAGGATTAGCGATGAATCAGTTTCATGAAAGCTGAATTATCTTACCAGATTAGTTTAGCCAGAGCACCGTGGATAAGTTTATCCATGACTCGATTTCACGAAAGAAAATTTACGCAATCCTGGACCTACCTTAGTTACCATGGAAATGTAGCTGTGAAGTTAGCCTGGTAGGGACCATGCAAACTTTGTAATGGAATATGAAATATCGGACAGATCCGTCTTGATTACATGACTATAGAGATACTGTGTACCGATTTGCGTGATGTTTGGATAAAATCTGTAGGAGTAAATGGGTTTTGCACAAATCGGCCTCCTGGTGGCGCTATAACAGGCCCATGTGAAAAATTTGGGGCACGGTTCTGAATTGGCATCCAGGGAGTGTGTGTGCACAATTTCGCAGCGACCGGGCCAACGGTGCCAGAGATTAGCTGGTAACACACGGACAGGACACACGGACGGACGGACACATGGACGGACGGACAGGGGGTAAAACATACTCTCTCGCCATGCCTTTCGGCCTGACCTTTTTGAACTTGTAAGATGTGTGTCAATGATTGAGTCCCAAAAATAAGGAACAAAGTGTGTCCCTTATCAGGGGGGGGATTCCTTATCTCAACGGACACTTCACCAATAACAACACTACTTTGAAATAAAACTGTTGGTGTAACTAAGATCAGCTGAAAAATATGTTTACATGCATGGATGTGTCAGCATTTCAGAGTGGAGCTGGCTTATGCCATTAGAATGGCTAGTAATAGATCCCATGGACAGCTTGTGCCGGATTAGAATTCCACTCCCAAGCCATGCAGACACTATATTCCATGCCTGAAGGGATGGTGGGTCTGAGATTATGAATTCACAAAAATAACATAATAGATGTCATTGACTGACAGTGTGCACAACAATTAGACAAACAGAGACATGCGCAGTTTGCGCACGCACACGCGCGCACACGCACACACGTGGAAGGTGAGAAGATAAGGCCATCATGATGGGTGATTGGAGTGAGGAACATTCCTTCACACAACTGAAGAGTAACAGAGAACACATGCTGTCACTTCAGTCCACAGGTGCAATATTCACAAATCCTACTATAATTAAGCAAACCTCTGTCACCAAAACCTGTGTGAGGCCAAAATCTCTCTGTTCTGCCCGGTTCTCAGTGGCAGATGTGGACTAGTATAAATAAATGCTAAGGGTTCCAGTGCAGTGTTTCTATATAAAAATGGCGCAGGTGTCAATCAGGGCTATGCAAGTGTCCGAGTGTGTGTGGTGTGGGGCAGGGGGGAGGTAGATAGGGGAAGAGGCAGGGGAAGTGGAAGGAAATAGGTGTATGAATGTTTAACCATGTACGTAGCAAATCATGGTATGGCTGAAGCAGGTCGATGAGTGCAGCCTCAGCTGAACCACCCATTGTGGCATCAATAATACAATACACAGGAAAACAATCATATTATAGATGAAAGGCACACCTCATAAACATGTTTTTTTCCTCTCATTTGTGAGTCCAGGAGTTTTTACATCGACAGCAACACTATTTACACAATCCGTTTTTTGATGCAAGTATTTGCATTTTGAGTGTCAGGGTTTACGTAATGATCAAAAGCTGCGATACATTTGGTGACATTTGTTGTAGCGATTGACTGAGTAAGTCTTTTGATGCATGAGGTTATCATTACGGGGCCAGAGCTCAGCTCTGGACCTGTTTTATTATTCCCTTTATTCTTCCGATTCTGCCACTTTTCGCAGTTCTGGCTGAACCGTGCTGTCGCTTTTTACGAAACTCGGCCATATGGTAGATGGTCATGAAAAACGATCAAGAAATAATTCTCACAATCTTTCGTCCAAAGGTGGCGCTATAGCACTCAATTGAAAATGCCAACTTCGAACAGGTACAACTCATGCCCTGTTTGACCTACAGCCATGCAACTTGGATACACATATGCGTCTCCTCATGCCGAACAACTTTCACCCTCTGACTTTTGACCTCTGACCTTTAGATCTCCCACCATTTTGAATTATATGAAAAACAGTCATTGGCTCCTAACTTTTAGCAGCCTCTGCTGGTCATTACCGTCACTGCAGGCCGTTCGTTTATCCTCTGTTACCCAGAATTCCATTCGTTTTCACCGGAAGACGGAAGTGTTTCAAAAAGCGTTCTTTTAATTGTTTTATACGATCTGTGGATCGTTTCTCTTAGCCAGTGGAGCTTTAGTTACCGTGAGCTGTGTTTTCTTTTTCTGTTTTTTTTCGTTCTTCAAATCATACAATCTCTTAAAATCAGCGTGAGTTTCCTTTTGTTATTAGCGCAGTAGTTCCTGGCCAAACAGGAAACTGGCGCGGTAGTTCCTGGCCAAACAGGAACCCCGTGGATTTCCGCTTCCATTTCCGGCCAGATTACGTCATTTTCAAGGGAACGTCATGCTCGACGGCGTTCAATAGAAAATATATAAATAAAAGGCTTTTGGGGGTGAAATTCTTGGAGTGGGTGTTGTGAAACATTTGCCACTCACAAAAGATATACAATTTAACTTTCGAAACGGAAAAAAAAATTCACAAAAAAATCACTACCAATCAGCTTTAAATTGCCTGAAACGTGCTCCTAACAGGTTTTTGGGGGAACAATTTTTTTTCTGTTTTCGTCACTCGTCACTTTTCGTCACTACCGAAACGGAAAAAAAAATTCACAAAAAAATCACTACCAATCAGCTTTAAATTGCCTGAAACGAGCTCCTAACAGGTTTTTGGGGGAACAATTTTTTTTCTGTTTTCGTCACTTCTCGTCACTACCGAAACGGAAAAAAAAAATCACAAAAAAATCACTACCAATCAGCTTTAAATTGCCTGAAACGTGCTCCTAACAGGTTTTTGGGGGAACAATTTTTTTTCTGTTTTCGTCACTCGTCACTTTTCGTCACTACCGAAACGGGGAAAAAAAATCACAAAAAAATCACTACCAATCAGCTTTAAATTGCCTGAAACGTGCTCCTAACAGGTTTTTGGGGGAACATTTTTTTTTCTGTTTTCGTCACTCGTCACTTTTCGTCACTACCGAAACGGAAAAAAAATATCACAAAAAAATCACTACCAATCAGCTTTAAATTGCCTGAAACGTGCTCCTAACAGGTTTTTGGGGGAACATTTTTTTTTCTGTTTTCGTCACTCGTCACTTTTCGTCACTACCGAAACGGAAAAGAAAATTCACAAAAAAATCGCTACCAATCAGCTTTAAATTGCCTGAAACGTGCTCCTAACAGGTTTTTGGGGGAACAATTTTTTTTCTGTTTTCGTCACTCGTCACTTTTCGTCACTACCGAAACGGAAAAAAAAATTCACAAAAAAATCACTACCAATCAGCTTTAAATTGCCTGAAACGTGCTCCTAACAGGTTTTTGGGGGATTTTTTTTTTTTCTGTTTTCGTCACTCGTCACTTTTCGTCACTACCGAAACGGAAAGAAAAATTCACAAAAAAATCACTACCAATCAGCTTTAAATTGCCTGAAACGTGCTCCTAACAGGTTTTTTGGGGAACATTTTTTTTTCTGTTTTCGTCACTCGTCATTTTTCGTCACTACCGAAACGGAAAAAAAAAATCACAAAAAAATCACTACCAATCAGCTTTAAATTGCCTGAAACGTGCTCCTAACAGGTTTTTGGGGGAACAATTTTTTTTCTGTTTTCGTCACTCGTCACTTTTCGTCACTACCGAAACGGAAAAAAAAAATCACTACCAATCAGCTTTAAATTGCCTGAAACGTGCTCCTAACAGGTTTTTGGGGGAACATTTTTTTTTCTGTTTTCGTCACTCGTCACTTTTCGTCACTACCGAAACGGAAAAAAAAATTCACAAAAAAATCACTACCAATCAGCTTTAAATTGCCTGAAACGTGCTCCTAACAGGTTTTTGGGGGAACAATTTTTTTTCTGTTTTCGTCACTCGTCACTTTTCGTCACTACCGAAACGGGGAAAAAAAATCACAAAAAAATCACTACCAATCAGCTTTAAATAGCCTGAAACGTGCTCCTAACAGGTTTTTGGGGGAACAATTTTTTTTCTGTTTTCGTCACTCGTCACTTTTCGTCACTACCGAAACGGGGAAAAAAAATCACAAAAAAATCACTACCAATCAGCTTTAAATAGCCTGAAACGTGCTCCTAACAGGTTTTTGGGGGAACAATTTTTTTTCTGTTTTCGTCACTCGTCACTTTTCGTCACTACCGAAACGGAAAAAAAAAATCACAAAAAAGTCACCACCAATCAGTTTTAAATAGCCTGAAACGTGCTCCTAACAGGTTTTTGGGGGAACAATTTTTTTTCTGTTTTCGTCACTGGTCACTTTTCGTCACTACCGAAACGGATAAAATAATTCACAAAAAAATCACTACCAATCAGCTTTAAATTGCCTGAAACGTGCTCCTAACAGGTTTTTGGGGGAACAATTTTTTTTCTGTTTTCGTCACTCGTCACTTTTCGTCACTACCGAAACGGAAAAAAAAATTCACAAAAAAGTCACCACCAATCAGTTTTAAATAGCCTGAAACGTGCTCCTAACAGGTTTTTGGGGGAACAAATTTTTTTCTGTTTTCGTCACTGGTCACTTTTCGTCACTACCGAAACGGATAAAATAATTCACAAAAAAATCACTACCAATCAGCTTTAAATTGCCTGAAACGTGCTCCTAACAGGTTTTTGGGGGAACAATTTTTTTTCTGTTTTCGTCACTCGTCACTTTTCGTCACTACCGAAACGGGGAAAAAAAATCACGAAAAAATCACTACCAATCAGCTTTAAATTGCCTGAAACGTGTTCCTAACAGGTTTTTGGGATAAGTATTTCCTTCTCATCTGAATGTTTCATGTCTCTGTGGCTCAAGAGATGTGTCACTGTTTATGAACCAAAGAGTTTAAGGTTCAAAGCTCCTAAAGAACATTTTCATCGTGCATCTCAATCCTGAAAAGGTGGTTTAAGTATTATATTCTCAGTTGCGTGGTTCATGCCACCATGGCTCAAGAGAAAACTCTGGGGTTTATAAACCGAAGGTTTAAGGTTCGAAACTCCTGGAGCACATTTTCACTGTCCATCTAACTTCTAAAAGGTGGTTTAAGTATTACGTTCTCTTTTGTATTATCCATACCTGTGTGGCTCAAGAGATAAACACAGGGTCTCAAAGCAGAAGGTTTGGGGTTCAAAGCTCCTGAAGACCATTTTCACTGGCCATCTAAATTCTAAAAGGCGGGTGAAGGATGACGTTCCCAATTGTAACTTCGATGCCAGCGTGGCTCAAGAGATAGACACAGGGTCTGAAAGCAGAAGGTTTGGAGTTCAAGGCTCCTGAAGAACATTTTCACCGTCCATCGAAATTCTAAAAGGCGGGTTAAGGATGACGTTCCCAATTGAACCTTCCATGCCAGCGTGGCTTAAAAGATAAATCAAAGGTTCACAAACTAAAGGTTCGAGGTTCAAAGCTCACTCAAAACAACTCAAAACAACTACTAAATAAAAACTAAAAGGGTAATACAACAAAAAAAACAATGGAGCTGTGGTCAATACAAACTGGTGATGAAAAAAAACAATAAAAAAATGTCTCAAACAAATTCATGTGAAAAAAAACAGTGGCCATAAAATCACAAAAAATACTAAAATAAAAATCTTTAATTAATATGTAAATTTATTAAGCTCCTCCCCCTGGAGGTGGGCTCCCTCCATGCTCCTCCCTCTCCTACCGGAGCTAAAAGAGGGCGTGAGGAGGGAGGCGGGCTTCATCCATGGTTCTCGCCTTAAAAAGACCGAAAATTGAGATCTTCCCTGACCAAGATTCAAACCCACAACCATCCGCTTGTGAAGCCTATGCTTTACTCTTGCACCACCAGGCCTGTCACATTTATTAGGATTTTGAGGTTATATTTAAAGTTAAAGCAAGAGGTGACAGGTCAAAAGATGAAAATCCACAGCAAACACCTCTACCCCTGACAGAATGACTGGATCTACTAGATACACCCTCTGATGATCAGGGAAAGGGTTCATTATGACACGACTGAGATTTAGGTTGTTTAAAACCATCTGTTAGAAAACGTTTACTCTTGCTGAGTCTGAACCCAGATTTACACTTTCATTGAAAGGATACAGAGAGATGTTTCGTAATGTCATAAAAATTCATACCCTTTTGTCAATAATAAATTCCTTAGTTTCAGATGATCAAAACAATAGCAGTTTTGGTGTTAAATCAAGTAGGCTACATTGTTCTCACTTTGAACTGGACATTAAAAAATACGTCTTAAGTTTTCAACTATAGTTCCTCAAACAGTGCTTTATTATGACCACAGATCCTCTATGATTAACTGAATTAATTTTAAGAAAATACCACTTCGCACTCATGGCATGCAGCATATCAATCAAATCAATGATCAATTATAGGCCGAGCTCCATACTTCGTTTTGAGGTATTCTAGTGACTCAGAGATGACAAATTACATAAATTCAACCACTTAAATGTAATGTATTTATTGCAACAACCAACCTAGAGTGTTGCAAACGGCTGAGTTTGTAACAAAATGAGGAAACTCACACAAACAAAGAACGTTTAAATTATTTTATTAAAACTACCTTAACCCCATATGGGTAACCGGTGAGCCTCAGGGCTCAATACTAGTGTATTTTCTGTTTTGTGTTATTATGAGGAAAGTTTTGACTGAAATTAGCCGATCGACAAGCTCACAACGTGTCGCAGTGAGCTTGTCGATCGGCTATTTTCTGCTAAAGCTATACCCACAATACGGATACTGGGGTGGTTAACAGTGCTTAAAGGGCAAGACCACTTTGGTAGAGGTTTGGGTTGTGTAGTTACCTTGCCATGATGAATCTCCAAAGGTGGGCAAGAAATCTAAAATAATTGCTCCATTGATAATAAAAAAATATGCTCCTCATTGAATTACATTGTAGGCTGAAACAGCTCTCAAAGTCACTCTTTTAGCACAAACGAACGCAAATAAAGTTGATTCAGACTAAATAGGACATCACCAAACCCAGTACCGTTTGTTTTTTAAATAAAAATGCTAACATCCTGTTGATTTTGCTATTTTTATTAAAAAGAACTCGGACTGGATCCGCGGATCTGGATCTTCAAATAGTAAAATCAACAGGAAGTTGACATTTTTATAAAAATAAAAAAAACAGTACTGGGTTTGGTGATGTTCTATATTGACTGAATCAGCTTTGTGTTCGTTTACGTGCTAAAAGAGTGACTTTGAGAGCCGTTTCACCGTACAATGTCAATGAGGAGCATATTTTGAATGATCACTTTTTATTCAATTATTATACAGCAATTATTTTAGATTTCTTGTTCACCTTTGGAGTTACATCATGACAAGGTAACTACACAACCCAAACCTCTACCACAGTGATCTTGTTCTTTAACAAGCAAAATCCAAAAGGCTGGAGTGCTCCCAGTGAGCTTCACGGTGAGAGAGATAACAAGAATGAAGACCAGCCACCTCTTTTATAGAGGACAATCCAGGTGGGCCAGATCTCCACTGATGACACACTCCGCCCTCCAATCATTCTGACACACATGACACATGGTTAGTAACCATGACAACCACACCAGTCACCCTGACAACCCCCAGGGTTGTCACAAGAATTAAATATAAAAGTAGATAGCTGTGCTGTGAACAATTTAGGCTGACAAGAACAAAGTATTTTTTTAACGACAGGACTGTATGGCATTTTGTTTATACTAAAGTATTGTATGTCTTCATTTTTTATGACAGTACGAGTTTAGTATGACTTTTCTCATATACTATTGTGTCAATGTAGGAACTGAATTAATAACAAGCTAAAGTCCTTTTTGCATCAACTCCTCCAAGGAACAGGCCATATGGTGTAGTTGGCAGGGCTTTATTGAAGAAAAGGTGACATTAAAAACAAACAATTAGACAAATAATCATACATTGATGATGACAATGAAGTGCACATTAGCATTCACACTGATTTACATGTCAACCTTAAAGTCACATCAGACAATGAGCATGAAACTGTCACTTTTACAAACTGTAATAAAAGTTATCCTTGCCTGGGCGTACATCTGTGCTGGAGGCTGACGACAGGGGAACAGGTTCTCCTGAGAGCAAGAAGCTGCGATGGAGAGATGAGTGAATGACATGGTCCAAGGAGTCTCAGATTCACTGAAGCAGTTAAACCGTGCAGGGTACAGAGGTCTGACTGTTTTTTTTTCTACCACTATAGAACTGTTGTGTGTATTTGAGCATTGCCCTGCATGCTCTTCAGTGAAAGATTACAGCCAGCTACAAACATGAAAAAACACCTATAGTGTAGGTCAGGGGTCTTCAACGTTTTCAGGCCAAGGACCCCCTGAGAGAAAGATGAAGCAGGGACCCCCTCTATAATTGTATAAAATTGT
This sequence comes from Gymnoscopelus microlampas, assembly GCF_963454915.1. Classification (NCBI taxonomy): domain Eukaryota; kingdom Metazoa; phylum Chordata; class Actinopteri; order Myctophiformes; family Myctophidae; genus Gymnoscopelus; species Gymnoscopelus microlampas. The sequence continues at coordinate 40,061,093 of NC_139962.1, read as the reverse complement.
GTTTCAGATTAAACTTTTTTGTTTACTTAGTCTGTGAGTCTTGTGAGCTTGTAGATCTGCTATTTTTGGCTAAAGTTCTCCTCAGAAAAGGGATGCTAGGGTTCAAGTGGTTAATGTAAAAAAATAATAATCATAGCACACAAAGTTTTGGCGGACCCCCTGTAGTAACTCTGAGGACCCCCTAGGGGTCCCGGACCCCCTGTTGAAGACCCCTGGTGTAGGTATATTTTGCTTGTTACGGGGCCAGAGCTCAGCTCTGGACCTGTTTTATTACGGGGCCAGAGCTCAGCTCTGGACCTGTTTTATTATTGCCAGTATTTTAGTTCTTCTTCTGCCACTTTTCGCAGTTCTGGCTGAACCGTGCTGTCGCTTTTTACGAAACTCGTCCATATGGTAGATGGTCATGAAAAACGATCAAGAAATAATTCTCACACTCATTCGTCAAAAGGTGGCGCTATAGCACTCAATTGAAAAATGGCAACTTTGAACAGGTACAACTCATGCCCTGTTTGACCTACAGCCATGAAACTTGGATACACATATGCGTCTCCTCATGCTGAACAACTTTCACCCTCTGACTTTTGATCTCTGACCTTTAGATCTCCCACCATTTTGAATTATATGAAAAACAGTCATTGGCTCCTAACTTCTGCATTTTTTCACTTATGGAAAATCCGCTGCCAAGGTGTTGTCGGCATAGGTCCAAAGTTCAAGTGTTAAACGTTTGGAGGAGATAGATTTTAACTATTACAGTTTTATGAAAATGATTCATCTGCGCCTAAAACATACATGCAGACTCACATTTCTTTGAAACTTTGCAGAAATGTAGAGGGTCATTCCAAATATAACTGAAACCAATCTTACTCCAATTGGCCAAAGGGGGGCGCTATAGCAATTTTTTGAAAATGCAAACTTTAACCAGGCATAAGTCATGCCTTGTTTGGCCGAAAGTCGTGAAACTTGCTTACACTTGTGCCTTGACTCACGAGGAACACATGTATCGCTTTGACCAGTAAGCTCTGCCCTTAGATTGTCCTCAATTTTGAGCAGTTTGAAAAATACTTGTTTTTGGCAGTTCTGGCTTAACCGTGCGTACGTTTTTTACGAAACTCGGCCATATGGTAGATGCTCATGAAGAACTATCAAGAAATAATTCTCACACTCTTTCGTCAAAGGGTGGCGCTATAGCACTCAATTGAAAGTGCCAACTTTGAACAGGTACAACTCATGCCCTGTTTGACCTACAACCATGAAACTTCGATACACACATGCGTCTCTTCATGCCCGACAACTTTCGTGGTCTGACTTTTGACCTCTGACCTTTAGATCGCCCACCATTTTGAATTATATGAAAAACAGCCATTGGCTCATAACTTCTGCATTTTTTCACTTATGGAAAATCCGCCACTTTTGTTTTGTCAGCAAAGGTCCTAAGTTCATGTGTAAAATGTTTTGTGCAGATTACTCAAAAATCCCAGGAGGAAATAGATTTTTACTATTGCAGTTTTATGAAAATTATTCATCTGCCCCTAACACATACATGCAAGACTCACATTTTTTGTGTCATATATTTTGTGCCTGAGTAGGCTGCCGCGGAGGGGTCGAAATTGAACGAAACCTGCTCTATATGGTAGAAATGGGTCAACAATACAAATTATGTTAGTTTTTTAAATTTATATATTTTTAATGAGCGGCCCCCACCAAATCTACTAATCTACCGGAACTACTTCATTTGTATCAGAAACGGACCATAACTCTGATCACGGGACTCGGGCAATCAATTAATACCTTTGCAACCACTACATTAATGGTAAGTATTTCCTACAGAAAATATTCAAAAAATCTGAACTAACCCTTTAAGTCAATAATGAAGGTCAACTGAGGTTTAGATTCTGTTGACCTTTCTCATTACACGATTTAATTGGTGATGTAACATTTTCCTACTGATTATATGATGTAACATCTATCGGCTGAGATGTGTTCTTGCATGTATGACAAAGACGCAGGACAGGGATAGATAGGGATTGGAAGCAATATATTTAGCTTCCAATAAGGGAATTAATTACGGTTAAAGTATTATATTTTTTCCATTCTTCTGAAGAAAACAAATCAAGGTCAGAAAAATACTATACTGCTGTATTCTCACAAAGAAGTCATATTATACTAAGAAAACATTTTCCATTCCCTATTTCCCATTATGCTTATTGAATGAGAGGGTCATCTATTCAGCATTGTCCTTCCCCTCCATTCTGACCGCATCATTTGACAAGTATTGTAATGGGAACTGTCGAGGAGGACAGTCAGGGGACAATGTGCTCTTGCTGGTTAATCAGAACCAAGTCTTTCCCTTCTTTTTGTTCTGTTTCTGCTCCCCTAGACAGCATTGCCGGGGCCAGCCGCAGTCAAGCATGCCAGTTCCCTGATGTGAAGCCCACTATTATGTATTGTTTCAGCACCCAGAGAAAAAGATAAAATAAGTACATATCCATAACGAAGTGGATTGCTCCTGTTGGCAGATCAAGCCACTCCACTTTGAAAGGATAGAATACAATTCTATCCTTTCTAAAGGCTGTCGTGGTCTGCTTGCCCAGTCACACAATGTTTTGATTAGGTATAATGGCTGCCATTCCCTCGAGGCAGGCTGAACTGAAAACAATTTGGGAAGCTTCCTGTCAGGATTGGGGTGTGTTCGGGGCTGTCGTGGATTTAATCTTGAACCAATCTGTTGAAACATGCCCTCCACATCCTCCCCAAGGGCACATGCATAAAAAGGATGGACTTTGTTGCCATTAAACATTTCTGAGACCTGGATTCAGTTCAATAGCATTGGTGATAATATATAGTTCTACCCATTACTGTCATCTGGGGAACATATTGGACCTGATAACTCATTCCTCCAAAGAACTAGATGTTCTCCAGATTGATCTCGGTAAGGAACAGGTGACATTATCACAGCATGACAGCCAGTGGCTGTCAAAACACTGCTCAGGAAAGTAGTAGCTAGCTGTGTTGAAAATGTTTGCATTCATTTTGTTGTTTGTTGTTTTGCTAACAGCCACAACTAAGTGGTTCTCTAATTACTCAACCACTTACCCCGTTGTTGGTTGACAGGTTCATGTCTCTTACTCCGAACGTGCATGTTGTTAGTACAAGTCGCTCGGGAAAAGAGCCATTGCTAAATGCCTACTGTACATTGTGAATTGTAATTTAAATAAATGTGTGATTCTCTGAGAGAGCAGGGTGTTACTTTTTGTTTTTAATTTAATTTTAAAAGAAAATGTTTCATGCATGGCAGGCCATGAATCTACTTTGATATTTCTCCTGCAATATTTATAGAAACAGAGTGATACAAGTCTCTTGTTCCAAGAGAGGCATTCACTGCTGGAGCAGCAGCTCAGTGTTAATGCAAACAGCTTTCAAGCTAATACCCTTTGTTTGCATTATACATCAAAGCCAACTCAAACACTGTACAACATGTTGTGAAATGAAGACAGAGTGCTCACGGGCAAAAGCCAGAGAGCCTATGTGACTGTCTTTTCTTTCTTTTACCTTCAAAACAGTGGCACCAATCAGACCATGGCTGCCAACCTCCTCGTTCCGGGAGAGTCGTGTACAGTATTGTGTTCCTGAAGCACGTAATACATGACATCAGTATGTGTCCACTGCCAGGAGGAATAATCACACACACACACACACACACACACACACACACACACACACACACACACACACACACACACACACACACACACACACACACACACACACACACACACACACACACACACACACACACACACACACACACACACACACACACACACACACACACGTTTGTATTAATATACTTGTGAGGACATTGATATACTTTCTGAGTGGCAGTGTTGAATGTCTTTTTTTTTTGCCATTTCTAACCCTAATCCATAAAGCCAAAGATAGAAGCAAGCTCAAAAAGTGTTGTTTTGTGAGCTTGTAGATCTGCTTGAGGACCAGCATGCAACTAAGTACAGTATAAATCAGGCTTAACTCCAACCCCAACCCCTAAATCTAACCTCTAAATACCTAATCCTAGTAACCCTACCTGAATCTTTTCCTAATTCTAAGTCTAACTCCCCACTCTAAAAATATTGTTTTAATCATAAAACAACCATTTCTTTTGTGAGGCCTAGGAAATTTGTCAATTGTCCACAATGTCTGTTTCTCAAATACTACTGTACTTGTGGTGACGTTTGGCCCTCCCAAGTATAGTAATACCAGTGTGCACAACTACACACACACACACACACACACACACACACACACACACACACACACACACACACACACACACACACACCGAGAAGTGTTCAGGCCAACAGCGTTCTAGGGAGGCTTTGCTCCTGAGTAAGCCAAATCTCTTGGAGACATTAAACAGCGTGCAGCCCTGGTGAACAACAGAGGCATTGTCCCAGGCCGTGGGCGAATGCTAAGATGTTGTTTATTTTATAACAACCCTGCCTCCACCTCCTCTCGCCCTGCTGATTCCCCAGGTTCACACACCGCTCTGCCTCAGACTGCTTTCAATTGTCCTTCATTACACGTTACACACGTTAACGTAGAGGGACAGATTTAACCCATTGAGACCCAAGGCCGATTCTGCAAATGTCTTCTAATCTTCTGCAAAACGTATGTTGCTGTATCAGTGGTGCTCAAACTTTTTCATGTCAAGGACCCCCAAAATTATATGTATTTGGCTGCAGACCCCCCCATCTGAAAATATTTTGCTCCAGGGACCCTCAAAAGCGAAAATGTTCGCTTTAAAAATATATATATATTCAAAGATTTGCAAAAATGATCATGATTTTTCGAAAATAGCAGATCTACAAGCTCGTAGCGTGGCACAAAGTGACGCGCTATGAGCTTTTTAGCTCAAATCTAAAATGACACAGATGCTTTCCCGGTCTTAATGGGATAAAGACAGACGCATACAAAGTGACATGGTGTTTATTGTATTATCTCGATTGTATGCTTCATCCTTGAGATCATCACCAAACTGCTAAGTGGTATCTATTCCAGTACGCGGTGTGTAATCTTTACATTGATAACAGGGAGACGTTATTCATATACGCACAAACAGTGGTGTGCAGGGTATTCTTTCACCTCCTGCCATTAGGACTGGGCGGCCATCTCACCTGTGTGTAACTAATGTCTGGGGAGCTACCCGGCTGTTCACACAGTGGCTTTGCCTTGATCTGTAATACCAGATGGAGAGAGAGAGACAGAAGACACAGAGGGAGAGAGAGATGGTGGATGGGTGGGGTGTTGGAGGCACTGTACTGTAGGACAAACTTATTCAGCTCGGAACCCAAAAGAAACATTTGGTGTCTGCCTGGGACCCAAACGTACAAAAATACAGTATGAATTATGAATTAATCCCTTAAACCCTACAAGCTCACGTCTTGTATTGCAATGCGTTGTGAGCTTGTAGTTCTGCTATTTTCACCATTGATTTATATTTTTATATATTTCTGAAAATAGGACAAAAACAAACCAACATCATTTACTTGCGACTCGTGACAATGGGTCCATGACCCAAAATGGGCTGTGGCCCTGTGACCCTATGTTTGGGAAACACTGCTGCAGGACAAGCCAAGCCTAATAAAGACAAGGGTGTTAACCTCTTGGTTATTGGATGTCATCTACGTATGAAGTCATAAATTACAGTCAATCTTTATCTTCATTGCTGTCAAATGTGGAATATGGAATGAATTAGCATTGTAAAGGTTCAGTGTTTGCTGTGTCACATTTGCGTACGGGGAGGGAGATTCCTTTCCCAGAGCTGGCTGCCTGCCTCTCTTCCACTGTAACAAAGACTTTTGATATTACTTGGATAAAGACAGGAAGTACTTTAGCTGTATCCTCAGCGGATAGTGACACCAAGGACAACAAGCTACGATATCATAGAAAGAAGACAAATATCCAAGTGTTGGCATTCAGGAGAAGGAATAAAGAGTGCTAGCAGGGTGACCTTGTGTTCTTTTATGTGGGGATGAGCTGAAAAATGACGTAACTGTTGAATATACTGGCTTCAGTCAGTGACTGAATTGTCCCACTGTCTTTCACTTTTTTTTTTACTTTGAACAATTAGAATTATTGACCCGTTTTAACACCACAAGTAGCAAGAAAATGACAGGCTTTCCCCAATGGTTGGAGCAATGGTCCTCACATTGGTTTCAATGAGAGGAGAGGAGACATGTCTCTGTTAAGAGCAGATGAGAGAAACCCTGTGGTTGTAGATTCAAGTGTGTGTAATTGCTGGCAGTTAGAATTGTCATGAATTAGGAGGCTGCTACACAGCAGACTTTGGGTTCAGCTCAGTCCAAATGGATTCAGGTATATTTCTGTGTGTGTGTGTGTGTGTGTGTGTGTGTGTGTGTGTGTGTGTGTGTGTGTGTGTGTGTGTGTGTGTGTGTGTGTGTGTGTGTGTGTGTGTGTGTGTGTTCTACCTCAATATGTGTCATTTACTTTCTGTCTCCGTCTCTGCTGAGAAGTGCTGACTCATCATAGGCTTTTTCCCCCTCTCTTTTACCAAAAGCCTGAATGTATTTACTCTCTCTCCTGCCTCCTTCCTCTCTCCCCTAATCTTTGCTCTCTCTCTCGCTCTCTCTGCCACAGGATCAGACAGCTAGTTGTATCTAGACAGCTCAGGCCTTTTCTCTCTCTCAATCTCAGAGCAGCTCTTGACACCTAATGCCAGTCCTATAACCCACTACACTAGCGTGGCTCATCTCTCTCTCTAACAGATGATCTGTGCATTTGCCCAACATTTACACATAATCCCCAGACTCATCTAGAATGGTTAATGGCTTGATGACCTATTTAATTTAGGATTTATGTTTATTTCACACTGCTGCTTACAGTCTGATGTTGTTTGACACATTTTGGGATTCACTGTTTAACCACGTTAACCCTGGTGTCCCTATTTTGGGCATGTCATCATCTTCACCAATGTCACACCTTTGTGACATTGTGATCATGACTCTTGTGAAACTTGAAAACAGGGACTAAAGAGTAAGCCATTCTACCGGGCAATTAAACATCTGACAGATGCATGTGGATTCAAGGCAGTGCCAAATGGATTCAGCACTGCTGAAGGTCACACGTAAATTAGTAAGGAGGACATGCTAGACAGAAGATGTTCAGCCATCTTATCCCATATACTGTAAGTACAAGGTGCCCTCTAGGAAGTGGAAGTAACACCTCATGCGGCACGCGGTATCAAGTCAGTCCTATCGGTTTCCTGTTGCAGGGACTGGAGGACGTCTATGTGTGAGATAAGATTGAGTGAGCGAGTGAGTGAGAGAGAATGCTTCAAACAGGATTAGAAGAGTTGTAACTCAGTCCAAGGTATGCCTATCACCTTTCCTCTTCAAATGAGGAGTACCTCACATGTAAACGACGACCTTCTCATCGTTACATTTTGGATTAGGGGTGAGACTCGTGCTGGTATGCTGTTCAAATATATTTTCAAATTATCATTTGTTTTATTTATTGGGGGGGGGGGGGGGGGGGGGTACAATGGAGTCAGTTGTATATAATACATTTTATCAATCATCATGTAATCATCATTACATATTTATCATTATTTATGAATTTATTTAAAAAAATGTAGAGTAGCTAATTACCCTTTTTCCCCCAATTTCCCTCCCCTGCTCCCGTGTCAGTTTTATTCGTATAGACAAATGGCCAAACCCCATGCACCATGGTGGACTTGAACCCCTAGACCAAGGGTCTTCAACAGGGGGTCCTCAGAGTTACTAGAGGGGGTCCGCCAAATCTTTGAGTGAAATGATTTTTTCATCTTAACCACTTGAACCCTAGCATCCCTTTTTCTGAAGAAAACTTTAGCCAAAAAATAGCAGATCTACAGCGCGAGGCGGTGTGAGCTTGTAGATCTGCTATAGGCTTGGTGTAGAGGGAAAAAAGAGCAGACCAAGTAAACGAAAAAAGTTTAATCTGAAACACAATTTTATACAATATAGAGGGGGTCTCTGCTTCATCTCTCACTCAGCTAGGGGGTCCTTGGCTTGAAAACGTTGAAGACCCCTGCCATAGACTTCACGGTGGTGGGCACGTACTTCACTCCATTGGCTTAGGAATGCGATAAAAGCAAAAAAATATCCATGAATTCACGTCTCCATGGGGTGAACTATCCCTTTAACTTGGGATTTAGCTGATCTGACTTATTATTCAAGTTTGTATTTTTTTTTAAACAGAAAAGCTGGGACATCAACTGATTGGCTATCAGACAAAGTTTCCATGCTACTGCCCTCTTCTGTTATTAGACTGTCTGAGGGGAAAGGAGTCAAGGAGACTAGTAGACACTCCTAAAATACAGCTCATTAATCCATCTGACAGGTTTCAAGTGGGTGTTTGCAATTTATCTGCTCTAAATCACCATAGCAGCAAAGAGTTGAGAAAATACTTTTCAAAGACAAACAGAACAAAATGGGTATTAGAAGGCTTTAACTTGGCGCTGCTGAGTCTTCTGTGGGTAAAAATGGCCTGAACAGGGCGTTCTGGAAGAAAAGGTTAAACGAGGGCACCCCGGGATTGAGCGTGGCTTATTCATATCAGTGCAACAGAAGGCCAAGTCTTTTTAAATTACAAGAACATCATTCATGGTATTTGCAGTGCCACCATGTTGGCTGCTAAGTAAACTCCTGGCATCGGCTCTGTCATGTTTACGGCAGGGTTTGCTGAGAGCCTGTATACTCCCAAGAAAATCTACTTATTTTACCTCTTTTCATGCAGATCGTTTTAGGTAACACCCCCCCCAAAAAAAAAGAATATATCAATACATGTGCATTGTGAGCCGTGCCTTTCAATGACAATTACAGATTTACTCTAAATCCAGGTCCAGGGACCCTCTGGGTTCCTTGAGAGGGTTATCGGACAGGTCTGTAAACTCTGAGTGTGTACAATGTTTTGCGCTCTAAGAGTTATGGGGATCCTTGAAATTAAAACATGTTGAGAACCACTAGTCTAAATGACAAGTCCATTTATAGTTTTTTAGTCTAGGTGACCATTCTTTCCAGGTTTTGCTTGGCCAGGTACAGGCATCCCATTCCAGGTGCAGACCCTGTCATCAGCTCTTTTTCTCCATCCATCATCCATGCCTTCATCTCTCCATCAGCTAGGCAGCAATGGGTGTCAAATTACAGGAGACGTGGACCTCTCCTCTCATCATGAGTGCACATGAATGCAGCATATGACCAATTGTTTGTGCAGTGTAACGTGGAAGAATATGTATGTGTAACACGTGCAGTAGTAGGATGTTTAAATGCTTATTACGGTGCTTATTAATGCTTATAAGTGTGTGAATGTGTGTGTTTGTCTGGGGATAATGTCACAAACCAGCACCATATTTCTTGTGCACAGCACTGTCAGTAGACTAACTTAGTAGTGCTCTCCAGCCTGGCAAGCCATGGGGGAGAGCAGTGGACCGTTTAGGGACACAAACAGTCAAACAGACAGGGCACAGGCAGTGAGAAACACATGAAAGCCGTGTATTATTGATTCTCAATGCCGACAGTCAAACAGACGAACCACGGCAGGGCACAGGCAGCAAGAAACTCAAGACTATTTAACTCAACATTTTAAATAATGGAAGTCAATTGCAGTCGGATCGGCCTGAAACCATGTCCAAATATGGAGTTCTACTTCATAGGTGACACACGTCACAGACCGGCCATGTGAAGTCTGAGATCCACACCGTTGTTGGACGCTGTCATTTTGTTATACAGTACACGTACTGTATGTTCTCATCTCTGTGAGAGGCCAAATACGTGACAACCTGCACTGTCGACTTCTCTCCGTGCTGCATGCAATTAAATTGCCTCACAACCAACAGGTGTCTGAGTTTCTAACTGCGGAACACTACCTGCACAGTGAATTCTATTCTCATCAACTCCCTCTGCATGCCCGCATTAATGCCATCTCACTGTTTAGCTAGCTGTATTTATCGACTAATTGGCTTAGGGGAGGACCGGCCGGCCAATAGTTGAACATGATCAGTGATAAAAACAGACATTGTTAACATAAGAACTTTATTCAATGGTACAGTACTGGTACTTACTGTACACACACACACACACACACACACACACACACACACACACACACACACACACACACACACACACACACACACTAAAGTCTCTATTTACACATGCAGTATGCATTCATGAATACATTATCATAAATATTTCCCTTAAAGTAAATGGCTGGTATTGACAATATACAGTACTTTAATGGCAACTACTATAAGAGTGCCAAATTCTATATGAAAGCAAAACAATTGGGATTCATTGATAATGGTAACAAAAAAAGTAAAAAAATGTTGTGAGATGTTGCAGGAGGTTTATGTGCTTTGCTCATGGGCAACCGGCCATATGGTAAAATAAAAATCACACCCTGTGTGAAGGTAGTGGCGCCTTTGATACATTTTGTCATCGATATGTGTTTATAATGTGTTTATAGACATGTGTCACGTGAAGCTTGACCAATGACTTTGTTGACGGGTCTGACCAATCAGAACGTTGACGGTGAACACGGACAAAGTCAGGTATAGAGCAGGATCCGCTCTAGAGCGGCTAGCGCCGCTAAAAAGGGTAAACAGAGTTAATCGGCTAGCATGCAACTTCACATGACACAATTCAGAGCTTGTCTGTCTGGCTAAATTACACAGTAAAGTCCAGAAAAGTACTCTGACCATGCCTCCAATTACAGGCTGGCATGCTGACAGAGAGTCTGTGAGTCCAGCCATAATGTCCCATCAGCTGTCCCATCCACAGAGGCTCCGTCACTGTCACTGCCATCTTCCGCCTAATGTTTGTGTGAGGCACACAGGTGCCTTTGACAGTCTCCCAGTGGGGCGTGAGCCGAGGCCTTGTCCTGACCCCACCCCCCCGATCCCCCCTCCCCCCTACGTATGCTCTGATGTCAGAGCTCTGCGGCCCCCTGCTCTGAACACTGTGGGCCTGTGAGTCTCTATTCCCCAAACGGCTGTGTGTCCATACAGAGCTGCGATTCTGCACCCTGCCGCAGCAGCACAACAGCTACCTTCTTTTCCTGATGCTGGTCTCCATGCGGCCCAGCTCTTCGTAGGACTGGTAGAAGACTTCCAGTTCGCGGCAGCCCCAGCCCCTCCAGACACACAGGCACCACTCCATGTTTTCCTTGCGAAAGCCGCATACAACAGTGTCCTTTGCCACTAGAGCTGCCTCCTCCAGTGTGCTGGAGGAGAGAGACAACAACGAGAGAGAGAGGGGGAGAGAGAGAGAGAGAGAGAGAGAGAGAGAGAGAGAGAGAGAGAGAGAGAGGAGATACAGTTTTTTGGGGATACAAGTAAGAGGTGGTACAGGGAGCAAATTAAAACTTTGGAGCACATCTTAACTGCTCTGAAATCAGCATGTAGTCTTCCTAGAAGCTAGTGGGTTGTACTCGGAAACGGCTCCCTGGAAAGATACACAGTACACTGAATGCACTGTTAACAAGGAAATTACAGCTCTGCATACAAGTCCCTCTGACCACTGATCTAGGATTAACATGTCCCCCTCCTCAAACTTTGTGTGCGAGTGTGTGCGAGTGTGTGCGTGCATGCATAAAACTCTTCTCTTTTTACAGTGACGACGTGAAGCTTCACTAACTGGGCGATAGTTTATAGTTTTTAAAGTGATGGCTCATTCATCATTCAGTTAAAGTGAACTCAAACTACTAGTTTCGGCAATAAACAACAATAAAACATTACAGAGTTTCAGCCCAACATTACAATAGTTTCAAAGGAAAGGGAATCGTTGCCTTGAGCTATTGAGATTTATGGGGGGTCAGGACATAAAGCATTGTGGGAGGGAGATGGGACTTCTGGCAGCCTCGTCGCCTGAGCAAAAGCAACCATGTATCATGTGGTACAACCCTGTATTACCTTCCTCCATTGTTAGTTCATCTAGGAGGGTATATCATTATCCTCTCCTGTTGTTATTTCATGTTCTGTAATATACAGCCTGTAATGATTACATGCATTGTTGAGGGTAAAGCTTGAGTTATACTTGTTGTGCATTGTGTCGTGCAAGTATAAATCAAGCGTTCTTTGTGAAGGAGAGACATCAAGTTGACACGTGAGCGGCTGTACTGTCTGTCATAGACCATGGACATACTGTACATAGTACAATGCCACAGAGCACTGGATAAAAACAAAATCTCATCTAAAATACAGTCAAACAAATGTGATCACTCCACTTGCAGACTCTGGAGTCTGCACCATGTATGCATATCACAATTCACAATCATTACATCTCAAGAGATGTAAAAGCCTCTCAACCTCTCCCGTGACCTCTCAAAGTGTCGCCTATGTTACAGGTGCACCATGAAATGACTGCTTATTAAGGAGCCTGCTTTGGGTGGCCCTTTTATTGCCTGCTGCTAAAAGGCCAGGCCCTTTGTGTAGACTCACACAGGAGCCCTTTCTGCCAGGACCAGCTGCTGCCTCTTTTATAGGAATAATTACAGAGGCCAGCTAACCACCATAAGCACATGATGAAGGCTCTCACTGAGCTTTATTGAAGCTGCATCAGCAAATTAATATCTAGCTCCCCTCCACCACCACCACCACCACCCCAGTGTTGGTGAGCCGCAGTCTTAGCTGCTAAATAAAAAAGGTCTCCGTCTCAGGCCATGGCTATTTCTCAACACGACGCTGCTATCATGGATCCAATATGGTGTTGGTGTTGTGGTGGAAAGAGATTTCCTTTACTCTCAGCTTTGCAGCTGTAATACAACATCCGCTGGTGTAAAGGCTGGTGTAATTGCTTTTGGATTTTGTTTCAGTGCGATTCCATTTGGAGGCAGCTGTGGTGCAGAAGCTCAGCTCAGAGCAGCTCTTGGAGTAAACTCTTCTCTCCGCTCGTGACAATTCATCTCACCGATTATTAGACAGAGTAGGCAAATGGAAGACACCTACTGGGCTGTCTGAAGGAGGAGATATCGTGAGAGTGGGACGTTGTTCACTGCCCAGCAGTTTTGACAGGTTATTATTACATTATTATTAGCACAGCTGAGGGAAGTAAAGCAAGACAGACAGGCTACTGAATAGAATGCAATCTCACCCTAAAGAGGAACTTCCAGGAGGACTGAGTACAGCGATGACGCGGCCTCTGAGCTCATCTGCCTGCGCTTGCATTTCAATGACCATCATGTCACCACCACGCCTGTCAAACAGCACACACACACACACACACACACACACACACACACACACACACACACACACACACACAATCTAATTACAATTGTGTAACATTGCACCATTGTTTAATTTCGTAAAATTAAGCTGCACAGTAGATGTGAAGGATGCATGTATCAATACCAATAGCCATGGTATACTATAAATCAAAGACAATTAATTGACTTTGTGTTTTTTGGATCTGAAGAGATATTACGTTATTAAAGCAAAGCTACATTATAGCCATCGTTTTTGTCCAGCGATGATCTCAAACTAGTATAGTATACATTGCTCAGTAAAATTATATTTTATTTATTTTGTTCAGAATCAGTATTGAGGGGGTTCCAGGGGGTGCCCAGCTAAATTATTGATAATTAGGAACCAAATGTACCCTTACAGGTTTGTAACTCAGATAGTGTACAAATGGAACCAAATGGACCCGTATGGGTCCATTTGGTTCCATTTGTACTCTCTCAGAGTTATGGGGGTCCGAGGCCCTAATGCATACCAAACTGGGGGTGCTTGACATTAAGAGAGTTTGAGAATCACTGCCAATACACTACCTAGGGATCCACAGAGTTCCATTGACAGAGAGCACAGTGAAGGCTTGCAGGTGAGGAAGTGTAGGGCTGAAGCTCACAGCAGAGTCCAGATCAGATTCGGGGCCCGTTGTGGAGGCCTGCCGGTCCACAGGCCGGTCCACAGGCCTGTCTGTGTCCTCACAGTCTGTAGAGAGGGGCATGCTGCTGGTGCTAGTCAATGAGCTGAGGGCTCCAGAACTGGACCGGTCTAAACCTAACGGCTCTAAGGAAGGGCTGGAGTCCGAGGACATGGAGCAGTAGTCTGTCAGTGAATCTTGGTGTTGGATGATCTGAGTTCCTGCCTCTTCGCTGTAGATCAAAGTCACCTCTCCGTTCGCCCACTCACGCTCCTCTTCCCCTTGATCCTTTGTCTCCAGGTCTCGGGTCGTAGTCATGGTAACTCCTGCCGGTCGCTGTACCGCGAACACATCCCGTAGGGGGTTGCTGTCTCCGCAGCTGAAACCAGAAGACCAGAAATCAATATGGGCCGATCTAGCGCCACGACTGTGCATTAACATGGATGCCACTGTCTGAATGCAATTGTAGAATTAACTCTGTATGGTCTATGCATGGCGGCGATTCCCAACCTGTGGGCCTGTGCCCACTGGTGGGCCGTGAGGATATTGCAAGTGGGCCCCCAAATAAATAATTGGTAAAACTTTTTGGCAAAAAAAAGGTTACAAAAAATGTCATGACTTAAAGTATACTACGTTAGTCCCATTGATCCAAGCTGGAACACAATCGATTGATCATTAAAATAAACTCTGAAAATGCATACAGTCCACCCATCTGACCACATGGCAGCCGAATATGCCAATATCTTCTATGAGTGTATCACATACACTCATAAACTGTATCGATTCAAAGTATAATGTTTTTGCTAGAAGTCCTGCTTGAAGTAACACTATACTATACACTATAACACTATAATACAGGACGGTCCCATGAGGTCTTGCGTGAATTATGGGCATCACTTCCTGTTGTCATTCAATTCATTTGAGTGATCTGTGTCAGTCAACAATAATGTGAGAACACAACCTGACAGAAATAAAAAAGGGTCAACTACTTCCCTACAAGATCTCCATACACACAGCTAGTTCAAATTAAAGATCAATGGCTCTTAGCAGTAGCTCAACTCCTGTCCGGTGTTTCATTCTTACTGGCTGCTGTTGCTGCTGTGACACATGAATCTCTGCATGGGGATTAATGGTGCTTGTTAAGTGACTTCAGCGCTTGATAATAAGCATTGATTATTAATTTGAATAAGCTGTGTGGAAGTAGATCTTGTAGAGTAAGTAGGTAGACTAATGAAGAAATGTTTCTGATTTCTGTCAGGTTGTGTTCCCACATTATTGTTGACTGATTTGATCCCTCAAATGAATTGAATGACTCACCATAATTCACACACCCCCTTTTCCCCAGTAAGGCAACTTGTGGATAGTGATAGAAAACTATAGCCAGAGAAGGAGACACTGGAGCAGCTCGGACATTTATCTTTTATTGGTAAGGTGCTAGGGGACAGGAGTGACTGATGTTTCGCTGTGAACTACAGCTTCCTCAGTCATGGCTCTGAGGATAGCCATTTTGATGTTTTAATTCTTTGTCTACAGTTGTGTAAACTCTGATTATTGCCGTTATCAAAATTCCTCGACTGTAAATAATATATATCATCCAATCATGATGAATACTGAATACTTACTACATTAGTATGAATTAGTATGAATACAGTATGAATACATACTAATACAATGTTGCATGGTTTTTGACATCTATCATGCATATGCAATCACTAGACAAGTTATGACCAAAACTAAATGTTTAAAGGGGCAATGAGTAGCTTTTGATAAAATGACAGACTGTGATATATTTATTAACAAGCAGGATGCAAGAACACGTTCCGCACGCATGCTGTCACAGACACTGTAGTGTGTAATACCACAACTTGCTCAAATGTCTTGCACTCTTGGGCCCCTCAGGTGCCAACACTGACAGTGAATGAGCATTTTCTCAGCTGTACAGTATATCTGTACAGGTTCTGCAGAGGAATGCTGCTGTTGATTTTGTTTATGATTTTAAAGTGTCAGTGTGCTGGCAATCTTTCATCAACCTTCTAGCTGTGATAAATAATTTCAGGGAGCTCATCAATATCTCTGGCTTGTAATGTGACTAATTCAACAATAAAGATATTTTCAAAAATCATGTATTCCATTCAGGAACAATGTTTATTTTGGACCAAAACACAAGAGTACAAACATCCAATTTCTCTGTATTCAGAGTTTCTGGTCAGAGATAATAGGACATTTACACTAATTGTAAATTTCCCAGCCTTTTTAAAACACAGTGTACTGATAAGGTTTTTTAAGTTTCGTTCCCTACCTATGTTGAATGCACTTATTGTAAGTCGCTTTGGATAAAAGCGTCTGCTAAATGACTGTAATGTAATGTAATGTAATAAGCGATCAATTGATCAGCAATAGTTGCTTTTCTTGTTAATTCACTGACCGCATCAACACAGACGCGCACGGAAATCTCAATCAGATCGTCCCCTAATAACACAAGACACTCAGAAAGACACCATATCAGTCCATTACATTCACCAGCCACAATGATGTGCCACCCACCTGTACTTGGCACAGAGCTGGTAGCTGGCAGCGTGGTAGAGGAGCAGGGTGTTGGTGTGGTCATCCAGAGTCCACACTGCCTCGTCTCCCCACAGAGTCAGGCTGGAGGCCAGGGCTGTGATGGAGGACGGAGGGCTGTAGGGGTCCAGCCTCCGCACGGCCTGGAGACTCAGGTAGTCGAGTACCAGCAGGCCGGGACCATGGGAGAACCATAGCTAAGAGTGGGCGAGAGAGCGGCAGAGTTCTCATTACTCCTTGCAAAACTGTACTTTGCAGTTCCATGGCGTGTTGTGTAGTTTCTGGCACCGTCAAGGCAAAGCAGATGATTAACCACTTTCAACCTGGCGTACCAACCTGTTTTGAGCATGTCGTTATCTTTACAGGCAAACGATTGTGAAAACAGCCGATGTACAAGCTTACAAGGTGCTTGTAGATCTGCTATATTTGAAACGCCATTATACAACAAAGTAAAAAGTAGGACTTAAAGAAGTAGTTCACCAAAAAAATGACTTATTTTCTATCAATTACCACACCCCATGAAGCCTTGAATTTATGGAGATTTTTTTGTCGCATTCCTAAGCCAATAATTTGATGACCGGCGGAGTCTGAGTCTCCTATTGACCGATGACCCGGTCATGAAATTATTGGCTCAGGAATGCGACAAAAAATAAATAAATCCAGGAATTCAAGGCTTCAAGGGGTGTGTAATTGAAAGAAGATAAGTCATTTTTGGGTGAACTACTCCTTTAAGTGGTTAATTAACTTATGGCAGAAGTACCAGCAAGCCTGCTTTTGCGCTCACCTGAGAACCACCACCAACCAGGACCATGCTCTTGACAGGGTAGGGTTTCTGCCTGGGGTCTGTGTCCTCCAGGCCAAACACCGTCTTATTGAGGGTGTGCGAACATAGGTAGGTCTCACCCTCCACCGGAATGTCTTCCACCAAGGTGTACACAGCGACGAGGCCATCCGACATCCCTGCAAACACCCGCGCCAGGCTCTGAGGACCAGACACGGACAGACAGATTGGTGCAGGATTTGAACAGCGTATCATTTGTAGTTTTGCAGTATTTTTGTTGGATGAAATAGAGGGTAGGGAACAACAAGAGGACGTGTTATTCTTTAAGAAATAGTAGAACGAATGAACTTAAGAGGTTAAAAGTTGAACCATTAGAGGACATTTTTGTTTTTTAAACAATCCAGACGGGAGGACAATAAATCACCCTCAACAACAACCACTTCTCATTACAGTGAAAACATGTCTCTGATAGTGTGTGTGTACCGTAATTTACCCAACACTTTGTGGGCCAAACGTCACCTTTAAGTTCTTTTTGTAACCTTCCCCCGTTGTCCTAGCAACAACCAGCTGTGGTTCTAAAGGGAACTATGCATGGTCTAGCTGTAGAGCTGTTGGCCTCTGCCCTATGGTCGCACCCTTGGATCAAAGGGAAGCAGGTAGGCCTCTTCCATTAACTCTGAACACAGACGCAGGGTCAGTAAGACCTGGGTTTTGGTTCCCTCTCCAGGTCTGTATGGATGTTAAGGACGGAGCTCAGACCGAGGGCTAAGACTCAGACAGCAGACTCCACCAAGTGCTCCCCAACACCTGGAGTGTACCAAGCACAGGACACTTCAAAGACGCCCAGAGTCAACAGAGGAACAAGAGATGATGGAAGGGGAGCGAGAGGGAGGTCAGACCGTAAAACAACTTTTCCCACAATGACCGAGTTTGGTTCATGACTGTCAGGCCAGGCATAAATCACCATTATACCACAGGTAATGGTGCTGGCCTTAGCACCATTATGCAGGCTAGCAAGCAATTACGACATATATAAAAGGCTGTTCAACCAACTTGAGACTGGGGAAGAGTCACATGAAGTCAGCCTTGTAAAGATTATACTTGCAAATTCAGTGTACATTTGCAGCTGGTTTCCTGCAGGAGATTCTTTTTCTTAAATCCTCTGAGAGTAATTATTCTACTTCCACTTGACAATGGCCTGCAGACTAGAGGGAGCATGATGCACTTCAAAGCTTTGAACTTTCCACAGAACACAAAAAAATATTTCTTGCAAATGAAACCCAAGTGGAGATTAATTTGGTGAAATCACGCTTCTGTAAAGAATTTTTGTTTAAGTATGTTTTTAACCACTTTCAACCTTGCATTCCTATTTTGGGCATGACATTATACTGTAGGCAAAAATGTTTGTTCAAAATTGAAAAAAAAAAAAAAAAAAGAGAAAGTTTTAAACTTTCTAAATATTTCATTTATAGCTAAAATTGCAGATCTACAGAGCTGCTGAGCTTGTGCAGATAGATTGCTTATATTCGCCACACAACACCATTGTACGACAAAGTACTGTATAAAATAGAGCTTAAGTGGTTAAAAGTATACATTATTTATTGCATATTTGCATGTTTGGATGTCTACTGATGATTTGAGCTGGCTTATTTATAGCTATAGCGCTGGTGGTATTGCAGTGATTGGATGGACATGGCTATAATACTGTGAATGGCTTCAAATCAGCATGTCTCTCAAAGCCTTCCATTTTCCCATAGTAATAAGCAAGGAAACTAACCATCAACTGCCATGTCTCACTTCACAGTAAATTAATTTACTTCTTGTCACAGTTTTGCTGGTGATTTGTGGAGCGAAGGTACATTAAGTGTGTGAATTGCTGAATTAGTGCATGGTGTGTAAAGTATGTGTGTGTGTGTGTGTGTGTGTGTGTGTGTGTGTGTGTGTGTGTGTGTGTGTGTGTGTGTGTGTGTGTGTGTGTGTGTGTGTGTGTGCGCGCGCGCGCGCGCGTGTGCGTATGTACGTGTGCAGACGTGCATGTGTTGATGATGACTCACCTGGTCTCGTGCTGGCACAGGGAACAGACAAGTGACTACAGCCGGAGAGGAGAAGTGCTTCTGGGGTTGACTCAGTGGACACATCTCCTTTAAACTGTAGATGAACACCTCCTGCTCCTAACACACATATACAAAAAGACATCCTTCACACACACTAGACACTATCACCCGTTTTTCCCGAAAACATTCAGACTAAACAATTTAGATTACACAATTTATCCAAGAGCATAGAAACATTAAGTAATCTTTGCTTGAAATTGTCATATTCCCTCATTATGCTTTGCAATTGGCATACCGCCACCACCATAAACTCTCCCCAGTATCCCTATGTTTAGTCTTCAAAACGGTTTCATTCAAATGCTCTCATGTTGCTAGGAGACAAGCCAAAATCCTTGGACACATCAAGTCAGCTGCTGGTTCGTTCATATTTAATCAAACAGTTTACCATAACATTAGCTAACAAATGGAATGAGTCGGGAGAGAGAAGCCCATAAGATAATGTTTCCTAGTATAGTTTTTTTCTCACCATAAATAGGGCTGTCACGATCATGACATTTTTGTTGATGATTAATTGCCACACAAATGATTGTAATTTAAGGATTTAATCGTGTTTTTGGCATAGAACATTGTAACATATAAATAAAAAAAATACTTTTCTGTTTATCTTTTACGCTTTGTAAACCAAAATTGCACAGGGCAGTTAGGACAAATAACTTAAACAAAGAAATGACTGATAATGACCAGTACCAATAATCAAAATAGATAATGTAGCCTACTATGGTCAACACAGGCAATAGTGTAATTGTTTAATAATTTTATACTTTAAAAAATATCCAATCTACCAGATTAATTTATACAGATGAATGGAAACGATTCTGGCGCTTAACAAAAATGTTTGCGATCAGGCGATTATGTAATAATTGTGACAGGCCTAAACAACAACGCTTATTTAAATTTGGGAATCCATGAAACAGAATGGACGTTCATATGAGTTGGAACCACAGATTAACCCATTAAGACCTGAGGCTGATTCTACAAATGCCCTCTAAATCAGTAGTTCTTTCAAACACTTTCAAGATTTTTCAAAAATGTTAAAAAATAGCAGATGTACAAGCTTGTGGCGCTTGTAGATCTGCTATTTTTGAATAGCCAACGCACAAATCTTATAATGACAACAGATGCTTTCCCGGGTTTTAATTGCTTAAAGAATAGATAGGTCATACGTGCCCTACTTCCGTGTTCACAGCCACATTCTTTGCTGGGGCACCTGATGATACTTATTGCTATGGATAGCATAACCAACACATCTTCATATCATGTACAGTACTTTCTTTGTGGTAGAAAGTACATTTACCCAAGTACTGTACTTAACTAAGAGTTTGAGGTACATTTACTTTACTTGAGTATGTCCATGTTTCAATACTTTATCCTTCTATTCCACTACATCTCAGAGGAGAATATTGTACTTTTACTCACTACAATTATTATTATTTGAAAACCTTAGTAACAGGTTACTTTGTAGATTTACTTTGTAGAATATTACCAAACATTATTAACCAATAACCTATTGTGTACTTCGGCTATTCAAAAATAGCTGATCTACAAGCTCATCACACATGTGGCGCATTGTGAGCTCATAGATCAGCTATTTTTGAAAATAATATTTTCAAGAATAGCTGATTATGCAGAATGTCCAATTTCACAAACAATATTATTGTTTGTGAAATTGGACATTCTGCATAATAACTACTTTTACTTTTGGTACTCTTAAGTACATTTTGAGGCCAATGCTTTTGTACTTTTACTCAAGTAAAATTGTATTACTGGAGTTTTACTTGTGATAGTGTATTTGTGTTAAGCTACTTCTTACTACCATTTCCACCTGCAAATGTGTCATGTCATGGGTTGATCGTTTTCTCTTCCGTGTTTGACACGGGAGCACAGCGTTGCTACAGTGTGAATGAATGTCTGTACTATACTTTTATTACTATGTTTGGATCATGCAGTGTTGTTGTAATGTTAGGTGTCGGTGTGAAAGCGCCTGTACCTCTGTGGCCGTCCACAAAGTGTTTTCCATCTTCATCTGACAGCTGAGCCTGCTGCCTGGACAGGCCATCCTCTTCACCTCCATCTGGCCTTTCTCCACATTCACCACACTGTAGTTCCTAGAGCCCAGACACACAACATGCCATTATCTTCATACATGAAAACTTCTCCAAAATAATATTTAAAAGAACATGGAAAAAAACAGGGGAAAAAGCATTAAATGATTCGCCCCAAATCATCTCTTTTAACCACATGAATCCCTAGCGTCCCAATTCTGGGCATGTCATAATAGGCGAACATTCAGTGAAAGTAAGTAAACGTTTTGCGAAAATCTAAAAGCTTGAATATCAGCTATTTTCAGCCAAGTGACTTAAAGGGGAATACCACTCATTTTCAACATTGAACCATGTCATTATATACCCTAGAGCTGTTGTGTAGAAATAAAAAGTCCCCCCTCTCTATGTTGCCTATAACTGGAGGATCGATTGTTGGGGTCATGTGATCAGTGACATACGGAAGGTGTACTCTTTGGCCCGCCTAGGCTGCCTCATTCACTAGACAGGTAAATTTCACTTCCAGCTGAAACAGTGCGACTTGTAGTAGTTTATAATGGCATATGGTTATATATCACATTTCACAAGACATTGTACTTGTAGATAATATAAATCAATTGGCGGAAAATGCTTTAACAAGTCTTAACTTTATATTCAAGTCAAATTCACCTGTCTAGTGAATGAGGCAGCCTAGGGGGCGGGCCAAAGAGTACACCTTCCCTATGTCACTGATCACATGACCCCAACAATCGATTCTCCAGTTCTAGGTGACATAGAAGGGGGGGGGACTTTTTTTTTTATTATTTCCACTCAACAGCTCTAAGGTATATTATGACATGAAAATGAGTGGTATTCCCCTTTAAGTGTAGAGGGAAAAAAGGGGACAAGTATAGACACGTGGGTCTATACTTGGTTGACCGGAGTCCCTCAGGGCTCAGCTCTATACTAGTACATTTTCTACATTAAATATATTGGCTGAAAATAGCTGATTTACAGCTCGAAACGTGTTATAACCTTGTAGATCTGCTATTTTATGCACACATTTTATCCTGAATACTGATGCTGGGGTTTAAGTGGTTAAGTGTAGTTTGTAACCTGTGTTATTCTGAAGTCTGATTTCAGTAAATACTGGACAAATTAAATGTGCACAGCAGCATGCTGCTCCAAGACATCTATTAATGTTTCAAGCTATTCAGTTGACTCTAATGCTGCATTCACACTGGCAGCTACAAAGATACAGTCTACCATTCTTTTTCATTGGAAGCCAGCGACATGAAGATACAAAGATACATCTGACATTTGTAGCTGCTACAAAAGAAAAAAACAGCTACAAAGCTACAAATAAGTTGAGCTGGTTTCAACTTCAGCTACAAAGCTACACATATGCTGTGTAGCTTTGTATCTGCCAGTTTAAACACAGCATTATGCCTAATTTATGCTGCGTCGCACGACAAAGTGTGAATCAGGCTTTATCCTGCACCAGCACTAAGGTGGATGTGCATATAGCCTTAATTAATTAGGTAAATACTGGAACACATTACATGAATGAACATACTGTAGTTGAATTAAGGATAATTTGAGAATACATCACAATATTTCAGGATATTTGGTCGGTCCTGATATTGTGTGACAGCCCCCCCCCCCCCCCCCCCCTTAAAAGAAAGACGCTATGATGAATGGCACTGGATGCTATCTCCACAAAGAACAGGAGTAAAAGTGCTGGAGGTTGTGTGCTCTGTTCTCTTCCCACGGTCAGTTCCCATGTCCAGAGGATGTCCAGAGGGCCACTGGGAGGCACAGTGGATGAGGTGGGTTGAACACAGTGAAAGGATTAATGGCAGGAAGATGGCCTATAGCAGGCAATAGCAGTCATTAGCACCACCTGTATGAAGGCATGAAAGCTGCCTTTATTGTACCGAGATTAAGTTGGACTCCTGGAGATCACAGGAGGAGAGCAAACACTGCAACCTTTACATCAGACACATGGGAGCCATCACAGCCCCACACAGTGTGCATATATACAGTATATATATATATGTGTGTGTGTGTGTGTGTGTGTGTGTGTGTGTGTGTGTGTGTGTGTGTGTGTGTGTGTGTGTATAGTTTCAGTAGTTAAGTGAGCGTATGATTACATTTTAAATTTGGTGTGTGTGTAGCAACATGTGTTTGACTGTGTGTGTGTGTGTGTGTGTGTGTGTGTGTGTGTGTGTGTGTGTGTGTGTGTGTGTGTGTGTGTGTGTGTGTGTGTGTGTGTGTGTGAGTGTGTGTGTGTGTGTGTGTGTGTGTGTGTGTGTGTCTGTCTCACAACTTTTATGATATACCATACAGGTACCGTATAACTGGCCTAAATACCTCACAACTTCATGAATTTCAAAACGAAAATCACAGCCTCCCACGTTTCCATAAAACACAGACAGACCCACAGAGGGATTGCATATTTCTGCTGGTTCTTCCTCCTCTCAGTTAATGAGCTAGAAAGGGGGTTGGGGTAAGGTTAAAAGCTCTGGGGAAGGCAGGACCGTTTTCCTATTAAGAGGTAATTACGCATCCTAAATGTAAGGCCTTTAACAGCTGTTTCTGTAAGAAAAGTACGGAAGAGACATAGATGCTTGCTTGGCTTATATAGACAAACATGTTTTACACATAATGTGTCTATTTAACATAATTGTCGCTGTCGGGCACAAACCTTGTATCCATATTTCATCTTCATAAATTATAAACATTTTCATAAATTAACGCCCTATTTTATACTACGTCGCACAAAAGTAGTGAAAATAGCCGATCTACAAGCTCAAAACGAGTTTGTAGATTTTCACAATTTTGAATATTTTTTTTACCTATAATGACATGCTCAAAATCGGGACGCCAGGTTGAAATTGGTCAAGTCTGTCTATGGGTTTTACAAATATTTAACCAATGAAAAGTATTAAGAGCTTATGATTAAATAATAACTACACTGAATCCATTGGAACACAGGCTCTTTTTTTATTTCCTGAAATGTAACAGTTTTTGACATTAATGTACTGTACAAGATTTCTGACCGACAGCGATGATATACAGCAGTGTCTGCATTTCCACTGTTTTGTTTATTTCCAAAAAGCTTGAGGATCTGTGCCTCACCAAAAGAATGGATTTGAATGTTCTGGTATCCAGGGAGCTGGTCAGCAATCTTGCTTACCTGGTCCTGGGTTTTTATTCTTACAGCAGGTGTGCACATGCCTTTGAATCAAACTCATAATAACCTGGAGAATGTGGTTTTCAAAGTGGGGTTAATTGAAATATAATTCAAAATGATTGAAACCCCTAGGCCATTCTTGTTAGTGATATTCTAGGTGTTATTGCTATAACATTCCCCATACCGTATACGACACACGTTTACACTATATTGATGGTGACATGCCTGCAGGAGAAGACCTCGTAATGTACACATACCAGTTCTTATTTGGAATTCGAGAAATACGGAAATATTGTGATTTAAAAAAAAAGAAAAGTAGTCTAGACTAAAACTAATAAAGCATTGAAGACTACTACAAAATGAACGCAACTAGACCAACAGACAAACAAAGACAATACACAAACCTGCAATCCTTATCTCCGTCCCAGAAGACCGCACTGCATCCCTGCAGGTGTGAAAGGAACAGCTGGGAGTGGGTGTCACAGGACAGTAAGTACTTGAGACAGGGAAAGCTGGGCTCCTGCATTTGCCTCACACAATGCATGGCTAATGGCCGCTGGATAGACGAACAAGAAAAGAATGCACACGCACACAACGCATTAAAATTATCTGCAACATTATCATTTGACTTGCAAATATTTACATATTTGGCTTTTTCATATAACATGTACTGTACTGTATAAAGACACATGCTTAACATGAAAACAGTTCCTCCTCGGTGCAAGCTTTTCTGAATAGTGTTCTAGTGATAAGGTCTGTTTGTAGGCTAACCTGGGAGTTGCCTCTGCCATGGGTTCCCACGGCAGATTTCCAATGGAATTTTTGGGTTTGGGATAAATTCGGACAATAAGCTCTGTAGAAAACAACTGCTTATGATATTAACATGTTTTGTTCAAAAAGATAATCTCCACAAATCAACATACTTTTTAACATTTTTGAACCACACGCAATAGAAGTAAGCAGTACAATAAAAAAAGGGACATGGGGTGCCTGGTGTAGCAGTAAGTGCATGGACCAGACCATAATGTCCATGTGAGTCAGGAGGACCTAAGTTTGAATCCTGCTCTACCCCTTTCGTCTCACTACTCTTCTTGTCTAATAAAAGTGCTGAAAAAGCCCTAAAATATATAAATCTTTTTTTTTTAAGCTGCAAGAAATTCTCAGTAGATATATTAACGTATGTACTTTCGTTTGGGGGTTGTCTTGCCTTTATTGATATTTACAGTGTAGAGAGACAGGAAACAGGGAGAGAGAGTCAGGGAGTGACATGCAGCAAAGGTCCGCCTGACCCAGGAATCAGAATCAAACCTGGAACTCGCTGTCAAGCATCGTAGCCTGTGTGGTACACGCTTTAATCCCTCGGCTATCGGCGCTCCATTAATGGGTGTACTTTATCATAGATAAACGTATGTTTACCAACAGACCTTATTTTCTGCAACAATCAATAACCCTGTAGGGAAAAGCGTTTGGAAATTTGGTGAGGGAATCCACCCAATTCTGGGTTTTAGTACTACAAACTTTAGCACTATTACTGTTCCTCTGTGCCTGTCACTGTCCATTGATGGAACCATGTGGAGTTCCTCTGTGGCAGGTTGGTGTTCCACTGACCTTCTCCGGCTTGGTGTCCCAACATGCGGTCAACATGCTGTGGAAGCAGTGGAACTGGACTTCCTCAAGGCTGCCCAGCGGAGGTCGGATTCCCTTGGAGAGCTTCTTGGCTATCTGGAGCTGGTGGTGGCCCAACGCAGGCCTCCGCCCTGACAGCAGCTCATACAGCACCATGCCATAGGAGAACATGTCCACCTGGTGGATGGGGAGCCAAAAAAGAAAGGGGTCAAGGCTAAAATCTCCTTTCCCACGTGGAAAGGCTTTAAAGAAATCCGATCAGACTCTCCCATATGCAGATCGTATGCAGCTTATGACTTATCCTGGCACAAAGCCAGGAAAACAGAACACATGCAATAAATGTCATATTCCAATCATAAACAACCATTATCATGACGGTTAAACGCCTCAACTCCCTGCTTTCACCGCACATCCACAGTTGACTAATGTGTTGGACGTGAACGATGTGTTGAAAAGCCTTTGCTTTAGGACTGACAGGCGAACCCGAAGCATTTGGGGTACAACGTGGCTGCTGTCTACAATGCTGATTGATGATTGTTGTTTATTGTCAGATTTCGCTATTAACACATTGGCTGCCAATTATTTCAGATTTTTTGCAGTAGACTGCCAGAGATTTTTCAATGAAAAAACAAAAGTACTCAGGAGCCGAGATACAGAATTTTTAAGTTTTAAGTTAACAAGGAAGTGGATGGGAGTCTAAATCTTCGAAAAATCATATCTCCTTGGTCTTTGGGTCAAATGAAAAAAAAAAATATATATTTTTTTTTTCAATAAAACACAGATCTGCGTCTTTAGCAGCCAATGTGTTCTATTCAATAGAACGCAGATCTGCGTTTTTGGCAGCCAATGTGTTAATAGATGAGACATAACAACACTGTTGTTCTTGCATTTTTATCCAGGATGTAGCCTATTTATTTAGTAGTAGTTTTTCCATGTATTTTATTTGCCGCCTACATCATTACAATGTTGCAGTCACTCTGCCAGTCTGAAGCAAGCAGTACTTTAGCTAGAGGGGAGAATCAATGTCATGAAGCCTTATGCAGAGTAGAGTTATTCTAATTTGAATTAGAGTAAACCCCCCTCCCCCTGACCCCCCCAACCCCCCCCCCCCCCGCCCCCCCTTGTGTCCCCCACTACGTGGTACAACCCGGCGCCGTTAATTCAGTCTGAGGCCAATGAGAGAGAAAGATGTCTTGGGAGGGGTTGATTTAGACAGCTTTAATGATTCTCTACAGCAACCACGATCGAGACAGCCAGTTCTGCGTTATGCTCATCTTCTGTCTTATCTATGGAGGCCATTCATCCAGTCCTTCCAGCATATTATATCTGTGTGCCTAAATACCTAAATGAATTCCTTTCTATGCATAGCCATGGCTGGAGGACGGACTAAAAGGGTCCTGTGAGCCCTCGCTGCATAATTTCAGAACAGTAGTGTGAGGCCATTCAGGCCAAAGCTGTTCCAGCACATCTACAATGACATCACATAGTAACTATTCCAGATATGCTTACGGTCTGTGGCATGCTGCGGCGTCACAGGAGTTATGGAAAAACTACTATATTCATATAAGGAATTCTCCATCACACAAATCTTCCTCTCCCAATGTTCCATGCTTTACTTCTCACATCATAGTGCACTTTGTCTGTTCTTCATTTAATCACAGCTTCCTGCCCCTAATCCCTCCTCTCTTGACTTTGCTCAACCAGTCCCTTGCTGCATCACATTATAATACCCAAACCTCATCAAAAAGTGTAATCAATGCCAGGGAGAGCCTGATTGGCTGAGGTCAGCAGACTCTGAGGGATATGCACAGAGGTGGTGAGGGCTTATGGAGATTCTCTCTGTGCTCTTTGAAATGCTTCCCCGCAGAGGCAGGGGCCAGTAAAGAAAGTAACCCCCTGTAAACCTGCCCTCCCAAGGGAGAGGAGAGCTCATAGGAGCAAGCCACGTCAGAGAGACACTGTTATTCTGGGGTGGAAGATGACAGTGGGAGCAGGGCACTAAACAACAACATTACTTGAATACTAGTCACACAACAACATGGATTTAGACAAAATATATTGAGCATTTATGTGCATGCAAACAGTGCACAGACGCACGCACGCACGCACGCACGCACACACACACACACACACACACACACACACACACACACACACACACACACACACACACACACACACACACACACACACACACACACACACACACACACACACACACACACACACACACACACACACACACACACACACACACACCTTTTCTTCACCCTGTGCCATTAAAGTTACTCCTACATGTGGTACTAATCAGACAGTAGGGCAACATGCTGTAGAGAGGAAGTAGCCAGTCATAACAGTCAGCCCCCTAACTATAAATCCTCTGGAACGACAAGCTAAATAAACAGTGAGACCAGGTCAGTCCTTTCACTCTCCACACCTTACATTGAAAGGCATGAATATGGAAGAGGCCATATCACTTCCTTTCACAATATACACCCCCTCATGGTGCGCACATACATTATAGTACATTTCGGAAACAAATGTGAACGCTTGAGTTGAGCGACTATGATTAAATTCAACGCGTGTCCCGAGATAAGGCATGCTTGTCGAAGATTCAGAAGTGATGTTAAACACCCAAGATGACACATAATAGTCTCAACATCTAGAGATTACTTTCATGAATAGGCTTTCCTCTGAAGCTGTCACCATTTGGTATGCTGTGCGTAAGGTTTTACATGAGCAAGTACTAGGTAGATATCTATAGCCTACGGCACACAGTATGCTTTGCACTGTCACTTCTGCAGTGCATCACTCTAGCCACTGCGTTTGAGGTCGTGTTATCCCTGCAGTGCATCACTATAGTCACTCCGTTTGTGAGGTCCTGTTATCCCTGCACTGTCTGCAAGGATAAAGCCTTGTATATTGTCACTATAAACAATGCAACTAAAGAAAATTCCTATACATTTATTGTGCTAAGCATGTGATTCTGACAACACGAATCAACAAGAAAAATCATAGATAGTGGAACCACGTTCCAGCTTAGAGATAACCCAGTTTGTTTTGGAAGGAGCTAAAAACACAGGAGAGGATCACTTACTTCCAATGAATCTATCATACAACAGACTCATCATGGCTGAATAATACTAAATATAAATAATACAATTATAGCAACAAAATATGTATGTGTACATGCAATAAATGTTAGATAACTAGTACATGAAGGGGCACATGCATTCTTAGTGTGCATGAGTGCTAAGCTAATTCAAGACAGGCCGTAGAAAGTACCTTTTCATCGTAGACAATGCCTGGCCGGATCTCAGGAGCCTGGTAGCCAGGTGTGCCCTCGACCCCCAGTGCCCCCTCATGAAAGGACTGGCGAGAGATGCCATAGTCAGACATCTTGATATTGACCGGATCGTCCACCTGAAAGAACCCAGACGGATCACTGAGCAGGCTGAACCAGGGCACATGCTGGTCCTGAGCTCTTTGTTGAATTCACTCATACACACCTCTAGGGACCACACCAGGATGTTGTCAGATTTAAGGTCACAGAAAATGATGCTCTTCCTGTGCAGGTATGCCAGGCCAGCCGCGATCTGGTAGGCTGCCCTGAAGGTAAGCATGTGACCCAGAGGCATGTACCCAGAACCTACAAGTGGGAATGGCAGAAGCATGACAAATTTCAGGTGGAAACATTAACTATAAGGACAATGGCCTGAATAAGCCAATATCTACTTTTTTTTTTAAAGTGTCACAAGTCGGTTAAAAATAATTAATTCTCCCCATGTTATTTCTTACATATGTATACATTTTTTCAGTTTTTGACTTTTTTTTTATTGCCTACTTTCCTCCATACACTTAAACTTAATTTAAAGCATGTTGTATTGCATTTCACTGAATTAAATGTTCTATATTCATCAAGTTTTAACCGTGTTACCTTTGTACCTGTCCTCTAGCACTGTGTTGAGGCTGCCCAGTGGGGCCAGCTGCAGTGCGAAGCAGAGTGGATGAATGCTGATGCCAACTAGGGGCACGATGCACGGGTGCTGTAGGGAGTGCAGCATGCTGGCCTCCTGGCGGAACTCTGAAAAGCACCGGCACGCATCTACAGACTGAAGATGCTTCACCATGGTGTCTTCAGAGATTGGGGACACACAACAACAACAGAGATGAATTCAAATGGAACAAAAGTGTACATAATAATTTCACCTTGTATCAAATATCTATCTATTTTTACATAATTTAATTTCAGTTTCGGCAACTTATACAGTACAAACATATTTTTCTGTATTTTTCAGCTGCATCCAAAGGATTTATATTTCTTCATTTTCATTACAATTCTTATAACATAAATTAAACAAAATACTTGTTTAACCAGGGGTTGTCAACATGTCCGTACATGGACAGGCGTGTCTGTGGCAAGACTTGTCCATAAACATTTTTTCATCAATATGTGAATAAAAATATGTCTAATCTAAATATTCACAATCTATGTTATATAATATTTCCTAAATATTAATCTAATATTTTCCACAATCTAATGTGTATGAATTTATTTGGTAAATGTCAATATGACATGTTGCTAGTCACCAATCCTGTACTGCCGCTGGCTATTGTGCACAATGCACATACATAGTAATGTGTACTTCATTATTGCTGCTCAATGTCGACACTTCAGCGAGTGCTTAAATCAATCCACAGACAAGAGCAATGGAGACAGAGCTAAACACACAGAGAGAGAGAGAGAGCGAGCGAGCGAGCGAGCGAGAGACACACACACACACACACACACACACACACACACACACACACACACACACACACACACACACACACACACACACACACACACACACACACACACACACACAGATAGATAGAGAGGAACAGAGTGACAGAGCGAGAGAGAGGGAGACTAGTAACTAGTATTCAGTGTTTTTACTGTTTGCATTATTAGCTGTGCATTATTGTTTACAGTCAGTGCATGTAATTGCTGTTATTTACATAATAATGTTGACCAGGTGGTATAGAAAACAATTAGCCTATAATAGTTGGTCAAATATTTGCCATCCCCATACCCTGCCTATGGTTTCTAGAAATATTATTTGTACGTCTGAGGCAAAAATCGACTTTTGATGAAAATGTCCACCACACACAGGCATGGTGGTGACTCCTGTTCAAAAGCATAGGATATGAACTGGAGTATAAAATATAAACAACCAAAGATTAAAAAAAACATAGGATGAAGAGAAACATAAATGAATTAATAAATGATGGTCAAAGAAGTGTATATGCAGACAGTATGTAAAAGATGCATGTGTGTGGAAGGATATAGGAGGGACTGAATGTGATTTAAAAGTGGTGTGTGTACAGTAAGTGGTCTTATTGTATTAATATAGCCATAATAGGACTGTACCTTTTAATGAATAATGTCCGTTTCAAGTCTCAGGGAGCATGTCATTTGTTCCATCTGGAAAATTTCCCATCCGTCTTTAGTTGTATGTTGTATGTTGGGGGATCTGGTTTTAACCACTTAATGGTCCATAACATTCTTAATTTAGGGCAGGACCAAAATATGGGTGTGATTCCCAATATGTGTCTCGCAACCCTTCCAACGTCAATTTGAATATGCTGGTCCCACTTTAGGCACTAAAATTGACTAATCCCCTTCCACTTGAATTCCTTCCATGTATTTGAGTTGGTTACTAGATATGCTTCAGACTAGAGCATATTTCTTCTCATATGTCTGGAAATACTGTATGTCTGCGTTAATTTAAGCTTCCCATCTTCATCTTCTCAGCTTCCTTTTGTGTAGTGAGTTATTTGGGCTCATATACAAAATATTTAGTAAAATTCTCTAATACATTTTCTATCCCTGTCCCCTGTTTGGAATTTTATAAATAGCTCCCTCGAGCACTTCACTTCACTGTCCCCCTTCTTGCCACCTTTTCATTCGATTGACGGTAGCAATTGACAAAGATATGGCTATTATGCAGTCATATCTTGGTCACTTGTTCTCATGTTTTTTGTTTCTTAGATTAGTTTTTCTCGACCACAAATGTTAAGAATGTGATTTTGATAGCTGATAGCATGTTATTTAGATGCTATTTACCTGGTGTCCTGTAGTGTCAAATGTACAGAATGTCATTTAGATAGCATGTTCATTGTTCATTGTTAACCTGGTATCCTAGTTTCTTTGGGGCACTACGCTGTTCTCTCTGCACTCCAACCTCACACTTGCAAGTTGCTCTGGATAGGAGTGTCTATTTAAATTTGTAAATTGTGTCATGGCTTTATCCCATTCTTTATGTTTTGTTAAAAAAAAAAGTATCAAAAAAGTTTATGTTTGGAAGCTTGATTTCATTCCTCAGTTGTTCAAATGGTTTAGGGCCATCATTCCCAGATAATAGGTGTAGATTAGTGAGTCCATGTCCTGACCACTTTCTGAAACCACAAACCTACCATCTGGGATGGCATAAAATCCTTTATAAAGCCAATGATTCTTAGGGCTGAGATTTGTTTAGGCAATTCAAATGATAACTTCATCTTTCTCCACATTTTCAGTGTGACTCTAGTCCACTCATTTATCCAAATCTCCTTAAATATCTGCCATTTTTGTTGAAATATGTAATTTCACGTGTGTGAGAGGTTTTTAGCCCCGCCAACAGCGGGGCTCTAATGTCTGAAATGTTGGTCAATTGGTCTATCCGTCCCAAACAAGATATCTTAAAATCTACAAGTTAAATTGCCATGTTGTGCTGTGTACCTTCATGTTCCCAGGAGGATGACCCCCTACTGATTTTGGAGACCCCATGGCCTTTCCTCAAGCACCACCTTAGTAAAAACTATCCAGTTCTACATTACATATCTCAAAGACTAATGTGCAGATTGTCATGAAAGTTGCTGTTCACTTCATGCTCCCCAGATGTTGATCCCTAACCATTTGACCCCCATGACCTAGCCTCTAGTGCCACCCGCAGGTCAAAATGTTAACTTTGCACCCATCCTTCTTTGTCTGCTTATCCGGAATCGGGTCATGGAGGTATCACTTCCAGCAGACAATCCCTGGCCACATTAGCCAGCTCTAACTAAGGGATCCTGAGGCATCATGAGGCGTTCCCAGGCCAGCGTGGAGATATAATCCCTCCATCTGGTCCCCGTGGTCTCTTCCTAGCTGGGTGTGCCTTGAAAACATCCCTGGGGGATGCCCAGAAGGCATTGTTTACTAGGTGCCCGAACCACTCCTTCTAAGCAAAGGCGCCTATACTCTTTTCACAGATGACTGTCACTGAGCATCTCACCCTATCCCTAGACACCCTCCTGAAAAAGCCCATTTTGACTTCTTGCATCCGCGATCTTGTGCTTTCAGTCATGACCCACATTTTGCAGCCAATATCCGTTTGCTTACATCACTTTGTTCCAGTTTGGTGTAAGAAGCATCAAAGCCTCTAGGGGCAGGGCAGAGCTTTTACACCCTTCTGGCCACATAATGACAGAGAGGGGAGTGTGCTGCCTTGTGTCTGCGACCAGTAAGTGTCAGAGATTACACACACCAAACGAAAGCACACATTCAATTCTAATGTCCAAGAACTCCACCATGGCTCCTGTCCCACTGCGCAGATTTATAACCTGCCTTGTTAATACTGCCGCTTAGAAAAATGGAAGCCGTGTCTAAGTTAACGGTGTTATTTGGTGGAAGCTGTGCTTTACCATGCTGTGGAGAGATTTCCCTCTAAGCAATAAACCTTAATGAACAGTGTTGGGTTTCTCAATCTCCACTGCACCTATGCAGTAAAGTACAGCAGCCGGCACATGGGACCGAGTACGTGGGACCTATTAGAGTTATTAGATTGGAACAGATAGACACCTCATGTGAAGCAGCCAACCAGGCAGGCAGGCAGCCAGTCATTTCAGAGCACCTTGAGAGTTGATCCCCCTCACCCAGCTAAAGCACTGGAAGACAAAGAAGTCTGTCCTGGTGGAAGATGGAGGGTCTAGTATGAGTCACTACAAGAGACCTGGGCTGGGGTTCACTATGCAGGCCATTTTAACTTTCAGCATCCACAGCATCACTGCCGTGTCCGATCTCAGACAGGAATTAATGCCTGGTTTGGTCTTTTGACCAGGGTCCCCCAAATGTCTATGCTTTAAATAAAAAAAATTAGCCTAGGGAGCTTGCCTATTATGACATGACCAGAATAGTGATGCTAGGGTTCATGTGGTTATCTGCTGGTGATTTCAAGGTCAGAGTAGACAATATAGGAATCTCAAGCAAAGAAGAGGTTACCTATTTGGGTTGTATCCTTGACAACAAACTGACGGGTGAAAAAATGGCATCAAAAGTGATCAAGAAAGTCAATCAAAGAACAAGATTTTTGTACAGGATTTCCTCTTTTGTCAACAAAGGTGCTCTGAAGACTCTAGCTGGATCCCTCATTCAATGCCATTTTGATTATGCTTGCACCTCCAAAAATAACTGATGTGACTACTTGTCGGCCTTAAGCCCATGATCACACCTAATTCCAACACACTTTGCTAGTTTGGGATGGCTCAGGGTAGAATACAGGGTTAAGCAAATATCACTGGGATTGGTATTTAAGACAGTGCCCTCAACACCCTCATACCTGTCAAACTACTTCTCCAAAGTGAGTGACACCCACAGCCACAACACTAGAGGGAGCGACCATGATCTGGTACCACCCAAATTTAGAAGAAATATGGGAAAGTTCTCATTCTACTGCGCTGCCACCAAAATACTCTGACACCATCCATTAAAAGGATGCGTAACACTGGTTTATTTCAAAATCGGCCTGAAAAAGCATCTATCAGGAGACCAAAAGCGGAGGTAAATGTAATTTTTCCCATTTATTTTGTAAATATAGTGTTTGTATTTGTTGATGACAAGTATTTTTGTGTTAATTGTGTACGCTATGTTGATGAATTTAATACATAGGACCACAATGAAAACAAGTCATTTTTTGTGTTATCCTTTTAGCTTTTAATGTCTTATTGTACCACGTGCTGTTTACATTGCTGACTAATAAAGTTTTCAATCAATCAAAGGTGAGTTCATGGTTTGTCATGAACTGCATCAAAATGGCTTTCAAGGACACTGGAGATTATTCCTGTACAGGGTTGACATCTATGGCAGAGGAGTGCAGTTTGTTGTTGGCTATAAAAGGAGAGGGCCATGGGATGATGCCCCGTGCAGGAAATAATTAGGTAAAACATAGGTTAACTTGCACCTTTTACTTCTCAGACATCTCTTATTTGGCAGTCTGATTGGCTGGGAGGCCATGTCCTTTTGTAACAGTGATGCCAGAGCCAAGTTTCAGAGTGGTTAGTGAAGATCCTGAAAAGGACTGAAAGCTATTTGGTTTATGTTTTCTTTGTTTTATGAGCATGGCAAGCAGCTGCCTTTTGTTTATAATAAGGTCTCCTTATTATGAAGTTTTACGTTATTTACTTTGTGAGTCATCTAACATTAATGTTGTGAGACCCTTGTCACAACCTCTTTTAAATACACTACAGTATGTACCAACTGGCGAACTGGCTTCTATTGTTATGACTCAGCATTTAGCGACAAAAAGAGGCAATTGTTAATTCCACTACGTCTCTCTTATGTACTGAGGGAGGTCATTTGAAATAATGACTGGAAAACAGCCCAAGTCTAAGGCAAGATTCATAGTGGAAATGCATGCATGGCTGCCAAATGTTCCGTTCTTTTATCTTGCAGCTTTTTCTGGACTTGTGACCCATGACTTATTCACAGATAATGACATGCACCAAACAGACTACAAGGTGAGAACATCAGGGCTAGTGTGGACAGAGATGTTGATGAAATGGAGAAGAGACATATAAGAGAAGGTAGCACCAATAATAAAAGAGTTCTGCAATGCTGCAATAAAGAAAATCAAGCTAAACACATCTGTGTTTGAAGGTGGAAGGTTAACTTAATATAGAATAGAATGTAAACCAGAGAGTTGAGAATTAAGAATGATAAAATGGAGAGTGAAAAGGGTTAAAGCTTGAAATGGAGACAGTGAATAGAGAAATACCAGGGCTATCTGTTGTACAATGAAATATCAGGAATTTCACATATTCAAAACATTGAGAGTTACAGTAGTTTGGTTGGGGGTAGGGCTGTTATGAGTATGACATTTTACTTACCAATTAATTGTTGCTCAAATAATTACGATTAACGATGTAATTGCGTTTCTGTCGTGGAACATTATGAATAAAAATTACATTTCTGTATGGATTTTAGGCTTCGTAAACAAAAGTTTCACAGGGCAGATATGACAGATAACTATACATATTTAATAACTTTATCGTAAAAAAAAAACATTTATTGTGGAAATAGTTTTTAAACTATTTCCACAATTTTTTGGGAATGTTTAAAAATATATGAAAAACGTTCCACAATTTCTGAAAATGTTTGAATATGGTTATGGCCGAGTCATAGTGACATGACCGTTACGACGTAGTCATAGTGACGTGGCCGTGGTTTGATTATGGTTATGTCAGAGTGACGTGGCCGTGGTCTGCCCGCCGTCCGGCTGGCCGGCCGATGGAAATGATTATGACCATTATGCAGAAAATAATTGTGATCATCTAAAATAATTGCAATGAGACGATTATGTAATAATTGTGACAGGTCTAGTTGGGGGTCAAGAGTCGATGTCATGTTATGTGAACTTTGAGGTTGGCTGGGATTCCAGAGTAAACATGTCATTTCTGTTACCTGTGTCACTGCGGATGATCTGCTGTCGACACTTCTTGAAGTGGAAGCGTTTAACAGCTACTGGCTGCTTCCGATAGAGGGCTCTGTAGACGATGGTTCCACTCCCACCCTGGCCCAGAATATCTGTCTCTTCCTCTGAGCACTCCAACTGGGCCTTCTCCAAGAAGAGGCTGAAGCGCACACACACACACACACACACACACACACACACACACACACACACACACACACACACCCTTGATTAATTCCATAAAAAAGAAATCCCTGTCCCTTGCCATAACTTCACCTGTATTATTAATACACCATATCATAATCCTTAAGTAAAGGAAGCAGTCTGGGTTTTACTTCTATAAAAAGGATAGCAGCATATTGCAATATGCATATTGCATCATTCAATATAATGATTTTGATATATTTGCAATGAATTGTTCAGATAGTGAAAGCATAGATTCGGGAGACACACTCAACTGATCCCCAATCAATGTCCCTGAATCCTATATACACAACGTGGATATTTTGATTAAAAAAAATCAAATGTGTTTTCCTGACCCATCAGCGCATGCGCAAAAACAATCAGAACGCCTATAACCCTAAACTCAATTTTACCCCAATTTACCGTCAGCATATGTGGCACATCTGGGAAACAAAGTACAGTATACATTTTGTCTGGAGTGCTCTCCTATAGGCCCACAGTATAGCTGCATTCCTGAGCCATTAGCAGTATCCTCTACATCCCTCTCCATAGCTCTTTCAAGTAATGCAACGAAAACAAACCAAGATGGTGGTTGAATTTAGCATTAGAACAATAGTCCTTGGTCAGATGCCAATCCAAATGATGCCACTTTGAACATCTAGCTCTGGAAATAGTTTCCTTAAAGGTCTCACATGTGGACATAAAAACTAGGGGAACATTAGATCAGCCACTTTCACTTCACATATGCTATGAATTGCATTTCAGCAGAGTCATTTTTCTCTCCCTGTTCAGCATTTGGGGTTATGTGTGTGTACTGTAGAAGCGTGTGCGTATGTGTGTGCGCGCACATATGTGGTAGCTTTGGTTAGTGAGTCTGCATGTGCATCTTGACGGTAATAATATAAAGCTTTCAGGAATTCATTTATTTGATATCTGCCAATGTATTTATGAATGGGAGGACAACATGTTTGTGTGATTGCATAAATATTCGGTAGGGACTGGGAGGCAAACATCTCAGCAGGCCTTTGGAGGCCAGTTGCACAACCAATCCTCCAGTACCGCTTCTGAGTCCTTGACTGTGTCAGCTGGTGTGTGTGTGTGTGTGTGTGTGTGTGTGTGTGTGTGTGTGTGTGTGTGTGTGTGTGTGTGTGTGGGAAAAGACAGACAGAGGCAGTGAATGTGTATGTGGAAGTGCTTGAGGGAGTGATGGATCATGCATGTGCAGGGTGGGGGTGCCCTTGAGGTTCGACAATACATCAACAGATGCTGTCGCTGGCAAGAATTCAACTGAAACTCATTATACAGCCAAGCCCCTGGAGGGCAGCGCAGGCTCTCTCCTTCTCTCTCTTCTCTACCCTCTGTGTGTGTGCGCGCGTGTGTGTGTGTGTGTGTGTGTGTGTGTGTGTGTGTGTGTGTGTGTGTGTGTGTGTGTGTGTGTGTGTGTGTGTGTGTGTGTGTGTGTGTGTGTGTGTGTGTGTGTGTGTGTGTGTGTGTGTGTGTGTGTGTGTGTGTGTGTGTGTGTATCTGTCTCTTAGTATGTATTGTGTGCTCCATCCAGCTCTTGTCAGGACAGCTCCTGTGGAATCTGCCTGGCTGAACAGCAGACAAACCACCAGGCCTGTCCTGCACAATGGTGCAGTGATGTGGAGCCAAGGCAGTGGAGGTCTGACATCCACACACACTGGCTCCATAACAATTAGATATCACCCTGACTGGGAGGAAGAGGGAAAGCGAGCAGGAGAGATAAAGTACAAAAAACAAGAGCGGACGCCGAACGGAAGCAGATGGTGGGGTGGGTGTGAAGGGTCAAGGGTTATGGCTCAGAGGCCAAAACAAAGAATTAAAACAGGTCCTCTGCCAATTACATTTGTTTTCTATCAATGACATTTGGTAGGGTGATGTCACTAGGGGGCCAGCTGGGGTTAAAGGCCAGGGCCCGTGAGGCGAGAGGTATTACCGTGATGGGAAGTCAGTCATGAAGAGCTCGGGGACCAGCTCCTGGAGGGGGACAGGCAGGTCCGGGTGCTGGGGACAGATGATGTGCTCCTTGTCCACTGCGGCCAGCACACAGTCCTCCATGTTAAAGTAGTGACTCCTCACTTCGTCCCCTGTCCCGCTCCGTCCTTTTGCCTCTCCTCCCCCTGGTTCGGCCTGGCTGGATGGGAGGCTCTGGCTGTGTCTACCCGCCGAGGCACACAGTGGACAGGGGGCGTACTGCTCTATGACAAGGCTTCCATCACTCTCACTGGCTGTCAGGGCTACAGCAGATAAAACAAATAACACATAAGAGTGACAAATTAATGGACTGTATGAAAAACAAGGCACGTCAAATATGCTCACGTGCCCGTGCTAGGCACACTCGTCAGCACGCGCAGAGCCAACATAAGGCTCCATCCCTAGTCTCGTTCGTTGCCAACGTATCAGGCTGAGAGCCTGAGAACCTTAGTTACACCGTTTCCACGCGTCAGAACTAAGCCGCTAGCCTTAAACTGATAGCGTCAAATGGTGTTTTGACAGGTAAATCGACAGCAGTAGGTAGCCTGGAAACCTGATTAATCTGGGAGCTCATGTTTCGTCTGGGAATACCAGGCTAAGTAGTATGCATCCTTGGGCGCGCAATGCCTGTTAAAGTTGATGAGTCATTGGGGCTTGTAAGCTTGAGGCTGCGTGCAGCCATGTGCACGGTGGGTGGGTCTGACGCAGCGCTTGACTGGCAGCTCCACCCGACAATGAAGGATGGATGCAGTTTACTAGAGCTGGTGTTGTGGAGGCAATCACAGCACGATGGTGCACGTGCACCTGTGCATTCAAATGACTGATTATAAGACAGACAGAGGAAAGCGCATAGAATGCAGTAAGAGAAAAGGGTAGAAAGAGAGAGAGATACAGAGAGAGAGGTTGAGTGTGTAGCCATGTTCAGAGAGAGAGAGCAGAGAGAGAAAGAGAGACTGTGACAAAACAGGTCTGCACCCACCAGGGAACCACTGTTCTATTAGAGAGTTGACATGGTCGGTAATGAAAGCCATGGCGGAGAAATCTCTCATTTCTGACTGACAGATGATCTTTATGCCTCCACTCTTCTTCCTCTTCCAGTTGACATCAGATGACTCCACACTGCAGACACACAGACAGAGCCAGACATTTCACTTCATCACCTCTTCTAATCCCTTCTCATCATCACTAGTAGTCACCACCATGCTTTAGCCTACAGTATATGTACTTGGACGCATGATCAAATAAGTGGTGCAATGACCAGACTGTAGAATAAGTATCACAAAAATGTTTTATACATTCCTGTTTTTTATTTTGTTTATGTAACTAAACTGCTCTTTACATGTCCAAGATTAAAGGACCAGACTGGTGGTCTGACATGTTTTGAGAGTAATGGTTAGGTCTTAATTTTCCAGTACATACTGTAGTTTTTAAATTATATTTTGTCATTGAATTCTATTAATTTCTGTATGGTATGAAAATACTTTAGATAGGCAATCCAACATGAAATTTCTGTCATATTTCTTGCCAAAGTTACGTTATCGTTGAAGTTTAAGGCAGTTGAAAGCATGGATTGATTTAAAAAGTCTAACTGGACATAGTCCCGGGAATATATATATTTTTAAGTTGTATCAGAGTGGATTTTAATTATTTGACTAAAGATATTTGTTGGAAGTCTTGACTACCTTCCCATTTTTTCCCAGCTAGAGGTAGGGTCATGAGGTCACCAAAAATCAGTAGGGTCCATACTCTGGGGAGCATGAAGCAAATTCCATGGCAATTCAGCCAGTACTTTTCGAGATACGTTGTTTATGACCAAAGTGTTGGACAGACGGACAAACAGACCAACATCGCCATCCTCAGAGCCCTACCACCACACAGGTTAAAAATTGGCTAAATCTGGTATTGTTTAAGAATCTACCATGCAGATGGCATGCTTTGGAAGATAGTTTGAAGTCATGTCAAGGATGCACTGAATCGTAGTCAATGGGCTAAACATTCCAGACGGCTGGGATGGTCCTTTAACAGTGACAAGTGTACATGCAGTGAGGAAGTGAGGGATGTATACAAGAGCATAGCTTATTCCTTCATACACCCAATGGTATGAAATGTGAGTTTATCTGAGAAGCACCTGTGAGAGCTGCCGGCTGTGATTATGCCAGAGCAGCTGGCTGTGAACCACATAGAGGTATGGGTATGTGTGCTTTGAAGAGGTATGGGTGTGCGCTTTGAAGAGGGAACATAACGCTGCTGGACCATCTTATTATCACAGGATGTGGTGCTAAGTCTGTCTGTGAATGCAATTAATTATGTCTACTCTGATACAGCTTAGCTCGGCCTGGGGGAGACGCAAAGCGTGATAGTCTGGCAGCGTGCCTGCAATTGGGATGTCAAAGCAATTCTCACCTCCTAAGCAAAACTATAGGAACTGCAGTTTTACTGTGTGTGTGTGTGTGTGTGTGTGTGTGTGTGTGTGTGTGTGTGTGTGTGTGTGTGTTTCATGCAAATTAGTCAAAAAACACCCCATTAATCTCAATGAGCCTTCAAAGGTTTGAAAGTTGCAACTCAATCATACCTATCTGGAGGATTGGTCTAATCCTGAATCCATTACATGAGTCATACAGTGTGGGCCTGGAAGCTAATTAAATTAATGTATTTGCCTCACATCTCGTGGAGTCCCATTGTCCCCGATTCCTTTTTAGCCCCAGAACTATTTTTCCCCTGCTCTGACCTGAGGTATCCCCCATCAAAGGCAACCAGCAGTCCTTCCTTCCAGTAGATGGTCTGGCTGCGTCGTACTCTAAAGGTGCTGCAACGATTCCTCTGCTGACTCTGAGTCCCAGCAAAGCTGTAGATCACAGAGTTCCTGCTTCGCTGGTTCTTAGCACTCCTCTTTGGCTCAAATGACTTCAACAACACAAAATCGGGGCATTAAATATTAAACAGCAATAACTGTACAGAAGTGCCATGTGGATGATGAATAATATTGTTGTTGATGTGCTTTTAGAAGTAGACCCCATTACCTGGAGGTCCATCTCTGTGAGGCTGATGAGCATCCTGGCGATGAAGCGTTCCCAGAATCCAGCGGGGACGAAGCTCATCTTGAAAAGGCGCTGCAGGGTGTTGGCAGTCTGTTGGCGGAAGCAATGGATGTCCATGGCTGGCTTGGGGGGCAAGAGGTGAGGCAACAGATAACTACAGCAGCAGAAAAGAGAACATAACATAGTTAGAAAACTACATGATATCAAAGCAAAATGTGAATGCTCATCACTGCATAGGCTCTGTGGATAACTGTAGTCCCAGGTTTCCTGAAGGTGGCATACCCATTTCCTGTAGTCTCGCGTAGCCAGACAAGGCATGCTTTCATCACATCCAGGCTCAACTATTGCAACAGTATCCTCCATGGCACCACCTCCAAAGTCCTCAATAAACTTCAATATGTCCAGAACTCAGCTACCCACCTGCTCACCAGTACCCGTTCCAGAGACCATATAACACCAGTCCTCCACGACCTTCACTGGCTCCCAGTCAAATAAAGAATCCACTTCAAAATACTACTCACCACTTACAAGGCACTGAACAATCTGGCTCCCCCCTACCTCTTCGGCGTTACATCCGCTTTATTGCTTGATCATTTTCAAAGCTTCCGAGCTCCAGACTGTATGACGGAAGCATTTGAAAATTGTGGGAGGCAACAGTCTGGCTGGCGAGACTACATTTCCTGTGACGGACGGTTCAGTTACACAAATCGCTGGTTTCCCGGTTTCCAGTTCAAATCTGCTGCCTGTAAGACTACAGTTATGCACAGAGTCTAATCATGAATTCAGAGCAGAATGTCTAAGGTACAGTACCTGTTGTTGGCCACAGGTAGCGCTATCTCAAACTTGGCTAGAAACTGGAAATACTGCTCTTCTGTCTGCTGGGTGAATCCTGTTCCCACCAGCAGCATCTGCACAACAGACGGGATGGGAATCAAAAACGCTGAAAATGCTCACAGCACTGATATAAAAACTCGGAAATGCAAGCTGCTGTGTTGAGCCGATGTCTCATTGTGCCAACTGATGCATTACTCTGAGATCTTCTGTGCGGATCACCCCATTCCTGGCCACGGAGCGGGACGACTTGAGGTGGATAATCCTTTCCAGGCACTCTGACAGCCAGACGGGGCACAGGAAGTACAAGGTACACAAGCCATGGCTGGTGTCTGGAAAGTGCAGCAGGGTCCCAGTCTCAATCAGGAAACTGATTGCTGCATGGATGATACGAAACCCAGAAAAGGCAGGACTTGTTATGAAGAATTTTGCATTAGTAATTTTTTTTAACAAAGCAATGCAACCCAATCTCTTAAAGTCTTTATATAATAGTTTCCTTTAGGTGCAGTACCTGTCTGCAGGTCCTCATAGTCTCTGATGTCACTTCCTGGGTTCTGCTCTATGAGGAGATCCAGCTGGGCATCAGTCAGATATTGGACCTCATCCTCAGTGTCTCGTCTGCACCGTTCTGCAATCACTGCTTCCTGCAGTGTCAGGTAGCTCCTAGGGATCTAGTTTAGAGACAATTTA
Source organism: Gymnoscopelus microlampas (assembly GCF_963454915.1). Taxonomy (NCBI): domain Eukaryota; kingdom Metazoa; phylum Chordata; class Actinopteri; order Myctophiformes; family Myctophidae; genus Gymnoscopelus; species Gymnoscopelus microlampas. The sequence goes on along the minus strand of NC_139962.1, from coordinate 40,017,386 downwards.
GAAAAGGTCATTTATATGGTAGGTGACTGGACTACAAGTTCATTGCATCCTGCTTTTTATCTTTTGTTCTTGGAACATCCTTTGAGAACATGAGAAGTTGAAGCTGACAGTTCTGCAGGTACCTGTGACAACTACAACTACACTCACCAGCCTGCCCACCACTTTGTTGCCACTGGCAGAGGTGCCACTGTTATCCTTCATGGAGCAAGCCACCTGGTATATCAGCTTCCTCAGACCGTCCCAGCCCTCTAGGGTCTTACATGACACCTCACTGTGCACACGCACACACAGACACAGACACGCACACAATCAGTTCATACACAGATTTTTTAATTATTATTCCATTGTCTTGTTCATGGCATTTTATCCCTGGCATTCTATTTTAAATTTAGTAGGCTATTAGACTTTCACAATTGATCCAAGTGACTGCATAGGAACTCGGCTGAGTGCCTGAAAATGTCAAATGTGTGTACTGACTGCAAGTGTTTCCAGGTGATGTCAGGATAGCCAGTTGCTCGGGCCCCGGAGGGAGATCGGCAGAGTGCCAGGATGAAGGCACGCAGTGTTGCAATCCTCTCTGTGCGGAACTTGGTGTCTATGAGGTCCAAATGTGTACCCACCACTATGACCGCGGAGTTTGGAGCACGTGCCTTTGGGTGCAAATTAGAAGGGGAGGAAAGCTATTACCAAAATGTCCTGAGAGTTCTACTGCCACAATCCATCCCATTGATCTGCACAGACACCTGCAGTAAGTTAGTAGATGAGGCTATGACGCAAATTTAGGGAAATGAAGACTGAGAGTAATTTCAACATATTCCACATCATCATTGCTTCCCTCCAGACAGTGGTTGGTTCCTGTGGTCTTGCAAACCAGAACATTTCTTATAAATCAGATCCCCTCCCACTGGAAATACAAATGTGACCTTATTGGCTAACAGTGACACATCTCTGAGTCACTTGAAAAATAAAAAAAGACACATAGTCTTTACTTATAAGACCACTAAGCTATTATTATAGCTCTCACCAGACTCCGAAGGGAGCTGTATTGAACTGTCCAGCCGGGCATAACCAAATTATATGGATTGGTCTTAGACAGTGGTGGAAAAGGTATACACTAAAGTATACTCAATACTTTAATACTCAAGTATTGAAAAGTACAAATTACGAAGTACATTTGGTAGCTCACTGTGAGCTTGTAGATCAGCTATTTTCACTTAATTTGAAATAGGGCTTAAGTGGTTAATTAATAATTTATTGTTGTAATTTTGGGTCCCAAGAGTCACTTCCTAGAAATGTAGTGGAGTCAAAAGTACAATATTTCTATCTGAAATTAAGCTGAGTGAAAGTCATCAAAAAAGAAAGCCAAAAAAGTACTGTACTCAAGTCAAAGTTACTGTCCATCACTGGTCCTAGACTCACCTCTATGTTGAGCAGCCACGCCTGCAGGTTGGCCACAGCTTCCTCCCCCAGGGCCAAGTTCCAGATCACCACGTAAAGCGCCTTGTCAGTGAAAAAGCACTGATTTACTGTCGACATGTTCGCCGGGCCGCCAATGTCCCACACGTTGAATGACACAGAGTCCTTCTGTTGACACAAAAGATTAAAGCTCTGTCCATGGTCACAAGCAAAACAATAAGAAAAAAGAACACAAAATTATTTTGAGTACTTATTTAGTTTAGGCTGGAATGTCAGTTTATATATGACTTTATCAAACGTTTCATTGGAGATACTTGGTGTGAACAATGCATGTCTGATAACCAAGCGCACACCTGCACCATCTCCATTCAGAATGACACACATATGGGAGAATAATGGAGAATATAGTAGTGGTAGTGAGCCAGAGCTGTATTACTAATTACACAGGTCAGTCCCTAGGGAGTATGGGGCTCTCTCTCCCTCCCTCTCAGTCTCTGACTCACACAGGAGGGTAAATAAGAGTCATTCGCTGCTGGGAAGAACGTCTTAGAGCAGATTTTAAAAGCCCCTTAGAACTCCATGGCAATGAACTGTTCACAGAGACATTAGACAAATAACTAAATACCCTCTGGTCAAGGTCACGTGTATGCACTTTATGTACTGTACAGTCCATCTACTGTCAATGTGTTTTCCCCTCACGCTGTTCTTGGCTCCGTTGGGTTTATCCAGTTCCCAGATGGAGGTGGAGATGCTGCGTTCTGGGGGGCTGAAGTGGGACGTCTTTCCTGTCTGTAACACCTCTAGGAGGGCAGACTTCCCCTGCCGCGGGGGACCAATCACAAGCAGCTTCATCAGCTTGCACGGCTCCGCCTTGCGGAGATGAGCCCGGAGGAAGGCCATCACAGACACAGGACCTGTGCAGCCAGCAGTTTGAAGATAATGTGTGAAGATTGCATTTTTTAAATTAGACCGGCTATACGGCATTAATTAGTTTTAAACGGTGGACCTTTACAGGAAAATAATTGCCGGACAAATTTCACCACAATTAAGATGATAGCTGCTCAAAGCTTAAGCAAGGAGAAGACATCAGGGGTTTCTACACTTCTGTCCAGTGTTAATTTTGTTGACTAAGACTAAGATTTTGATATTTAGTTGACTAAGACTAGACTAAGACTAAACAATTTCAGATGACTAAAATAGGACTAAAACTAAGTGGTGTGTTATTCAAACGACTAAGACTAAGACTAAATCAGAATTTGCTGCAGTGTTCATTTTGTTGACTAAGACTAAGATTTTGATATTTAGTCTACTAAGACTACACTAAACTAAACAAATTCGGATGACTGTCATGGGGTTATATGGGGACATGGGGACATTCAGGCTCTACCTTCTTTCCTGACCTCCAGAGGGACATTCATGATATTCAGGTCTTCAATGTCCAGCTGCCACAGGTTAGAGAGCTGACCTAGCTCCACCGGTAGCTCTCGGATACCTGGATTACTGTTCTCATAGAGGAGACAGCATGGATCAAGAATGAGTTTATTGCACAAGGATAGAGTGGTCAGAGAAATGAAAAAGAGATATATAAATGTAATAAAATATAAAAGAAAAGCCTTTTTATTAAATAGCTATAGGGGGGTTGCACAGGCAAGAAATGTGATAGCTTTGGTCGGCTTACCCAAAGAAGGAGAAAAACAAAACAACACAAAACCCCAAATGGGAACTTGTTGATGCTCTGATAAATCCTTTTTTGGCATCCATTTCCAGAACAATTCAATCTCTGTGAGAAGACGTTTGAGAGATCTCACCCATTTGCTACACTCATTTGATACACCAGCTGGTAGCATCTGCACTGGGATCCAAGGCCCAATGCAAGCTCAGTTGCACCCCAATGGGTTTAGATTCCTTATTGAATCCCTATTTTTCTTCCTACTGCCCTTACTAATCACCTTGATCAACTAGCTGGTTAATGTAACTTTAACTAAAATTTGTTTAACCGTTGTCAGTACTTTTCCACAGAGACAGACTTGAAGCGTGTTGCTGTTAGTGTGTGTGTGTGTGTGTGTGTGTGTGTGTGTGTGTGTGTGTGTGTGTGTGTGTGTGTGTGTGTGTGTGTGTGTGTGTGTGTGTGTGTGTGTGTGTGTGTGTGTGTGTGTGTGTGCGTGCGTGCGTGCGTGCGTGCGTGCGTGCGTGCGTGCGTGCGTGCGTGCGTGCGTGCGTGCGTGCGTGCGTGCGTGCGTGCGTGCGTGCGTGCGTGCGTGCGTGCGTGCGTGCGTGCGTGCGTGCGTGCGTGTCTGTGGGTGCGTACGTGTCTGTGTGTGGGTGTGGGTATGTGGGTGGGTGGGCATACTGTATGTGGATGCCAAAGGGACTTACTGGGAAAGATAGAGCTCGGAGAGGTTCTGCAGACCGCACACGGACTGCGGCACACACTCCAGCTGGTTGTCGTTCAAGAACAGCACTTCCAGCGAATCGCGTAGAATTATCGGAAACTCAATGGGACTCACTGCCAAGTAAGAGCCACAATGACACACACACGTATAATACATCCTCCCACACACATTACAAACCACGACACACTACAAGCAGATACATTTCATTATACTGTAATTGTTAAGTGGATTGGGGGGTTCGCGGCTATGTGATCATGCCAGTATAGCTTCTGAAACAAACCTCCATCAACGGGGCCAAACAACCAAATATTAACCAAATGGCTTTACTTTCAATCCTAGATAATTCAGGGTCCCCACACATTTTTAGCAATGAATTTCCAAAACTTTTCCAAAACTTTTCCAGAATATTTAGCCCAATTTCCAGGCCTATATAACAATCATTCGGCGCAATAATGTGTCTCTTACTCCTATGTAGAATGCCCAAAGATAGGCAGTGTAGCAAAAATAATGTTTGAGACATACATTAGGCTGCCGTCACACAGCCCGTTCGGCGAAAAACTACTTATGTTACATATTTCGTGTAATATTATTCATGTTTATGAAAATGTTTTGTTTTAACAAAATCAATAGCCAAAAACAATGCATAGCCAAATATTTTTCCAGGACCCTTGATAAATTCCAGGACCTTTGATGATGTTTGATCAATTTCAAACCTTTTCCAGTACTGGATTTTTTAAAATTTTATTTCAAAATATTTCCAGGAATTTCATGACCGTGGGGACCCTGATAATTGTACGAGCATATCAACATTCATGGCAGCAGATCAGCCTCAACAGTCTTTACAGGGTCCCCACACATTTTTAGCAATGAATTTCCAAAACTTTTCCAAAACTTTTCCAGAATATTTAGCCCAATTTCCAGGCCTATATAACAATCATTCGGCGCAATAATGTGTCTCTTACTCCTATGTAGAATGCCCAAAGATAGGCAGTGTAGCAAAAATAAAGTTCGAGACATACATTAGGCTGCCATCACACAGCCCGTTCGGCGAAAAACTACTTATGTTACATATTTCGTGTAATATTATTCATGTTTATGAAAATGTTTTGTTTTAACAAAATCAATAGCCAAAAACAATGCATAGCCAAATATTTTTCCAGGACCCTTGATAAATTCCAGGACCTTTGATGATGTTTGATCAATTTCAAACCTTTTCCAGTACTGGATTTTTTTATTTTTTTTTTCAAAATAATTCCAGGAATTTCATGACCGTGGGGACCCTGTCTTTAAATGGGAGCTGTCCAAAGCAGACGGCAGTATATGTACCTGGGTCAGGGTCCCTCCTGTTCCATGTCGTCAGAAAGGCCAGCCTCCTGGTTTTGGGGCCCTCCTCAGTTCTAAAGAAAGAAAATAGCTGATATAAATGGTTGCAGCAATCACATATAAAAGGTGGGGGTGTCTTTAATTTTGGAGTTGAGAATCAAATGTATCTTTTATTCAAGCTTTTATCAGGGACATAACAAAGACATGGCATCCTTAAATATTGTAAAGGCATATTTGCAATACACATACAGTACAGTACAACAAAATCAAGACTACATAGATCAGTCTATAGTAGATAATGGTGAAGTCATATACAATCACTAACCACAAAGTGAGTATTTCTGGTCACTGAATGAACAATACTTGTTGGAGAGGGTGTTGGGGGCATAATTTCATCACAGCAATTTTAAGGCATGGACCTACCTGCCTAGATGGTTCCTGGAAAGGTCAAGAGTCCTGAGCTGAGAACCCTTCCACTTATTGGGTGCTGGGAGGGCTGCAATCTGATTCCCACACAATCTCAAGGACACCAAAGACTGAAAATGAACAAGGGAGGGTAGGGGTGGAGGAATATTTGTATTATTTCACTACCCTTCAAGTTTCTCTTGTGTTTATAATAAATAAAACACACAACAAAGACCAGAACTGGATACTTCACAAAACACTCAAATACTGTTGCGGTCATCATTTTGCAGACAAAACAGTAAAAAATTAATAATAAATAAATAAAGAATGAAAGAAAGAAAAGGGATTAAAAATCCCATAGTTCTCCATTTATTAAAATGAACACCTGTTTGTTTGTTTTTTGTTTTGTTTTGTTTGTAATGTAAATATAATCTATAGCACAGTTAGGGCAGCAGTATCTCAGTGGGTAGAGAAGCCGCCTCAGAATCAGAAGGTTACCAGTATCAACCCGCAGCTTGCCCAGTGTGTTTCAAAGTGTCCCTGAGCAAGACACTTAGGTTAGTAGGCAGGGAGCAGTTAGGGCCAAACTGCAGTTAGGCTCTAACTAAGAGCAGTTAGACCTAACTACTCCCTGGGTGTTTAATAGCACCCACTGCTCCTAATAGTTAGGGTGGGTAAATGCAGTTGTTGTTGGGGTTTTTGTCGGTGCAAAAAAAAAAAAAAAACACCAACAAAAAATTGGGACTAATTATATTGTATTATTATTATTTGATCATTATTAACAAATTAAATTATTATATAATTATTACGGTACCTTTCCTGGTGCTTTAAGAAGTAAGTCACAGGCCAAAATATCACGCTGTTGCAACAGTACCACCTTGTGGTGTTTTAAGGGATCACAAAAGGTATTTCTGTAGGTGTTAGAGATGGCTCAAATGTCACCGGCATTCACCAGTCTTTAGTATTAACCCGCCCACAATTGCCAGACATTGGGATATTTTTAAATTCACATGAACCTGTATTTAAACCACAAAAGACAAGTCAAGTATATATGACTTAAGAATTGCTATGGCCTCCTCTCCTTGTGTCCACCCGAGATTATTCAAAAAGTAGTATTTCTAAACAAAACAGACAGGATAGGAGTACAAGAATTTCACTGTGTGCTTTGTTGTTACCAGTTGTATTGTATGTGCATGCACGTGACATTAAAACATCTTGAACCTAAATTAATGAAACCACAAGAATAGCTGTGTACAGAAAGTCAATAGAAAATACCTCAAGCTCAAATATATATGACGGCAACTCCTTAATGTTGTTGTCTGAGAAGTCCACTTCATTTAAGTGAGTCCTCCAGAATATGGAGATGGTGTTGGGAAGACTCTCTATTGCATTGGAAGAAGCTTTGCATAGTTTCTGCAGAGAGAGCAGGGAGGGCGCAGGGCTGTCATCAACTCTGTTCATCACATTGCATATCACAGACTCTACGAATACATTCACACAAGGCCTTGTCCAAATACGTACATTGACACAAGCATATGGACTGGAGCAAAATAACCAATGAAAATGACATGAAGTTATGATGTTTCTTATGAAACCGTCAGACGCTCACATCATCAAACACACCAAGTGTTTACAACGGCTGTAGTCACACTGGAGTGTGGTCAAGTGGGTGTGTCAAAACCTGTTGACGCATCTACGTTTTAAAAATAAATAGACAATGGGAACAGGTGGACTCGCGTGTCAAATTATGTGTTCAGTGTCAGGGCATTAACTATGATGTGAGGTTTCCCTCGCACAAATAAAAACAGTGGCAGAATGGCTTCCCTACCAGTGGACAGGCCCATGGGTCTGGGAAAGTGGTGAGCTTGTTGCGGCAGACATTAAGGATGCGGAGGGATTTGAAACAGTGCATGACAGTTGTTGGCAAGCAGGTCAAACAGTTATCAGACACATCCAGCTCCTCCAGTTTACGAAGACCAATCCAGTTCGTAGCTGATGGAACAAAACAAAGCTTAAGAATTAAGTGAATACACTGAAGCCTTCAGACCGGAAATCCATGTTGTTCGTTTTTTCTTTTTGCAGTTGAAGTGAAGTCATTCCAAATCTCTTTGTATGCAATATACACCACCCTGAAGTACACAACCTCTACTGCTTTTAACTCTGCATGTAATATGCTGTTTAGATGAATGAATATGGTCCTTAATTTAAAGGGAGGTAAGTGATATTTTTAAATGTTGAAAAGCTCTATATTGTCATAGCATGATATCATTACTAGTGCTTGTTCAGTAACAGGGGTCTCCCCATCTATTTAGTAAATAGAAAACATTATCAGGTTGGGATACCAATTTTATCCAATGCGTTTTTATTTTGGGGTTCTCTCTCCTGAATAGATGAAATTTGCATCACAACCTGAAAATGTACTTGGTGTTCACTAAAGAGCTGGAGAGATGGGGAGAGCCCTGTTACTGAAGAAACCCTATTTTGCTTTTACAAAAACAAATCACTTACTCTCCCTTTAAGGGAGCAATTTATATTTACATAGTAGTAGTGCAATAAGGCTCAGAACATACCATCAGGGATGTCAAACAGGGAGGTGAGCTGGTTCTTGGAAGCAATTAGTCTCTGGATTTGGGTGAGATGAAGCAATCCAGTGGGCAACGTGGTCAGTTGGTTTTGAGAAAGAATCAACTGTCGTAAACTAAAAGAGAGGGAACGGAAAAGAAGATAAACAAAAACAGAGAGACGTAGTATAAGAGAGAGAGAGAGACTTAATGCACATCTGCTAAGCTCTAATGGGCCAAACAATACAGAACATAAATGAATCAATATTACTATTCAAACATTGCAATGCATGAACTGCATGAAACAGAGGATGACAACTTCCTCACCAGACGACAGACTTTGGATTTACTCCGTTTATGGCACAATCTCAACTTCCTGTCCTATTTCTTTTTATCATCTTAGCACATTCACTAGCGTCCCAGTCCCTATTCTGGGGGGGGCGAACATTCAGCAAAAAGCTCACAACGCATTGCAAAACGACAAATGGCGGGGTTGTAGGTCGACTATTTCCCCCGAAGAGATTTGGTGTTGAGAGAAAAAGGAAGGGTCCAAGTATAGACCCCCGGTGGACCCCAGTCAACGAAGTATATACGTAGGGTTTAAGTGGTTACATTTTCCTTGCTTTCTGAGAATAATGAGCGTCTTATCGCTCAGTTGAGTACTGAGGGTTTACCTTGTACAGATAACCTCCAGGGAGGTGTTTGCAGGAGGCAGCTCTCTGAGCAGGTTGTTGGAGAGGTCTAAGGACTGCAGTCTGATTAATCCCCATGGTACCACAGAGGGAAGGGCACCCAGGCTGTTAGACGACAGGTCTAGGTGGGTGATACGAGATGACATTTCCATGAACCAGTCCAGCTCCAGCCACGGCAACTTCAGACCACTCCAGCACACACTGACACCCTGTGTGTGTAGGGGGATGTATATTAAGATTATGTTTGCAGCAAAGAATGAAGACAAAAGTGGGAGAAATAAAACATGTAGATACAGTATACAGCACACATGTAATACAGTATAAAGTGTGCCGTCTCAATATTGTGCACAGTGTGCTTGTATTTATGCACCGACTCAATATTATTGAGTCACTGCATAAATGCAAGCACATGTGTATTGCGTATACATCCAGATGTGTACAGATACATTACATGGGCAGACATGTACAGTATAGACGCACCTGATCTGCCTCTGCGTCGGAGGAGGAGGTGTCTTGTATTTTCTGTCTGAGGAGGTGTTTGCTGAAGGCAGGGTGGTCCATTAGAGTGTATGATGAGAAACCTGCACCATTCTGGAGCAGGAACCACGCTATCTCCTCATTACCTGCCCATGAAAAACACAGGATACACAGATTCAAAATGCCCTCAGTTGATATTTGCACTGTTAACCCATTAAGACCTGAGGCCGATTCTACAAATGTCTTCTAAATCCAAAACTTCGGTCGCTGTATCAGTGGTGCTCAAACCTTTTCATGTCAAGGACCCCCAAAATTATATGTTTTTGGCCGCGGACGACCAGAAGCAAAGATTTGAGAAAAGATATTTATATATTGAAAGATTTGCACAAATTTCTAAAATATTTCAAAAATAGCAGATCTACAAGCTCATAGCACGGTAAGAAGTGACGCGCTATGAGCTTGTATATCTGCTATTTTTTAAAAGCTAAAATCAAAAATGTCATGCTTTCCCAGTTTGAATGGGTTAAATAGACAGGGATCCCACATACAAAGTACCATTCAGCCCTGTAACTTGACGATCAGTCAAAGGTGGTTAACTTGTCTGGAGCATGGCATTGTGCTAAATGACAAGAAATACGGCAAAATAATCCTCTTTTTCAGAGGCAATAGGCCAGACCCTGTTAATTACAGGCCGATTGCAGTTCTTAGTGTCACTTCCAAGGTCTTAGAAAAAGTAATTCATGAGCAGCTTTATGAGTATATCAACAACTCCATAACAAAGTTATAATATAAATTTCAATCGGGCTTTAGGAAGTCGCACTTCTCAAATGGTTCATCTCCTATCTCTCAGATAGAGACCAAAAGACTGACATCCATGGACATCTTTCCCCTGCATTACCAATGATTTGTGGGGTCCCACAAGGGAGTGTCCAGGGTCCCTTTTTTAATCTATATATTATACAGTAAATTACCCTCAAACTGCCTGCATTGTCAATCTGTTCCTTTATGTTGATGACTCTGCTTTCCTGTCCTCTGACAAGGATGTCGATAAGCTACAGGCCGCTCTCAGAGAGGAATTCAGAAAAATCAAGTCTTATGCTCTCAATTATCTCTTCATATTGCCAAAACAAAATATATTTGGGTCCAAACCTAGGCTAAGCTAATTGGTCTCACGTAACTTTGACCTCAAGAGCCATACCTTTGCCGCAAAAACCTCAACCAGCTATCTACGTTGTTACATGGACAGCTGGTAGAGTGGTGAAACAATGGCTCTAAAGACCATGAACAAGGTGAATGGCAGAATTAAATTGCTGGCCAGAAAGGCTCCTTTTTTAGACTCAGCTTTTAGCCAACTCTCTTGTTCTTTGTTGCTTTGATTATGCAATTTGTTCTTGGTACGGTGGTCTGACCAAAGTTTTAAAGGAGAAACTGCAGGTTTCCCAGAATAAACGTATTAGATTAGCACTGCCAGGAAGCTAGGTTTGTTCAACTCCAGCTCAACATGGTCCACAACATTTACAACCACAGGCCCCTGAGTATCTCACAAATCTCATTCAGAGGAGTGGTTCAAAACTAATATGGGTAAATGTTCTTTTAAATTCAGTGCAGCCTCAAACTGGAATATGTTGCCCCTCAGGATAAAATGTATGGGCAGTCGACACACTTTTAAGTATAAAGTTAAATGTGTCTTTTAGGTTCTGGGATTCAGGAATGGACGGACTACTCTGCTACATACTGTAAACTGCATTTACACTGTAGATACAAGATACTAACTGGCACACTCTCCTCTCATCTCCCTGCCCACTCCCATTGACCTCCATCTCACTCTTGTTATGTCCAAATGTCCATTGAGATATATTAGGCAACAGAGGCAGGCATGCAACAGGCATCATCTGTTAACTTATATCCGTTTCAAATAGAACTAGAAAACGTGCTCCTCGGAGCACAGGTCTCCGCCAGGTCAGGTAGGTTATTGTGGGCCAGCAATGTTGATGGAATATGAATAAAATCGGACAGATCCGTCTTGAACGGATCTGTCCGAATCTGTCCGGATCTGAGCAAACATTTGGTCAAGTCAATCATAACCAATCGGAATGGAATATGAAAAATGTGACTGATACTTCATCACATGACTCCATAGATAATGTGTACTGATTTGTGTGAGTTTTGGACAAAATCTGTAGAAGTAGTAGCAAAAAGTGTGTTTTGAAGAAAACGTGATATGGCGTAAAATCTAGTCAGGCACAAATGGCCAGGGCCTATATGGGGGTTGTGTCATAATCCTAGGAATCCAGGGGGAAACAATTTTGACTGTATGACCTACAGTTCAAGAGTTATAGGCCAAAACGTGAATCGGCCTGTTATAGCACGACCATGAAACAGGCCAACTGGGAGTATCCAATCAGTCCAGCGGTGCCTGAGATTAGCTGTTCACAGACGGACACACACGAACAGACGGACGGACAGGTGCAAAAACATAATCTCTGTCGGTCTCTCTGCCGTTCCGGCCTGGCGGAGATAACTAGACTCGTATAGTGCTATGAATTATGGACAATCACAGGCGAGCAAAGCAAGTGTGCAGGAGCAACCTCGATATAGATCCGTCCCACGATAGGGCCTCAAAAGCACGGGGGCTTTGAAATCATTATACTCTATAGACTACATTATTTTTCTAGTGTAATTACACAACAAGGCCCTGACCAACAATGATTGACTAATCTATGAATGGACTTTTATATTTTGGTTCAGAAACTCTTGGGACTTACACATAATGACTAGCCCCATCTGTAAACTCACCCATTGCCGGGCATGTCTGGTAGAGAGAGCAAATACCATTAAGGCTCAGTCCTTGTGCAGTTGACCCAGTTTTGAATCCGACCCGAGGTCCTTTCCTGCATGTCCTACCCTATCTCTCTGTCATGCCATCTCCACTGTTGCTGAAAGCTTGAAAATACCCCCAAAAATAACTGTTGCACGATGGGTGAGGTTACAGGCCGGGCTACCTAATGATATGTGTTTTTGAAGACAACAAAATAATTATCTACACTCACAGATACTTTTTTAGGAGTATTTCATGTTCCACAGCAGCAGTCAGTAAAAACAGACACGTTTCAACCTATTGGTCTTCCTCAGCGTTTCTCAATTAAATGCTGTGGAAGACCAATACTGTAGGTTGAAACGCATCCATTTTACCTATTGGTCTTCATCAGCGTTTCTCAATAAAATGCTGAGGAAGACCAATAGGTTGAAACACGTCAGTTTTTACTGACTGTTGCTGCGGAACATTGAAGACCCCTAAAAATGTATCAGGGAGGGCGGATAATTATTTTGTTGTGTACATGGTCAAGAATTTGCAAAAAAATGTTTTTTAAGGCAATCACTAGGTGGCAAATCACATGTGCCCTACCAGTACGTGCAGCAGCGTAAAGTGGCAGCCCTGTGATGACAGCAAAGTCATCACTTCGAATGGCACAGTCTTCAGCATCTGCATTGTAGCTGTGGACCAACAGCCTCACCACCTCCAGATGTCCCTGCTGACATGCCGTAGACAACATCCAGTTCAACAGGTCACCTCTCAGACACTGACCTTAGGGAGAGAGGGAGAGAGAGAGGCCGATACAAAATACAAGGTGTAAACAAATGACAGATGAAGGACACAAATCGAGAAATGCCTGTACATGATCTCTATAAATACATGCCTCTTGATACCTCAAGTCAAGGCACAATAATTTACTGTATACAGTACAGCACATTTCCCACGAATAAAACTCAATGTGCTTCACATTAAAACACATAAAATAAAGCATTTCAAACCTCTATTCTTCAACCTTGTTACAGCAGTTACTATGATGTATGATGTATTCAGTAGCTAAACCATTAACTGCTTTGTAAAGAGCTTTCTACACACTTCTTTGTACAAATACTTCTATTAGACTCAAGATCCAATGAAATGATCTATGTATTTCCCATCCCATTGAGCACTCTGGCTGCAGAATTTTTAATGAGCTGCAGTCTTTTTAGGAAGTACAGCAGAGCGGGCAATACACAGTAATCTATCCTGATAGACATTTGCATTAAACAGTAGCCTAATTAATTACTTATTCATGATTAATGCTGGATATCTTTGTTTATCAAATATGCTATTATTGTCACTGCAGACCACTGTAAAACCACATCACCGTACCTGCTGTGTATTGTATTGCACAGCTCTGCCTACAGAAGCTATAATGCAGTTATGCACCTTCCAGTATTACTTACGCATCATTTTCTCCTAAACAATGCCTTGAATAAGCTACATCATGATGACTACTGCGGACCCATGCTCACCATTTCTTAGACAACTCTGCGCTATAATATTGGCCTGTATGTCTGTAGCCTTGTGTCAGTTAAATATTCCTTTTGTTGTCTTTTCATAGCACCAGAAGCCAAAGAAGTGTCTTTGTATGAACCCCAGATGAGGTGATTTTTATCTGACTAGCAAGAGTAGCTGTCATTGCCATCATTTAGCTTGTCTGACCTGATCGTCTCAAGTTACACTGTGCAGCACATGTCTTCCTATACAAAGACTTTACTAAATGCATGGTTGTGGTGATGTTGATATTTCTCATTACGAGTATTAGAATTACCAGGCACAGAGTCAAGCAGTTCTTTGACCAGGTTGGCATGGCCGTAGTGAGCAGCCAGGATGGCAGGGTTGTTGTCTGATGGCTCCTGGGGCAGGGGGATACGGGCCTCTCGCAGAAGGTAACACACACTCTCCAAGTCACCGTGTTGGGTGGCCACGCACAAGAGACGCAGCTACAGCACAAGAAGACAAGGTTTAAGGACAACAACAAAATAGACTTAAACACCTATTTATTGTCGCTGTCGGTAAAAATAGCTTCTCGCATTTGAACACATACTGCTGTAGGCTCAAATGAGAGCTTTCTCCACAGGATCAATACATGTGTTTATGTCTGACACATAATCCAATTACACACCCTAAGACTGCAGTTTTTACAGGAACAGGAAAAGGCATTGATATTATATTAAAGCTCTTGAGTTATTAGAAAACACATTATTTTAAAAACCCTGCTATACAATGGTCAACGGGGCTGTTCAGAAGGCAAAATACTGCACATCAGAAGTGCTTAAACCAGGGACCACCAGTGGGTGAATGGATAGTGTGCCGACCATATGGTTGCAACATGTACATGTCGATTCTGGCTGGAGCCATGTGTTGTGCATCTCTCACCCCCTCTTTCTATCCTAAGCTTTCTGTTTCTGCACTCTATCGAACTAAAGCAAAAAACAGCCTTAAATATTTGCTTACACCACCGTTGCGATTGTTTTTTTATACACTAGATGGCAGCACAACCATGACTGAATAAACTAACTCTAAAAGCACTCTACAATTATATTTTCAAATAGAAAATATGAGGGCGATATAAAATAATAAAATGAGACTGTATTTGATTCATAAACAGCAGCCATTGTTAGAAAATGATACAAATTCTAATTCACATTCACTTCACTGGTTATAAATAGTGAGACATATAACAGTGTCACCTGAACTGCATTACCACACTGACCAAATGTTTCAAAGTGTTGACGAATATCTCACGAAAAGCACAAGTAGTATTGACTCAGAGTGCGCAAAACCATTTTCGAACATAGTACAACAATTTCCAACAAGTGTGGGAACTGATCCAATAGCTAGTTATTGCAATAATATGTCAATGTCAAGCATTGCTTTGAACTGGATTTGCTTTCTCTACTTCTAAGCTGTAACTGGATTTAGATTCATTGTGCCAGAATTTGAAGCCTGAAGTTGCAGTATATAATTTTATCATGCCTTATTTTTATCCTGTTTGTGATTCTCCACTGGTAAAATGAAAGCAAATTGTCTGGGTGGACTGGTTCTTCAGGTTCAAAGGATATCAAGTTACATGGATCTGTCTTTTTTGCTATAATTTGATCTGCAATATAAATGAGAATGTGGTTGTATATCTCCATACAGTGTGTCCTAGAGTGTATGTCCTTTTTCTGAGGCTCAGGGTGCATCCATTAATTTCCTAATGCTGAGGGCAAGCATTATGGCCCACTTACTCAAGAAACCTGTGGATATTATGTATAGTGACTAGCACACAAGCTTAAAAAAAAATCCACAAACGTGTAGTTTTTTCTTCCTTCCATAGATGTTCTTTCTTCCTTCTTAATAACAGATAAGTATACAACAAATTACACTGAGTGACAGGAAACTGGAATGAGGAAAATGGGATATCAAATTAAAAAGGCAGCTTTTCACCACTGTGGTCCATGCTCCAACTGGCCTGAAACGACCGTTGGCATGCAAGCAACAAGGTTAAGCTCTTAGAGCAGGAGAGGGAGTTCAAACCAAATCTCGTCTGAGTGGCACTGAGCCAACTATGGAAGCCAACCAACAACACCAGAGTGCTATTACACAGCACAATCATTCAGTAACTAATAGCGACCACGATCCATTTTTACAAACTTAAACTAGCTATATGGATTGAGGGCCTCAGGCAACATTGACCGGTTTCCATTTTGATGACAAAGCACCTAAACTTCTCTTCCTCTTTTTAACGACTGAAGCCCTATATACTGTATTTCATCGTACGATGATTAGCAAAACTAGCCGATCTACAAACTCACAACATGTCAATGCAATGAGTTGTGAGCTTGTAGATTGGCTATTTTCTGAATTCTGAATTTGTATTATTTATTTTGTTTTTTACATTTTTGAAAGATATTTGAAAAATTGGAAGTGGTTCAGTGATACTGGTTTGCCAACATTATAATATGGTAATATCAGCAGGGATACAGTAAGTAGGCCAGCTCTCCCCTGACGGCCGAGAGGGATGAGCTCCCAAACAAGAAAACACACCCACTTACATAAACAGCAATACAACACCAAGCAATATCATCAAGTAAACACACACTGCATCTAACAGACACATTCTGTCAGTTTTTGAAGCAAGTTGTGTATGTTTTAATCACTTAAACCCTATATACTTAGTTAACTGGATTCCCCCATGGGTCTATACTAGACCTACTACATTTTCCCCTCTACACTCCAAAATCTCTTTGCCAAAAATGTAAATCTGAACTTTTCGCCACAAAATAGGAATGCTAGGGCTCATGTAGTTAAAAACTGACGATAAGGATGCAAAGAGTTTCACCACAGTGGGTTGTTTTTGGTCCACTCACCCCCTCCAGTCGGGGAGCCCCTGCGCTGCAATCCACACAGCAGGCCTTTTGGATCAGATCCCTGGCTGTGTCTTTCTCCCCGTCTCCATATGCTGCCTGTATGTTCTCCAGGGTGGGAGATGGACCCAACACTGAGCCTGGACCACCCACCAATGATGCCTTGGCTCCCATGTTCTCCTCCACAGGGTCTAACACAGCATAGGAGAGGAGACAAGGAAAGGAGAGGAGAGGAAGGTTAAACATGTAAGACGTAAAGCAAGGGAGGGAGAGATGGATATGAAGGGGAGGAGGAGACACAGGAGCGGAGATCCTCAGCATCTTCTCCATATCAAAGGTTCAGGGAGCAGGCATACAAGTACACTCAACAGCACCCATGGAGCCTGCCTCGGAACTAGGTCACGCTGCTATAGCATGCTCTCATGAAGGTCTACAGTACAACTGACTGGATTAGAGTCAGGGTGGGAGGTGACAGCTGGACTCACAGGTTTGGTTTCATTAACAGAGAACACAGTCAAATCTTTATATGAACACTGGATTTTGCTGTGAACCTCCAGTCGAATGACACAACAAAAACCCTTTCATTTAGTATCGACCATCCTGTATGCACGCACACGCACACACACACACACACACACACACACACACACACACACACACACGTGATGTTATAATAATGTATAATTTATAAAAATCCATTCCAATACAGCACACACATCTCACTGTGGCAAATACACTTTAACTTGCAAAATGTATCTATTATGCACAATACAGTACAGTGTTTCCCCTAGCCAGAAGCTGAAGGTGTGGGGGAGGATGCGTGGCGTGCGCGCGAAGCGTGCAAGCCGAAAATATTTGGGTTCTCAAAAATGCATATTTGTGCTCAAACACAAAGACTTATATAGTACATGTGTTGTGCACAGTAATGAGCAGGAAAATATCTGTATAGTTTACATATGAATTGTCTCCAGATTTAGGAAAATATACTTTTATTAGACCAAGTAGTATAGACAAACTGTCATACATAACAAAAAAGACAATGGTGGAGGAAGTACTCACACTTATTACTTAACACATTACCTGCCAATCACGGATATGTCCATGATTTAAAAAATAATATATATATTATTATTTTCTTTTTTTTTTTTATAAAATCATACTGTGGTGGCCAGATTTAACCCATTAAGACCTGAGGCAATTCTTAAAAACGTTTTCTAAATCCGTTTTTTTTTTGTTGAAAAAAATTATTCAAAAATAGCAAATCTACAAGTGCCGCGCTATGAGCTTGTATATCTGCTATTTTTGAATAGCCAAAGAAATCTAAAGTGACAGAGATGCGTTCCAGGTCTTAATGGGTTAAGGGGTGGCGGCCCGCCACTGCTTAATGCATATAGGGGAAACACTGCAGTAGGCTATGTTACAATATCCTTTTAAACATCATCCCACCACACCTACGTACACAGACGTACAGAAATGCATACAGTACATGCACACATTTACACATGCATGCATACACTCACACATGCATGCAAATGTAATATTTACCAGACCATTACGGATTTAGCTTTAGTGTTTTAAAATACACCTGTCCCTCCCTATGAAGAAACCGATTCAATATTTATTCATTATTAACCCCCCCACATTGCATAAATACAATGTTACTTGCATCATGAAGTTGAAGTACTGCGGTAAACTAGCAGGAGAAGCACGCGTTGCAAGAAGTGGAGGAGTGGTTATATCGAAGGTGAAAAGTGAAAACAACATGTTTGGAAGCATTTCGAGGTTATGAAGGACACAGACCCTAAAAAAAGTCCAGCGTTTACTCTTTAAAGCAGCTAGCTGCTTGCGCACCCCCGCAAGCAGATTTATAAGGTTTTTGTGACCTTATAAAACGACTCCGTCGACTCTGCGTTAAACCCAACTCTGCGTTAAGCCCTACCGATTACATGTTTATTTATTATCCCACAGTGTAGCATTTTACTGTCTTTATACTAGCATTATGGGGATCTGATATTGTTGTCCTGAAACTGACTTAGTGGGTATGTAAGTCTGTTACAGGTACATATGTACTGTACATGTAGCATACTTTTCAAACAGCAGCATACCTTTAATGCCACGTCTTAATGCCATTGTTTCCATGTCTCCAGAGCAGGAAATTCCCTTTCCCATTTCCTGTTTTCATGAATTAGAATAGGACTGGGTGATATGTACAAAAGACTGTATAGCACAATATCGTATTGTGACGATTTATTTATGCATTCTTTCAAACAAATGTTCAAAATTAAAACACTTGTATCATATCACAATATTAGGATATTCAAAATCCCAGACAATATCAAGCCTCATATCATTATATCGAAATAATGTTGATATACTGCCCAGTCCTAATTTAAATACACTCTACTTTGATGAATTACATTCATACTGACAAACAAAACTCTGCCATCTCACCTGCGTAACAAATTAAAACAAGAAAGAAAAAATCCATTTGAAGCATGTTAAGGCTAAAATTCAGTCAAGCTCTCCTTTAAATCAAAGAGATTACAGTAAATATAACTTAAGTAAAGAAGTAAACAAACCAGGTAGCTGTTCCCCTCAGTTCGCTATTGATCATTGTTATTTAGCTTCTGAAAATAAGAGTGTCTATACTCAGTCTAGGTGGTGTACAATCTAAGTGTAGTGTCTAGTGTAGAACATATTGGGACTCACTGTTGTTTCAAAATAGAATAGATGAAAGCTATATTTACTTATCCTGATTTTAATGCACATCTTTACACCATGACACAAGCAAGACATTGTACAATGGGCTTTAAGTTCAAGTGTCCTAATATAGTGTACACTCCATCTAAGCCATCTAACTAGCTAAATCCTCTTTAGTTTTCTTGAACCATTCATGCTGCTGCCAGAGTACAGTATGTCTGAGTTGTAAGTCCCTGCGTTTGCATTTTGGGAATCTATGAATAATTGAGACAGAGAGAGAGAGTCTGACTGGGCTGTAAAGGCTATTTGAGAAAGCCTAAGGGAGTGAAACCATTAGACCAGCAGCAAAGCCCTCCTGCCTCCTGGCCTGCATCAATACGGCTGACTCCCTGCCTGGAACGGTTTAGAGGCGAGACCTTGAGAGGACAAAGCAAGAGTATGGCACTCAAGACAGACAGCACATATCTCATCAGGCAACATCTCCCTATACTCTTTCATATGCCTAATGTGTGCAGAGATCAGAAGGCAAGTGCTACCCTTCTGGTAAGAAAATATATGCATAAGCTAAAAGCAACCAAATGAGAGGATGCATTCACAACCTCCTTCTTCCAATCAGTACAAATGGGCAGGGGGAGTTAAGCAGTTGAGAGGTGGTAAACTCGTTTTTTGACAACTGAGAAGGACTGATGGATCTTTTTATCTGACAGCAGAGAGGATCCTGTAACAGAGATGGGCCAGGACCAATCATCAATCATCAGATGTTTGATTAGTGCCACACCACACACATTCAAAAAATATCTAAAATCAGATTTCGCATCTGCAGTAGAGATTCAACACTGATCCAATAGAGAGACAGGGTTGGATTTCTATACACTTTTTTTTATTGGCAGTCAAACAAAGGACACAGCCAAAGCTAATTATGTGGTGGTGTAGAGCTACATATTAAAGGGATAGTTTATTTTTTTCCCTATTTGAGTTTGATATTGCACAAGCACTTACCAAGGTTTGTTTTTCCATTACTGCAGTTATTGAGAAATGTCCACTGGATGTGTGATCGCATTTAGCTAGTAGCTACAGTAGCAGACCCCATCAATCCTGAACCCCACCCCAGCCCCCCAAACACATGGCACTCAGTTTACACACACATTTGCACTCACATTTGCACATGGACCACAACGGAAATAATCTCTCAAGCTTTTTTGTGCTTTATACATTTGACAGATATGTAAAAAACGTGTGTCCATGTATATGCATTCTTGTCAATAAAGACATCAATCAATCAACTTAAGGGCTAAAATATATCTCTGATTTACTTTTAGGTTATAAACCCTCGAGAGATGGTTACTGTAGTAGAGAGTCATCCGTGACTGGTCTACTAGTTATAGACAAAACACAGTGAGGCAGTGATCAAGAATCAAGAATCAAAGCCTTCTTGATTCTTGAGGCAACATTTATTTATTATGTCCCACATGGTTCTAACAAATTTCCAGTACTCAGACTACTATTTCAACTCTGTCATTTTTTATTTTCTCCCCAATTTAGTCACCAATTCCCACTATTCTTTGTGTATAGTCCCTGTCAAGCCCCACTTTTGGTCTGGGGAGGAAGACAACCCATCCCATTAAAGTCGATCATTGGGAGTTTCAACATAGTGTGTGCCCTGTGCGGACCCTTCTTCTTTTTCAGGGGGTAGACAATCACACAGTTACTTAACCCCTGTGCCACCCGGACACCCCAAATCTAGGATAACATAGTTTATTTATTTAGTGCTGAGCACTAGTGCTCTTTTACAGCAGCCTGCACAATCACAGAGAACCCCCCCCCCCCCCCCCACACACACACACACACACACACACACACACACACACACACACACACACACACACACACACACACACACACACACACACACACACACACACACACACACACACACACACACACACACACACACACACACACACACACACAATCTAGTAAAAATGTGAGTGTAGTGTACACCTGCTTCTTTTTTATGCATAATGGTGAATTCTACGGTATATATTGTTGGCTCTGATGGAGTACTGTGTTGTAGGCAGAAAATAATCAACAAGGTCTTGCATAATAGAGACCGGCACCTATACTGAACGACAACGTTTTGTACCTGTTGGTGTGTGAGTTAAAATCACACATGTAGTACAAGTAAACATCCTCTTTCACAATATGATAATTGATACAAATCTGATATAATTGTACAACATTTTGCCTAGATGATTTATTTCTCTACCATATTTCTTCTATTATAATTTTACTTTTTATGTCTTATTTTACATAAGGCATAACTTAGAACTTTGGCACTTTATATTGCCTTTGTGTATGAAATGAGCTATACAAATAAACAGGCCTCTCTTGTTCTCTATTCCTGATATACTGTATGGCTGATTATTACCGTATGTCATTATGTAATTTTATGAGAATTATAATACACTGATGATCCTGGCCGAACAATAGAAAGTAAGTGTGTGAGATTAATGAGTGAGTAAGTGAGTAATTATGAAGTAGTATGATACTTGATAATGTGTCATGATAATTGTTATAAAGCATTAGAAGTTCTTATAACAGTAATCATACAGTGTTATAAGCAAATTATAAGGCATTATAAGTATGCTTATAATGCATTATAGACATGGAATGCTGAATGCATACCACAATTACCAACATTTAAACAAAACATTATACATTTTGAGCAATAAGTAGCCCATGTGCAATCTTGATTAATTTCACACTAACAACTTCTAGTTGCTACTTCCATACAGTAGCCTTTTTCTGTTATGTGAAGTGTATATGTAGCCTGGCTCAAGCCCCTGAATTGCTTAGCCACGTGAAACGAAATGAAAATTAAGGCTGTGTGTCAGGCTAGTGTATATGCCTACTCCACGCTTATTTCAGACATCAGTGTAGTCTGACTGGTTTGTTGCTCTGTGCAAAGCATCAAAGTGGAGGTTTTCTCAACTTTGACGCTTCGCTTTTTGCTGGCTCAACCCTGGTAAAACACGCCGGTCGATTTTCTCCATAGATTTTGGATTGGACCTCGCCGTATTCGTGACAGAAATACGACGCTGGTGTGAATTTGGATATTTTGGATTTTGGATGTGATATGGCATTATATTTTATTTCTAATTAGACAATGACCTTGTAAAATGGTGTCTGTCCAATAGTGTATTAGGATATATAATAACTGGCTTCTAATTAGAGTATGATTTGATATATGTTAAAGTATAGTAATATGGCATTATATGTGGTCTGCATAATTTAGTGTTGTATGGTATTATGTAATATATGGTATCTAATTAGGGTATATCTGTGTTTGTTTACTGTCTAATAAAAACAAAACATTTGTTTTTGTCTAATTTGATACATAGTATAGATTGTGCGAATCGACCACATGGCACACATGGCTTAGTAAAACTGCTCACTAATGAGCAAAATGAAGATAAGGGGACAAAACAGGGAAAAGACACCAAAACGTTTGGAATGAAAAAGCTTCATGTAGATCTTGAAAATAGTGTAATGAAATATAAATTCCATTAAACTATCTTTTTTTTTTCTTTTTACCCCCTTTTCTTCCCAATTTAGTCGTTATGCCAATTGATTACTCCCCACACACATTTATGTGTCGTCACTGCTGTTGTATCCTACTATCCTACCTATCCAGTGAGGAGCTCCCACCGGGAGGACGTAGAGCCTTCGCCCTACTCCTCCCGCCCAACACTCCCTGCTGACAGGTGCCGCCCCAGATCATAGGATTACGTGCAGTGACAAATATCACCCTCCCTGCCCGGGATTCCCTTTCTCGAACACGGGCCAATTTTGTTTCTAATAAACGCTCGACAAAGCCGGATGCACAGTGGATTCAAACCCACAACCTTCATGGTGGTGGGCAGGAAGTTTACCATTGCATCACCCGAGCCCCTGCATTAACTCTTTGACTGCCAGATAAAAAACATTGTTTGCTAAGCCACTTCCAGCGATTTTTCGTTTTCCCTACCTTTTCGACTAGTCACAGAATATTTATCTCCAGTATGATCGTTATGTTATATGTTATAGGCCGTTGAATATAGCATGGCTCGTCAAAGATGCAGAGTAAAACCAGGGAGGGCGTTTTCCCAAATCGAATAACAAGGAAGTGAGTCTTTTAGTCGATATCAAGAAAACGATCATTATTGGGAGGTTAAGTGCAGAATGACTTTTATTTAGCCTTTAGACTGAAGATAAAATGTATAGTCTAAAAGATTATTTTAGTATGAAGTATGGTATATAAAAAGTAATTAAGTACATTTAAAAAATCTAAAAATCTTCCTACCCCTATCCTACAGGGGTAGGAGTAATGTATGTAAGGAGAACAAGTATGCTGTTTACTTGTTGTCATGTTTTTGTTATTTAGTTTTTTTCTTGACCACAAATGTTAAGAATGTTATTTAGATGTTGTTTGGACAGAGGCTAGGTTCATTGTTTACTTGGTATCCTAGTTACATTGCTCTCTCTGCACTCTACTCGTATGACTATTTTACCCTGTTTGTCGACTAGACTAGATTCATACTCGGCTTACTTCGATCTTACACCATTAAGTCGCTTTGGATAAGAGTGTCTGCTAAATGCCTAAATTGAAAATTCAATATCCAATTTCGGACAACAACAAATACGGCTACTACAGTCCCCAATGTCTTTTACAAATAATGGACATGAAAAAAAGATTTCTTCAAGGAAAGAACAACTGATATTAAAGTAATGTTCTGTGATGACTTACACCACCAGTCACATCATTTTCTTTTTAGCGGTGCCAACCGCTCTACACTTGACTTTGTCCGTATGTCCGTCCGTATGAGGACGGGATGAGCACGGCAAAGAAGCAACACATACAAACACACGCACACACACACACACACACACACACACACAGAGATTGCCTATGCCATCTCTCCTCTCATTGGCCACACGTGCCACTGCTTATCAAAGAGGGGTCCAGGGACCCCCAGCGTATGTTATGTCCGTCCGCCTGTTTAAGCACGGGATGAGCACGGGATTTTAAACAGCTATAACTCCAGTTTGCAGCATGCCACCAAGTCCAAATATGGTATGTGGACTTAGACCACCAATAGGGACGAGCATGAATTGCTGAAGTTATCAAAGAGGGGTCCAGGGACCCCCAGCGTATGTTATGTCCGTCCGCCCATTTAAGCACGGGATGAGCACGGGATTTTAAACAGCTATAACTCCAGTTTGCAGCATGCCACCAACTCCAAATTTGGTATGTGGACTTAGACCACCAATAGGGACGAGCATGAATTGCTGAAGCACCGCCCCCTCTGTCTTCCCATTGGCTGGCCTTTAAACAGCCATAACTCAAGTTCGCAGCATGCTAGGGAGTACAAATTTTGTACATGGACTAAAACCACCAATAGGGACGAACTGTAATTACTTAAGCCCCGCCCCCTCTGTCTGCCCATTGGCTGGGCTTTAAACAGCCATCATTCCAGTTTGCAGCATGCTACCAAGTAAAAATTTGGTAAGTGGACTCAGACGACCAATAGGGACGAACTGAAATGAGTTAAGCCCCGCCCCAAAGGCACCGCTTCCTTCACACAGGGTGTGATTTTTATAGATAAGATGATTGCTGACAAACAGGTCTAATATTTAAATGGAGAAAAGGCTGCATCTGAAGTTCTCAAAGTAATTTCTATTGCACCTTGATCTTCACAACACAATTCCAGTCATTCTTTGCTTTCAGTGTCTGTCGATCAATAAAAGGTATACTTGGAGACAAAACAGCTAGTCTTTCGTTGACCGTGTGTAATCTCAAAGAGGACAACAAACAAACACCAAGTTGACAGGTCAAAGTGCAGTAAGTCAACTCCATTTTCAAGGTGGCATTCTTTACTAAAGGGCACTGATTAAATCAACGCAAGCCTTTGACAATTTACTCTGCAACCTGATAATCTGAAAACAACTACATTTTTCACAGCAGCAATCTAATGGAGGCCAATAAAATAGAGTAATAGTGTGTAATAGTAATAAATGAACACATTTGGCTCAGAGGCTACAGCATACTAAAAGTACTTGAATTAAGGCATAGGCTACACATCAACTAGTCAATGACAAGACTCAATCAGGAAGAAATGTACAGTAATTCTGCTGATTTCAGTAGTGGTTAGCTATTGAACACACAGTCATATAGCATGTACACAGGAATCTCGGGGAGCTCTCTGTTCTACGTGCAGAGAAAGTAAACAAGGCTTCAGTCAGTCACACACACACACACACACACACACACACACACACACACACACACACACACACACACACACACACACACACACACACACACACACACACACACACACACACACACACACACACACACGACCGAAACCCATCTCTATAGTCTGATCTCCTACCTGCTCATAATGACACAAATCCGCTTCTTTCCTCCTCCTCCTCCTCTCCATCCATTACAACTAACATTACAGTTGCGGTGTTTTCTCTAATCATATTCATTCACCCTGTGTTTAGCCTGCGACAACACAGACCTCAGCCCTCCAGAACAGCATGGCCATTTTCCCTGGCTGACTGCTCTCCTTTCCTCTGTCTGTCTGTCCCTCCCTCCTTCTCCTCGCTCTCTCTCTCTCTCTCTCTTTTCCCTATCTCTCTCTCTCTCTCTGCCTGGCTGGCAGGCTGTGTTCAGAAAAGAGATACAGATAGAGAGGAGGGGAGGGATAGGAGTGAGTGAGCAGAGGTGGGGGTGCTGCTCCTTTGTTTGAGAGCCACACCATTATCATCTCACTATCTTTCTCTTTGCCTCTGTCTGTCTGTCTGTCTGTCTGTCTGTCTGTCTGTCTCTCTCTCTCTCTCTCTCTCTCTCCATCCCTCCCTTGCGCTCTCTCCACCGCCACCCCTTTCCCTCTCTGCAGTGATGCTAAACCCTGTCCCGACTGTCCATCCCAAATGAGTGTAAGCTACAGTAGCACTCTTTTTCCTCTGTCTGTTCCATGTTTGCCAGGGGAGGGAGGACGGACAGACAGATGGATGGACAGACTGACTGACTGGGACCCAGGGATGACTTCACTTCTTGGGGCTGAAAGAGACCGAGATCCCTCCCTGGTACTGGTACCCTGCGCTACTGTACTGTCCAGCACCAGATGGCCTCGAGCCGACCCGACTGCCCGGAAGCAGCCTTGTCTCAGATTTGCACACTGTCCTCCTTTTGTCTGTCTGTAAACATACACATGGCTTTCTCACTTTCTCTCCAGTCAGCAGAGCCACAAACACACATATGTACACAGACACAGTGCATACTTATGGCCATCACACACACACACACACACACACACACACACACACACACACACACACACACACACACACACACACACACACACACACACACACACACACACACACACACACACACACACACACACACACACACACACACACACACACACACACACACACACACACACACTTTCAGTTCTCCTTAAGCCTATATTTTTGTAAGCACATCCGTCGCTCAACCATAGACACGCTCTGCTGCCTCGTGTTTCGGTTTACAGTTAAATCATCTCCAGTAATAAACCAACATCAGGGCATGTAATACGTATTGTGCCATTATTAAGCACTCGAAAAAGAGAACTGAACTGAACCCTGAAGACAGGGATAAAGGACTGGGTGGCATCATGTCAGGAGCTCCTGTGAACACTACAGCCCCTGGACTGAGTAAGCAGGGGGAAATAATGAGGATTTATTTCTCACCGGTTTGTTCCTCCATGGTGACGGGTGTCTCTCCGTTGGCCAAGGAAAGGCCTACAGACCAGTATGACATGCCTCTTCCTCCTTGTCTTCTGGCAGAGCAGGATGGAGAGGGTGGTTGAAGGAGTGGACCGTGATTCTGCCAGTGATTTGACTCAGTGAAACGTGTCTCAGCACATCATTCATCATCCTGCACAGCAAACACATTAGTGAAGATCAATGTTATGGCTACGCACACATATTCCAATTTACTGTCTTGATCCTGCTCATTCTATACTCATTAAGAAGGTATTCAGTAGTATTTCAAACACAACATTATTAATACATCACTTGAAACATGAGTTTTTTCTGATGACAGGCCTACTGAAGAAGACAAAATGTATATTGTGGAGTTAGAAATTACAGACCCATATCAGTCAGGTTTCAGAGCTAATCATACCACAGAAATTGCTCTCACTTAAGTCTCCACTCTCTCATACAGACATAAATACACGTAAACCTCTGTCATCCACAAAAACTCTTTGATCTCTCTCACTCTCTTTCCTTCTGCCTGTCCATTCCACTCGCTTTCTTTCCGACATCCAGCAAGGGATTTGAAAAGACAAACGTGTAACGGAAACTTGTCTGCCTACATAATACACAAGGAAAAGGCAGGGGAAAGACCTTTTTATTTCAACCTTACAGTTAGTAAGAGGTGTTGGGCTGGGACAACAACATACCTTTTATGAACTTATACCTTGTAAGTCCAAAACTGTCAATTTTCAGGAAATGGGAAAACAAAAACTAGATAGATGTAGTTATTACTAAGTCACAAGTGTTAATACTATTTATTGGTTCAATATTTATAATAACCCAAAGACTTTCAGTTTCACAAAAAGGATGTGTAATCTGAAATAGTGAAATTAGACGATCTACAAGCTCACAAAGCGTCACATCGCGATGTGTTGTGAATTTGCAGATCGACTATTTTCGCTACTTTTGCACAACACTTTTGTACGACGAAGTAAGGCATTAATAATAAATAAAGTTGAAATGTGGAGATACCTTTATTAAACCGAGTGGACAAGGACATCACCTCAGATCACTGAAAGCAGTGTTGTAACAGTGTTATAATATTTATAATGCTATACAGAAGTATAACAGTGACTTTAAAGTAGGTTGATTGTTTTACTTTTTGTTTTATTTTACGATGAATCTGCTTCTACTGCAATTCCACTGTCTACTCTGCACCCACACTGCCCTAAAACTCTTTAGAAATCATTTCAACAAAGTAGAAAGAGTGAGACCAGAGTATGATATTTCAATCCTTAACCACATGAACCCTTGCGTCCCTATTCTGGGGGGCTAACAATCTTTAAGCCCGCAACGACACTTCACAATGCGACGTGTT
This sequence comes from Gymnoscopelus microlampas, assembly GCF_963454915.1. Classification (NCBI taxonomy): domain Eukaryota; kingdom Metazoa; phylum Chordata; class Actinopteri; order Myctophiformes; family Myctophidae; genus Gymnoscopelus; species Gymnoscopelus microlampas. The sequence continues at coordinate 39,989,038 of NC_139962.1, read as the reverse complement.
GTGAACTTACAGATCGGCTATTTTTGGCAAAGAGATTTGGTGTAGAGGTGAAAAAGGAGGGGGCCTAGTATAGACCCCTGAGGGACTCCGGTCAATGAAGTATAATTTAAGTGGTTATTGATAGTAGCTCCTACTGAGAACCACATCAGACAGAATCTAGATGTAGAATGCTCCCCTCTCCTAAGTCACAAACACATTTATACTGTACATGTAATGCCAAAGTAAGAGTTTCTGATTGGTCGGTTTTGACGCATTCAGGTCTTGTGACTCGTCACCTGTGAAATAATAAATCTCATTTTATCTCATCTAAATAATAATCTCATCTTAACATGGCCGGGGTGACGGGGTCCCAGAGTAGAATAGTAGTCCTAACTGCCTCCAAACTTGGCACAAATATCGCTCATGGGTCTGACTATTGGGTAGGCTACTTTTGCCCCTGTTAATTTGCATAAACATTTTATAGTATTATCCCGACATGGGGGTAGCGTGTGTGTGTGTATGGGGGGCTTTCAGGTAGGACGGGGCCAAACGCTCAAAGGGCGCTTTTTTTCCTAGTCATTTTTAGCCCGATAACACTTCTCTTCTACTTTAAATGTTCTTACAGTCCCAAGCTATCACAGGTCCAAGGTCAGCGGATGTGAGCTCTGCTTATCTTAAAACCTCTCTCACTCACACACACAGTGGTGAAACACCCCCCCCCCCACCCTGTGTTCTGATGGGTTCTGATCCACACACATCAGAACACAGGGTGGGGGGGTGTTTAACCACTTAAAGCCTCTATTCTTAGTAAACCAGACCTGAGTTACAACTGCACTTGGACTGCTTTTTTAGGTCTACACCTAATCTCCTCTGCAAAAATAGCAGATCTACAAGCTCACAATGTGTTGTGAGCTGCAGTGTTGCAGCCAATTTGATGTGGTTTATATTTGTATGTGAAGGTGCTGTGATATTACTGAATTGACCTGGGCATAGGCGGGCACTCTTTTCGGGGTACAGACAACCGTGCGTGTTTTCGTTTATTTTCAGTTTGTTTTGAGTTATTTTCGGTTTATTTCTTTATCACAGTTAGTTGTTTAGTTATCAGTTAAACACCCGGCTTTTGTTTTGCTGTCATCATCCTGCAAAATCCAAATAAACATTTTAAATGCACTCAAGAGAAAACCTGATTTACTGTCAACACCACACGTTTGGAAAAGCTTCACACCATATCCCTCACTGGCAATTATTTGTTGTTAGGTTGCCTTCACATGCAGATCTGCTATTTTTGGCAAATCGATTGCAATTATATGTTCTACAAGCAAGTTGTAACAAAGAGTTAGGAGGTTCTTTAAATGCACTGTGAAAACAAAGCAGCATTGCGTTGATGTTGAAAAGAAATTTCACTTTTAAATACTAAAGTATACTTAAAATCAAGTACTCCAATACTTTAAGTCAAACAAATTTGACCGACCAACTTTTGTAGCTTGTAGTGGAGAAATATTTGACCAAGGGTTGTGTACTTCTTTGTTTAGTGAGTGAGTGAGTGAGTGAGTGAGTGAGTGAGTGAGTGAGTGAGTATCAAGCACATATTCATGTCAAAGGGAAATACAATACAGTTCATCAATGTCTAAAGGTAGGAACTTCTGACAGTTGCAATGAGTTTTTAAAGTAAGCAGATGTTAAAGTTTGAAGAGGTTAATTGTTTGTATATATTACTATGATGTCTATATTATACACAATGCTTGTGGTGAACCATCAGGTGTGACTTTCTGATTAAATCACAATAATAACAGTACTAAACAGCCTTTAATCAGGAAACATGTTATAGATTGACTTTTAACCTGAGGCTCAATAGGCTTCCCACACCACTGATAATAGCCTACTTCAGTGGTTCTCAGTGGGAATTTTATAGTGTAGCTTGATTGGCATCCCAGAGATTATATTTTTAGCGGTGCCAACCGCTCTACGTTTGACTCTGTCCGTATGAGCGTCCGTCTGTCCGTCCGTCCGTATGTTATGAGCACGGGATGAGCACGGCAAAGAAGCAACACATACAAACACACGCACACACACACACACACACACACACACACACACACAGACTTGGAGATTGCCTATGCCATCTCTCCTCTCATTGGCCACACGTGCCACTGGTTATCAAAGAGGGGTCCAGGGACCCCCAGCGTATGTTATGTCCGTCCGCCCGTATGAGCACGGGATGCGCACGGGATTTTAAACAGCTATAACTCCAGTTTGCAGCATGCCACCAAGTCCAAATTTGGGATGTGGACTTAGACCACCAATAGGGACGAGCATGAATTGCTGAAGTTATCAAAGAGGGGTCCAGGGACCCCCAGCGTATGTTATGTCCGTCCGCCCGTATGAGCACGGGATGAGCACGGGATTTTAAACAGCTATAACTCCAGTTTGCAGCATGCCACCAAGTCCAAATTTGGTATGTGGACTTAGACCACCAATAGGGACGAGCATGAATTGCTGAAGCCCCGCCCCCTCTGTCTTCCCATTGGCTGGCCTTTAAACAGCCATAACTCAAGTTCGCAGCATGCTACGGAGTACAAATTTTGTACATGGACTAAAACCACCAATAGGGACGAACTGTACTTACGTAAGCCCCGCCCCCTCTGTCTGCCCATTGGCTGGGCTTTAAACAACCATCATTCCAGTTTGCAGCATGCTACCAAGTACAAATTTGGTAAGTGGACTCCAATAGGGACGAACTGAAATGAGTTAAGCCCCGCTTCCTTCACACAGGGTGTGATTTGTTTAGATGAGGGGGTCATTGATCAGTTGGCCTACTGTATAAACAAATAATGCATTAGGAAGAAGGGGGATACAGATACACAATACAATATTAGTAAACTATTTTACTGTACACCTCTAATGACAAATGCAGTGGTGTAAAGTAACACAATAAATTTACTCAAGTACTGTACTTGAGTACAATTCTGAGGTATTTTTTACTTTACTGGAGTATTTCCAATTTTCAGTACTTTTACTTCTACTCCACTACATCTCAGAGACAAATATTGTACTTTTACTCCACAACAATTATTTGAAAACCTTTGTTACTAGTTACTTTGTAGATTTGGATTATTATTACAAAACATATACTACTCACTACTACTCACAACCCTATATGCATTTCGGTCATTTGAAAATAGCCGATCTACAAGCTCACAACAATGCATGCATTGTGAGCTTGTAGATCTGCTATTTTCAAAAGATTTTTATAAATTTGAAAACTTGTGATATATGGGACGTTTCTGCATAATGAGTTCCACTTTTGGTACTTTAAGTACATTTTTGATACCAATACTTTTGTACTTTTATTCAAGTAATTTTTGAATTCCGGACTTTCTATATTTCTACATCTGTATTTCTATATTGCAGTATTGATACGTTTACTTAAAGTAAAGAATGTGAATACTTTTTCCACGACTAGACAAATGCAATGCTGGTTGCAATGGAGCCATGCAGAGCAACACTACCACTGGACAACTGAGAAGCACGAAAGCTGAAACAGACGTGACTCATTTTTTCTTACCATTATTATTCAGTGGTACATACGCTCGCGCGCAGATACGCACGAAATCACACAGGTTTGACAACAAAACATATTGCTTGTTATTTAATGACACGCAGTGAAACATTACAGTCATAAACTATGAGGACTGGCGACAATAAGACTGAGGGGATTCCTCCTGTCTGAATGAATCCAAAAACGTCAGCTGTGTAATGTAGAAAACGCATCGCACAGACTTTGTGCCACTTTTCCAACGTGTCAACAAACCATGAGAAAACCCCATGAACAATACGCCCAAAACTTGTTGCACACTGTTGTAGTACTGTAATATATATCATTAAGGCAACCCACACATTACAAATTGTTTAGTTTACTCACCGCGTCGGTAAAACCTTAAGTGACGCACATTTTAAAGTAATTTCTCTTCTCTCTCTCCCAACGCAGAATGAAACAGACAGACAGGCAGAGATTGGAAACTGAACTTTTACTTCCTGATTCCACAGCCTGATTCCAACCGTGCTGCTGCTGACAGTTCACTGTGCACCATGCATTGTCCTCCAACACACTATTGTTTTGTGTTGTGGTGCGTGTGCGTGCCAGTGGTGGAAAAAGTACTCTAATCTTTTACCTAGTAAAAGTATTAATAATGCAATGTGGAAATTCTGTTACAAGTAAAAGTCCAGAATTCATAAAAGTACAAAAGTATTGGCATCAAAATATACTTAAAGTTCCAAAAGTACAAAGTACTCATTATGCAGAATCACATTTCACAAGTTTTCAAAAAAGAAAAAAAAATACATTTGAAGATAAAATGACTGAAACAGAATGTTTTTTCCCCCTTTTATTTAGAATTCTATATTAAATATAAAATGTTGATGACTAGACATGTGAGGATAGGTTTCATGTGGGTAATAATAGAAGCCTAAAGCAGGCTATCAAAAATAACACCCAGTCTAATAGTAAGAATGAAAGAGAATAGACATCCTTAGTCAACTTAATAGAATTTCAAACCATTGGCCTGTGCCACGTGACCATCTTGTATTATTCTCGTCTCATGAGCGGGTAAAATGACACATTCATGGTAAAATAGACACTATAAAAGAGGGTGAAATTAGCTGTCATGTTGACACTGCCCATGTTATGATGGATCCTCTCTGTTACAGTATTTGAAAGTTACCACTGAGGTAAATATTACCTCATTTTGGAATGGGAAACAGAGTTCCTTCCAACATTTGAAAGAGGGAACATTCATATTAGAATCAAACAATAGGCTACTCATAACAATTCAACAGCAACAAAAACGTATTCTGCATTTGTCAATGACTGAACATTTACAAAAGATAAACAGAAATGTCTTGAGTCTTGTTTCTCTGCACATCAGATCTTATCCCTTGTATGTCCTTTGAAAAATAGTATTATCATATTATCATACAACTGGCTACTGACCATTGTGCTGCAATGCAAGTGAAATGTTTGAATTCACAAACAGATACAATCAATTGTTACCTAAATACATGCAAAGAAAAAATAAAATGTTTTTTTTAGACATAATTGTAGCCTCATTTTCTAACACATTTATGTCCTACAATCTGCTCTATGATCTCATGAGAAAGAACTGGACAGGTGAGCAGTTGTAAGAAAGAGAACAAGGAAATAAAGGTTGTACTTTCTTTTCTTTTTTTTCAGCAACTGGTGACAAGAGAATCCCCACATGATTTGGTGGGGGTTCCCCAGATGACAGTGAAGTGACATTTTAAGGACGTTCAAGACCTTTTTAATACATGAAAAAAAAAAGAAAAGAAAGAAAAAAGACCATTACTGCATCAAAGATAAACAACTAACTATACTATAAGAATTGTGTATTTTCTATTTTCACAATATTTATCTGTGGAACCGAGTCAAACAAAATGTAATGCCTCAACTCCTACAATTCCAAGTGCTTGTCAGGGTGGGGGGTCCCCAGTTCAAATATGATTATTTTGGGGGTCACGGCCTAAGAAAGGTTGAGAACCAATGGAATAAAGTTCCCACAGACTGGCAGACGTGAAGACACAGAGACAGACAGGGTGAAGGAGGGGAGTACTGCGATGTGGTCCATGATGAGAAGGCGGGGGGGTGGGGGGGGCGGTGCTCAGCTGTGTGTGGACGATGTGTGGTCTCACAGGGTCTCACTCAGTTTAATGGTCACTGCTTTCACCTCAGTGTATTCTGCCAGGGCGTATTCACCACTGAGGAAAAACAGAGGCATAAACATTTTGAAGAGTGAAGATGAGAAACAAGCAGATTGTCGTATAATTCAAATAATAATGAACAGTGTGGATAAGGAGAGGTGGTGAATGATCTTACAGTTCTCGTCCATTACCGGACATTTTGTAACCTCCGAACGGGGCCTGGGCGTGGAGGGCATTGTAACAGTTTACCCTTGAAAAGAAAAAAGAAAAAAGACAAAGAGAGAGAGAGAGAGAGAGAGAGTGAGAGAGAGAGAGAGAGAGAGAGAGAGAGAGAGAGAGAGAGAGAATGAGACAAGTATAGAGAGAAAGGGAGAGAATGAGTTCACTTTTCACCTAAGACCAATCCTCAGGCACTTGTGGGCCACAGTCTAAAAGTTAAACATTGGCGATTATATAAAACCATGTTGGTTAAAGTGTAGTATAGTATGGGTAGCTAAGCAGAAGCACATCACATGCATGTGTTGCCACTTTATGTCACTCCAGTCCACACAGATTCTTCATCTCCCACTTTTCCAGCTCAAACAGAGAATCTTTGTCTGTAAGACCCACTAGTGCCACCTTGTGGTCTGTTTTCATAACTACAAGCCACAAATGAACGTTCCAGCATTACGCTGTGGATCATGGGGCCGTGGTGGGGCAGTGGTGGACAGTAACAGAGTAAATGTACTTGAGTACTGTACTTAAGTAGATTCTAAGGATCTGCACTTTACTTGAGTATTATATTTTTTTATACTTATTACTCTTACTTGAGTAAATTTCCAAGACAAATATTTTACTTTTATGAGTACATTACTAGGAAGTCTGTAGAAGTACTGAGTACTTTTAAGCCCACTCCACACCAATGATTCACCATGCAACTCCTTGCAACATGTAACTACTTGCAACTACTTGCAACCATTATCCCCAATGGCAGTTGCAAGGAGTTGCATTGGTGCAGTTGACCTTAAAACGGTTTTGTTGCAAGGAGTTGTGACTAGTTGCATTGGTGTTTTTTTTCTTCCCTAAAATGCAATTGGCCACACGTCTGCTCTCACACTAGCCGTGTTTCTGGCTTCTCCCCCTCGCTCTCCTCTTTGTTACATCTTGTATGGGTGTATAGGAGTCAAATTATTTAGTTCTGGTTGCTCAGTATTTTCTATGTTTTTATAGGTGTTTCTGCAAGCTTTGTATAACGCAGTGGTTCTACAATCAAGCACATCAGTGCATGCAGTGCAGGTGGTTACAGAGAGTTACAGTACTTCTCTGAAACAAGAGTTACAAGGTCCTATAAATTCATTGTGAAAACATTACAGCAATTCATTGATATAAAATATATAAATTAAGAAATGTACTTCACTTTTACTTTTACTTGTACTTTAAGTATTTATCAAAGCATGTACTTTTGAATACTTAAGTATATTTAAAAGCAATGACTTTTTTTTATTCTTACTTGAGTAACATTTTGACTGAGCTACTTTTACTTGTAGTGGAGTAAATTTGACCAGGAGTATCTGTACTCTTAAAGTACGGGGGTCGAGTACTTCGTCCACCTCTGCGTGGGATGTAGCAGTGGAGTTAGGAAAGTATTTCAGTGAGTGAGCCAAGATAATAACCATGTAATGCCTGATTTATACTTGGTTTATACCTGGTTTATAGCCAATTTACAAGCTCACATTGCGCTGAGATGCGTGGTGAGCTTATCAATCGACCGGCACACAATTAAGTATAAATCACCATCACCACTAAGTAAGTGGTTAGGACTTAGGAGAGGATGGATGGTGAGTAGGAGTATCTTACCAGACAGTGCCTGTGTCCAGGGCAGCAGAGACAGATAGAGCCCGGTCCATACTTCTAGTGAACACTGCTGCCACAAGTCCATACTCAGTGCTGTTGGCCCTGTCTATCGCCTCCTGCTGGCTTTTAAAGCTAAATATACACTGCACCGGGCCAAAGATCTACAAATGTACAAGAACGTAATACAGAAGGGAAACATTATTATTTTTTAAATTGAATCAACAATTCAAGTGTGTGTGTGTGTGTGTGTGTGTGTGTGTGTGTGTGTGTGTGTGTGTGTGTGTGTGTGTGTGTGCGTGCGTGCGTGCGTGCGTGCGTGCGTGCGTGCGTGCGTGCGCGCGCGTGCGTGCGTGCGTGCGTGCGTGTGTGTGTTTGTAATTTATGTATTTATCAATATTTTATTTGGAAAATAAAAAATATTTGGGCAAACCACAGGGGCAAACACAATGTGTAATTCAACCAGACATCCACAGGGTGTCAGTCTTGTGCACCATTATCACTCTACTACTCCTGTGACTAAATGAATTTCATGAATGAAGCTGGATGTTGTATATCTGCACCTCCTCCTTGGCAATGCGCATGTGGTCTTTGACCCCAGTGAAGACAGTAGGCTGGAGGAACAGGCCAGTTTCATCCAGGGCCACCCCTCCACACTCCAGCCTGGCTCCCTCCTTCTTCCCACTCTCAATCAGCTCCATGATTTTATCAAACTGCTGCCGGTCAATCTGGAAGCAACACACAAAGACACACAGACACTTTCAGTGGGCAAGGGTGGGAAGAAGGACTTCAAAAGTGGGTGTGTAAGAGGGGGTTTAGGATTTGTGTTAAATAGCTCTATACCCCCATAGTAATCATTGCTATAGAGTGTTAACAGGGTCTCCCTGTCTCTCCATCTCTTTAGTAAACTGAAAATAAATGTTTAGGTCTAGAAAATATCAATTTAATCCAATCAGGAGAGAGAACTCCTACAGGATACAGCCAGGAAACAAGTGAAATTGGAAGTGATGAACCCCAAACAATTAGGAGACAAAATTGGAATTGAAACACAATAAAATTGAAGCTGATAAATGGGTTCTCTCTCCTGATTCGATTAAATTAGTGACCCACCTGAAGATATATTTTCTGTATATTAAAGAGCTGGACAGACGGGGAGACCCCTGTTATTGACCAAACATTCTATTGCAACGATTACTATCAGAATATAGAGCTTTAAAGCTGCACTATATGTAACTTTCCTCTTCTACCCCGGATTTGAACCTGGGTCTCCTGCGCAAGTGCTGGCATTTTTACCATCGAGCTAATAGAGCCTGACTGCTTCCTCAGGGGATAAATTGAAACTTGACCTTCAGGTCAAAATTTGTGTCAAACCATAAATAGGATCGTGTCAAAGGTCATGTCTCACCTAGACCTGAAAATAGCAGATCCACAGGATCACAACCTGTTATGATGCGACACATTGTGAGCTTGTAGATCTGCTGCTATTTTCATCATTATTGATTTTTTCTTTTTCTTTTATTGTTTTGGGGAAATATCTAAATTTGAAAAACACAGCAATGCATTGATATTAAAAAAGAAAAAGCTAGATTCAAACTATAATTTGATTTGTTTCAGAAATCAATACAAGGATATATTATAATAACACTGGCGGAAGGGATATATATTACAACACTGCTCCAAACCATAGAGGATGCCATCTATAATTTATTAAATTAATATCATTTATTATAATAATGTATTTCAGAATCAAAGCTGAATGTCTCTTCCAGTGCTATCTTACTGTGCTGTACAGTAGTTTCGACGTACCTGAGGTCCGTGTGTTGTCCTTGGGTCCAGTGGATCTCCTATGACGATACTCTTGGCGCTCTCTACACTGCGACGGACAAACTCCTCATAGATGCTCTCTTCCACAAACACGCGGGAGGCAGCGGTGCAGCATTGACCCTGGTTGTAGAAGGACCCTTTCTGGGTCTCCTCAACAGCCAACTGCACTGCATCCACATAACAGAAATAAATGTATCCATCATGAGGAGATTGGTCATAAACGGAAGTTATCCAAAAGTTCAAAATGATGGTCTTCAAGCTGTTTTATTTGTATTTTTACAAACCAGTGCCTTATAGCACTTATTTTGATACATAAAATATATAATAATAATTGAGTGCTGCCCACAGAGGAGAGCGGGGGGAGGGGGGAGTCAAGGGTTAAGTGTCTTGCTCAGGGACACATCGCCCGGAATCGAACTTGGGACCTTGCGCTTCCCAGACGGGCTTCAGCTATGGTCCACAAATCACCACAAGCACTCCTCCATTACCATAGCTATCACCCTATTAAATGCAGCAAGGTGGAGGTGATAGTGGTGACAGTTGACAAATTGTTGGGTTTTTATTTAACTATAATTAGTTTATTGCACAGCAGCCCTTTTAAGCAGAACGGCTGATTACTTAGCTTTATGTGTTTAGTATCGTTTTATGTGTTTTTAACTGTTTTATGTGTTTATTACCTCCACCAAAGAGGTCATGTTTTCTTTACTGTGTGTGTACTTTCCACTGTCTGAAACTATGCTGCAAATCTGCTGCAAGTGAAAGGGACAAATATATTTTTTTAAATTCTTTATCTTTAAAATGTGGTTTCTGTTTGTCTCTCTTGAACAAACTGTGTGGAAAAACCTAAAACTAGCTATTATGAAGTTTCAGTATACTAATACTGATGACTCACAATGGCAAACATAATATACAAAAATAATCACATTATCGTAGTCTTTAGTCTACCAACATACTGTACATTTACTGTAGTGTGTAAATGCATCTCTCTTTCTCTCTGACGCACGCACGCACGCACCCACGCACGTACGCACGCACGCACGCACGCACGCAAGCACGCACGCGCACACGCGCACACGTGCACACACACACACACTCACATCTCCTTTGTTGGATGTCTCCATTGTTGCTTTTAGAGAGACAGAGACCAAAACCACATCACTTACAGTCTGAGTCAGCAAAGACAATGCATGGGTTCTTCCCTCCCAGCTCCAGAGTCACTCTTTTCAGATTACTTTTGGCTGCTGTCTCTTTGATCAGCTGGCCGACCTGAGCACAAGCAGACAGCAGGACACATACAGTACAGGCCGGAAGTCATGAATCAACGTGTCATATATGATACTCATTTGCATGTCCCTAATAAAAGAGATGGAGAAGATCAGTATCAGTTGCAGGGATGTGAGACTTATTGAAAACATGTGTCTGTTCATATGAAAAATTACTGTATCACTGCAGTGCAGAGATCATAATACCACATTTTAAAGTATAGTGTTATGTCCAGTTATGTGAACATAATATACATAATATACATAATAATAATAATAATAATAGGTTTAATAAAATGCTGTTGTCAGTGACAGAAAATGAATGAAAGGTTTTTTAAATCTGATTTAGTAGTATATATTATAATACAATTGATAAACTATTTTATTTATGTGCCTTTCTATATACAATAGTTGTATTTCACAGTTTTACATTTTAATATACAAACTGAGACAAGAAAGTGAAATTGTTACCCAGAGTAAAATATTCATCTCAGTACATAATTTCTACTGGAAAACTAAATACTCCAGACATCAATCACAGGAACAACATTACGAGATTCTACAGCCACATAATAAATAAACTTTGACAAAACCTTATTCAAACTGCTGAATTCTTATTAGATATGAAGATCCACTTCACATTCAATTGTAAACATATGACACTGTGGTGCCAGTAGTACATTGTCATCCATACCTCTGTAGAGCCAGTGAAAGCCACTTTGTTGATGCCCATATGGCTGGCAATGGCTGCTCCGGCTGAGGGGCCGAACCCTGGCACAATGTTCACCACTCCAGGGGGGAATCCCGCCTGACATGGCAACCCAGAAGGCATGTTAGTGATTAGGAGCAGAGTGGCTCCTTACTCGGAATAATCATTACTAAAACATGATAAAAGGGAAGCAGTCTAATCACATAAGACCTGGGCATAAACCCAGATTCTTTTGGACTAATGGGCTGTCAGTGAAACCCTGATAGTTTAAAATCTAACGTCCCTCAGCCTCCGGCTTGGATCATTCATACTCTCTCTGCACATAGCATCTGCACACAGGACTTAACGTCTGACCTCTTTGATGAGAGCACCAACGTGTAAGGCCGTGAGAGGCGTCTGCTCTGCTGGCTTGATGACCACAGTGTTTCCACAGCTCAGGGCTGGTGCTATCTTCCACGTGAACATCAGTAGGGGAAAGTTCCACTAGTGTAAAGAGCAAATACAGTGCATCGTACACACAAAGTTAATATACCTTCAGCTGTACACATCAGCTTAATCAATACTGTGCAATTATCACGGTAAACTCTAAAATATACCTGCAAGGTCCATAAGGGTCAATTTGTGTCCATCTTTACATTATCAGAGTTCAATTCACACCACCATTTAGCAAATAGAGAGCATTCTAACTCCCCTTCTGTCACTTTGACGACGTTCCAGACAGATTCTTTCACAGCGGTTTCTAATGTAAGATGTTGAGCAGACTCAATCATTGCAACAAGCGATGATTCAAAGTGAACACCCTTTACAAAAAGAGCTCATTTATTTTCCAAGTTGGAAACAAATGAACACATAATCCGGCACTCAAACACAAATTAGACAGCAATATATGTGAACGGTGTATGTTTACTGTTTAGGCATTGTTAACTTTTATAGCACTTTGGATACAGTCATCACCATTAAGGGAGTTTGGGATCTCGGGCAGAGAGAAAGGTTTCCTGTTTTCCTTTGACAATGACTCATGCTGTGTGTCTGCCAGTAGTACTTTTAGTAATTACACAACGTCCTTCAGTATAAATTTCACTTTTATGATATAATCTCCCATGTCAAACAACAGCCGTTTTGTTCCTTTGTTGCCAAAGCAACATTAGAAGATATAGGCTCATGCACAATAGATAAAGCTGAATGGCCGTATTCTGTCAAGATGTAGGAATTATACTCTCTCGTGTCTGGGTCGTCTGTGACAAAGTGCAATGTGATACAACACAAGACTAAACACTGCCCCACCCTAAATCTGATGAAGTTATTATCAAAAGAAAAAAAGAAAGAAAAACATATATTCCAATGTGTGAAAGTATATCCAACTAACAAAGCATTCTAGCGATGTGTTCGTGTAAGAGTACACTTTGAGGGATTAGGAGAGAGTAGGTCTTGTTAGGGAGGGCTAAGATTTAGCTTGGGTTTCTGGTACATTCACCAGGGTTTTCATTTCGCTTCCACATTGAGCCTGGGCTTTTGAATTAAGTTCAGCTGCCTTGCTAACACAATTTATGTTAAAGGCTTCTCATGAAACCAAGTGTACAATGGTTCCAATTAGGCCTGAATATGCTTCCCAGAAAACCTATGATGATACATGAAAATGATTGGGCCATTTATTTTAAGAATTAAAATGACTTACATTTGAAGATCCAATTACAATGAGTAGCCAGATATAGTGACAAAAAGGCATGCATAATAGCTATTAATTGTATTAAGCACTGCATGCATGCCAGACCAGTCTTATACCATAGTGAAGAGTTATGTTATTTGCACATACAGGCCTATCATTTTGGCAGGACAAGTCACATACTGTACCATTGATTTGGATTTGGAGGGTTATTAATGATTTACTGAACATTATGCAATGGTCTCTTTCTTTATGCCATTAAAATGGACCACTGAAGCAAATAGTCTATTCTTGGACAACATGAAAAGAGAACCTATTCCCTCTTCTGTAAGAACAGACAAAATAAGCACACGCACAACACACACACACACACACACACACACACACACACACACACACACACACACACACACACACACACACACACACACACACACACACACACACACACACACACACACACACACACACACACACGTCCTGAAATGTTTATATGTAATTGTCTCCACTCTGAGTTAAGCCTTTTTCACACTATGCCAAAGTAATATGAAAACATTATTACTCATAGATTAAAAACAGATCCCTTTTTTACTTACTGGAATGATGGCTCCACATACGCCAACAGGCTCATGCTTAGTGAAACACATAACACTATCATCTGTAGAAAAGGACAAGCAACAAAAACACTTACTTGATTTTGTCTGTTTTGTGCGTGTGACGTATAACTGTATATTCATTTTCTGTGTATATAACATGTTCTGTGTATATAATTCCTTTTATATTTCTAAGCTAATACTACATTTTAATCTTGGTTAATATAAGTTACCATTCTGCACAGCACTCACATAGATGACAGACAAACAACATGTTCCAATTTTTAACATACTAAAAACATTGTTGTGTGTATGTTTGTGTGTGTGTGTGTGTGTGTGTGTGTGTGTGTGTGTGTGTGTGTGTGTGTGTGTGCGTGCGTGCGTGCGTGCGTGCGTGCGTGCGTGCGTGCGTGCGTGCGTGCGTGCGTGCGTGCGTGCGTGCGTGCGTGCGTGTGGCTGCCTTCATCTCTGATTCAGGACACTCTAGTCCTGGACTATTAGGCCTACTGTTTATGTAGAAATGTGTCCCTTAACCTTTTTGGAATGAAGGGGCAATTAAACACCCCCCTGTACCCCCCCCCCTCCCTTTTATAATTGGGGCACAGTGAATTGGTTTAACCATGCCTCTTTCTCTACACTGCAATACCTCTGATCTGCATCCCACTGTAAACCAGTAGACAGCATGAACACACAGCTCTCATTCTTCTTTGATGTGTGGGGTAAATCGACTCTCACACTCCTGCAGTTTGCCTTCGTCACTATATGTGACATTTTTAAAGATTATCATACTTACATACGCTTTTTTAGACAGGATGGTGTGTAGAGAGAGAGAGAGAGGAACTTGAGAGAGAGCAAGGGGGGAAATGCAACACAGGTTTTTTGCAGCCAGAATCGGGGATGTTGCGATTACAGTATTGTTCTACTATCTGGTCACCTGTACCGGCGAGGCCCACATATGTGACAGTTTTAGACGGTCCTTACTAGTATACAGATGTGTCAAGTCAAGGGCAAATATGATAATTGGTTAAATATGACCTCTCGCACTACACTGTGACCTTCTCCAGTTTCCTGTGGCGGCAGAATGTGAGGGTGATCGCAGACAGGGTGACTCCCTCGTCACAATGCTCATCCCCAACTCTTTTCATCTTCCTGTTAGTGGGTGAGCCCACGCCATGCAGCTTATCAAAGGTTACATTTACATAGCGAGGAGTGGACATGGAACATCCCACACAAAACATACTGTAGGTTGCGGGAATTGCTCTCGTTACGTGCGCACGCACGCACGCACGCACGCCACGGAGGGTCAGGTAGACAGCCTCTGGCCAAGCTTTGGCGGGCTTGGAAACTTATTTTCAAAAGTTATTTTATTTTCAAAGTTACTCACACATATTCCCTCTGATTGAGTTATGCCTACAGCCAAGCTGTATCCTCGACATGACACTTAAATCACCTCAACGATCTGAACATGAGAAAAGGAAAAAAAATAATGTTACTAATGTTGCTAGTATATAGTATAAAAGCTTGGGATTACTGGCTGCCTTGTGGCTCCTGACAGATAGTGGCACGGGCCTCAGAGGCATTGAACAAGCACTGATGTGGAGTGTCTGATTGTGGGCTAATCCCTATAGACGGTCGCACCTCACTGATTACCATCTCAGCCTCTTCCTCTTTCTTTGTCCTCGGCGGCCTTTCGTCTCTCAGCGCTCTATTGGAATCTAATCGAGAGGAAAGAGGGGAGCGTGTTTTGTCTATCCAACGTCCTGCAGTGGCTGCAGAGACGCGGGATGGGTCCGATGGCTGATGGGGGGAATGTTGCGTTGTGTTAAGAGGCTGGATGAGATGCCACCCATGGCTGTGGACAATCCACCGACTGATGGTGACTTCAGCTCTAATTAACTTGCTTCCTTGCAGCGCTACTGAATAAGTGGGCTAATAAAAGCACCGGGGGGGACGTCCATTAGGAATCATTGTGCATGTCACATAGGAGAAGAACACAGACCTTTCTTTGTAAACACCACCTACATGAGCAACAGTGACTCCATTTCCTTTTAGGAAGGGTTAAAGGCAGCGCGTGCATACTCACCTACAGGCAAACTTTTGCCATGTATCTTATCAGCCCAGCCGGCATAGTAGCGCAGGGTTTTGATGCTGCCGTCCAGGTCGATGAAGAAAGACTGTAAGAAGGGTTTTCCTGTGTCCATGGTTTCCAGGGTCTAGAGGAGCAAAATAGGTAATGTCACCAATCAAAACTTCACTTCATTAGAATGATATGAGTGACAATGCCCTCAATATGATCAAACTCAGCTATGTAAAGCATCTTTGACTGTCCAGAAATGTATTATTATTATTATTATTATTATTATTATTATTATTATTATTATTATTATCATTATCTGTCTGTCTGTCTGTCTGTCTGTCTGTCTGTCTGTCTGCACACTGTCCATTTAACAGCATGATTTACATTCAGGATTTAGCAATGTATAGATTTATATATACTGTCAATAAAGAAAGTGTACTGATTTTCACAGTTCTTTCTTGAGGTCGTCTGCCAGTCCACTGGTTGCTACAAAACAACATTTGTAGAACAATGTGCAACAACTGTACATAGTATACTAGGAACTTAATACACTGCATAAATTCTCAGTTCCAGGAAGAACAATTATAATAATGATTACAATAATGATGAATTAATCTCAGTCTAGAGGAAGGCAGGCTGTTCTGCATGGCTGCAATAGCTGGCGAGGCCATTCATACAGTATGTGGTGCCAAGGGTGGTGCTATGGGATATCAGCCACGGCCGTGAAATACAGTTGATCCATTCCTATGTACTGTAGAAAAATACGCACCCATAGTCATGCATGCAAAACTAACTGAACATAAAACCTCAGATACATAAGTGCATGAGGCTAGCTGTAATAACTAAACTCAAATACGTCATCTGAAAGAGAATAACATTTGGATTTCAATCAACTCAAACTTGTGATGAAACCCATACTATATGTACATCATAAGATAACGTGTGTCAAACATAATCTGTTCTGTCATTGTATATCCACATCTCTCCAGACCCCCTACCCCATCCCCCCTGCCCTCCCTCCTCACCACCACCAGTGTTTATTGAAGTAATTTTAAAAAACACAATGGAAAGATCAAACGAGGCAAAACACTGTGGCTCTGAAGTCCTGACAGATAGCTTTTTACTGCATTTATATTAGCTAAATCTGGCATTTATTTCCCCAAACAGAGCAGGGATTTTAGTATAATTAGCCCTACCCCTGAACACTACCACTCCAGGACATGTTTGCAATTAGAAGTCACATGCAATCTCATAATACTACTTCATGCGCATCTGTAAGGATTCGTTTACATCTGATGCTTAATGCAACCTGGCAGTTCAACAGAGTGAAATGGCACAGGAATGAGGGTTTCCTTACAAACAAAATCTGACAGTAAAAAGAAAAGCAAAATCAAGTAGGCATCCCTAGTGGCAGCGAGAGAGAGAGAGAGAGAGAGAGAGAGAGAGAGAGAGAGAGAGAGAGAGAGAGAGAGGGGGGGGGTGGCATGACATCATGTGGTAATGTAAAGGGTGATTTACAGTGGTATTATATGAAACTGTTGCGCAGCGCTACGGCACCAAACTTGTAGATCAGATATTTAAAGTGTGCAATACCATCATGCAACCAATACAAATCAGGCATAACAAGTTGATATCAACACAATAAGTGCTCTATGCAAATTATTTTATAAGCAAAGTTGAGTAAGGCAAGATATTAGGCTACACTAGGCTATGCCTACTGAATACACGCACGCACGCACGCACGCACGCACGCACGCACGCACACACACACACACACACTTACTACTACTAAAAGCTCATTTTGAGTGAACCAGATCCAACCCCAACCGGTGTAAAGTAACTAAGTACATTTACTCAAGTACTCTACTCCACTACATCTCAGAGGCAAAATATTGTACTTGTTTGTGTCGCATCACAACGCATTGTGAGCTTGTATCTGCTATTTTCAAAAGATTGTTATACATCTTTAACTTGTGAAATGGGACATGCTGTACAATGAGTACTTTTACTTTTGGTGGGCTACTTAACATTTTGATGCCAATACTTTTGCACTTTTACTCAAGTAAATTTTGAATTGTGGAGTTTACACAGTAATTTCACATTGTGGTATTGATACTTTTACTTAAGTAAAAAAAAAGTACTTTTTCCAACACTGACCCCAACCTAATAGCTTTATAAAACCTGTAGTAAGAAATGTCTCATACCGCTAGAAGTACCCGGTCCCTCTCGATCAGGTCGGCCAGTTTGTGCAGCAGTCTGCCGCGGCTGGACACGTCCATCCTGCGCCAGGGCGAGCCTCTCTGCCCCGCAGCCCTGGCTGCCTCCACCGCCAAGTCAACATCTGCCTGTGGACACGAAACACAACAGTAAATATGGCCTAATAATTAGGTTTGAATTGTGGGTTTCAACGTCAAAAAAAACGACCACATACTCGCTCACTGGACACAACTTATTTAATTGGATATCGGTTATTTTCGACGAGCAACACGGCCGTGCGACGAAGCATAAATGTTATAGAGCGTTGGTTTCCAAGCTAGATCAACCATAGAGTAGGCCAGTGTTTCCCAAACACTGGTTCGGGACCCATTTGTGGGTCGCAGACAGATTTTTATGGGTGGAGTAGCCTATATATCGTGACCCATGAAATAACAATTTTAACAATACATTTAAAAAAAAAAGTGAAAGCAAAACTTTTCGGAAATTACAAGAATTTCAAACGTTTTTCAAAATAACTTCATATTTGAAAAAAAGACAGAAACTTTTAAGCTGTAGCCTATTGAAAATAGCAGATCTACAAGCTCACAATTGTCTTTTGGGTCTCGAGCGAAAAAGTAAGTAGGGAACCAACCAGTGCTGTAGGCCCATGTGTAACCAACCTACTTTGTCCGCTTCCTCTACATCACAGATTTTGACACCTGTTGCTGGATTAAACGTTGGAAACGTCTTTCCTTTGATGGATGCGTGCCATTCGTTGTTGATAAATATCTGCAGGAAAGGGGGAATCATGTTTTACTGGCAATACAGCCTATACCATATGATTAAATAAAGTAAACACGTAGGCAAATTATACTTCCTATAATGCCTATTGTAATGATGTGAGTGTGTTGGCATTTCCCAAGTGAAGACAGCCTATACGAATTAATTTTGACATGCAGAGCCACCTGCTGTTAGAGTAGTTAAGCTGCAGAAATGTGAGGAATGATGTATAAATGGTGGCACTGGCTGTAATTATAAAAACACGATATTTTTCCTTTGTTTATTTATTGTTTTAACTTTGTTTCTTTTTTTATTTTTTATTTTTGCACATTAATAATGTAACAGTTTCATCTTAATTAGTTCATGGGACGTGCCATAGATGGAAATGGGAAATCATGCATGCCTTCACATTGAGGGAACCACAAAAAGAAAATAATGTAATAAATATTCCCTTTTACCTTGGTGTTCTTGATCTCCTGGACTTTGACAGGCTGGGGTAAAGGCAGAACATGCGGGGTCCCCTCGGTGGTCACCCCGTTCTCTGTAGTTCCGTTGTGGGCCATTCTAAATGACGGGTGGACAGTCCACTACCAGTCTGTATTATAAATGACGGGTATACAGTCCACTACCAGTGTGTGTGTGCGTGTGTGTGTGAGCGTGTGTTAGTGATCGGTCTACTGAACAATGTCAGCTCATCCAGTGGGTTTTATAAGAATGTGTGGAGTTCCTCCCTCAACACAGAGCAGTTGAGGATAGAGCCCAACTCCGCCCCATCAAACATATCTAGAGCCCTTATCTGACGGAATAGCCTTACTCCAGCAGCAGCATGTAGGCCTATATATGCAAATATCTCTCAAATATTTTAAATCATATTAAACAATAATGTCGATTGCGCCTTGCGCCTATAAGTGTGTGTGGTATGATCATGTCCACCTGATTTCACATATCCTAATGTAAAGTCAATGCAACCACATGACAGGTTCTGTAGACAATAATTGTCACCGCCAGGCCGAAAGGCATGGCCATGATTACACATTTGCACCCTGTCCGTTTGTGTGTACCTCTGTGAACAGCTAATCTCCGGCACTGTTGCCTTGATCACAGCAGAATTGTGCACACACACACCCTGGATGCCAAAGCTGAACCTCTGCCCCAAATGTTTCACATGGGCCTGTTATAGCGCCACCAGGAGGCCAATTTTTGCTAAACAAATTATTGACAGCACTCCTACAGATTTTGTCCAAACATCACGCAAATCGGTACACAGTATCTCTATAGTCATTAAACGAAACCGGTCTTTCAAAATTTTCATATTCCATGCTGATTGGCTAAGATTGGCTTCCAAAGTTTGCAGGAGTGCTTCGTTTTCAACAAAATGCCTCAAATAATGAACACAGTGTGCGATTTCCGGGAAATTTTACACGCACATTCCCACTAGGCCGAGGAAGAAATGCCACCTGAACATTTTCAAATCAGCCTCATGTGGCGCTATAACAGGCCAATTCGTGTTTTTACCTATAACTGCACCGATCTGTGTAAAACTTATATGCACACTCCCTAGAGGCCAAGGAAAAACCTTTAACCTGCATTTTTCACATTTGCCTTTTATAGTGCCACCAGGAGGCCGACTTATGATGTAAAACAATGTTTTTTAGTTTACTCCTTCAAAATGTATCCAAATTTCACGTAAATCGGTACACATGATTTCTATAGTCATGTGATCAAGACGGATCTGTTATATTTTTCATATTCCATCCTGATTGGCTAAGATTGACATCTAAAGTTTGCACGAGTGGCTGTTTTGAACAAAATGCGCAGATCATGAATGCAGTGTCCGATTGCCTCTTTGAGGAACAAATACCACCCTTTTAACATTGCCCTACTATAGCGCCACCAGCCCAGGAGGTCAATTTTTGCAACAAAAAATATATAATAGACCCTCCAGAAAAATGCGATTATGCGATCGCAGAATTTACCGCATAATCAGCAAAATGGCGCATAATTATGCAGGGTTAACGGTTTTTCAAAAAGGCTGCATCGCATAATATGTGCATCGCATCGCATAATATGCGCTTTGCATCGCATATTTCCGCATATTTCAAATATTTTGCATTTTTCGCAACTTTTCGCATATTGCATATTGCCGCATATTGCCGCATATTTCACAACTTTCAGCATATTTCACAACTTTCCGCATATTTCGCAACTTCCCGCAATTTCACCGCAAAAAAATCGCATATTTCATTGCAAAATCAAGGATTTTAGCCTGCATAATCAAGAGTTTTAGCCGTATAATCAAGGATTTTTGCCCGTGTTTTTCTGGAGGGTCTATAATATAGGCACCTACATTTTGTTTTCAAACATCAAGCAAATCGGTAGCCTACACATTAGGCCTACCTCTAATAGTCAAGTGATCAAGACGGATCCATCAGATTTTTCATATTCCTGACACAATAACCTACCTGACCTGGCGGAGACCAGTGCTCCGAGGAGCACTTTTTCTAGTTGCTCACTATCATTAACATCCCAACAGGGTGTGTGTTTATGTTTAGCCTATATGTCTGTGTGTTTATGCTAGGGGCGTGTGTGTGTGTGTGTGTGTGTGTGTGTGTGTGTGTGTGTGTGTGTGTGTGTGTGTGTGTGTGTGTGTGTGTGTGTGTGTGTGTGTGTGTGTGTGTGTGTGTGTGTGCGTGCGTGCGTGCGCGCACGAGACCGCGGCGAGTCAAGAGTAAAATTTCACACCTGAGTTATTGGCTGTGTCTTTCGGTCCAGGCAATGAAAGTAATGAGAGAGAATTCAATTCTCCGGCACAATATTTACATTCTAACACAGGAGCTTTGATCTACTTCTGGATGGCATATTGAGAGCGACTGCGGGCCGTTCATCAACCGTGGAAAGGTGTGATGAGTTGTGATTCCTCGCAAAGTTGGTTTTTGCACCTGGGCCTGGTGAAGTTGAATGAAGTTGAATACATGCAAACAAATGCTTTTGTTCTTCAGGACAAAGCCGCTCCCTCGCTCTGGACTCGTACTCAAACACAGTCCGCTATTGTTTCCCCTTCATTGCTTCTTGTCACTCTTCATGTCAAAGTTTAATTAGGACAACGAGCTTTTGCAGGCTCATTTCGCACTTCAGCAACTTTCTAACACTTCATAATGAGAGAGACCCAGAGAAAGGAGAGAAGAGTGAAAGAGTTGACACAGAGAGCGAGAGAAATGAAGGGATTGAGGGGTGTGTGTGTAGGGGAGGGGGGGGCGCGAGCGTGTGTGTGTGTGTGTGTGTGTGTGTGTGCGTGCGTGCGTGCGTGCGTGAGAGAGAGAGACACACACACACACACACACACGCACACACGCACACACACACACACACACACACACACACACACACACACACACACACACACACACACACACACACACACACACACACACACACACACACACACACACACACACACACACACAGACAGAGACAGAGAGACAGAGAGAGAGAGAGAGAGAGAGAGATATGCAAAACACAGGTGCAGACCCATGCAAATAAATTGTAACTGCTTTGGAAGTGGTGTGCGGATTTCCTAAAACAAATGATCAAAAAGCAAGTGAGAAATCAAAGCTTTTTTGTTCCACTTAGCCCAACCTGCTGTTCCACAATAGGGGGGGAAATCTGCTGACCTGTAGCCTAGAAGTCAAGGTGGTAGGGTAGGAATATTGTAAGCATATATTGCTATTTAACAGTAATTTGTTGTTATATTTTACCTATAAAGCCAGTGATCAATTATCTAGATGACGGAGGGTTAGGAGTGGATCCTGTCGTGGGAAAGTTGAGCCAGGTGACCTCTTCCTCTAGGCTTGGCTGCCCAGGCTAATTGGTGCTGCACACCTTCTAATGAAGGTCAAGTCTCCTCCCATTAGCAGGCTTCAGAGCCAGTTAAAATCACTACCCAGACAGCTAATTGCAGCATTATTTCTTTTGTTGGGAACCTGTTATTGGTTAAACGCAGATTAAGAGAAAAGGGACATGGAGGCACTTAATATTAATTTTGGTTGGAATTATGATACAATTGTCTGATTTAACATATTGGTTTTCACTTTCAATTCTCTACAGTAACTTACTTTTTGGGGAACACACCATTTACCTTTGCCAACAGCTGGTTACAACTTTTTAGATTATGAGGCTGTTGTACACATCTTTAAGGATCTAGCTGGACATCGAAAAATATAAGAAAGTAGAGTGATTTGTCTATTTGTACAATGTGTAGGAAATAGAATAGCTAGAATTAGCTATAGGCTGTATGAAATGAAGTAAGGGTGAGAGGAGAGAGGAGAAGCAGCAGAGCAACCCAAATCCTTCACTAACAAGGCACTGCAGGCACGCGAGAGCACGCACACCCACACACACACACACACCCACCCACCCACCCACCCACCCACCCACCCACACACACACACACACACACACACACACACACACACACACACACACACACACACACACACACACACACACACACACACACACCTTGTACTTGCAAAGATACATGAATGACTTGCATTATTACATTATGTTATATTTACAATTATATTACAGTAGCCTTGACACTGACCACTGAATACCTAAAATAAACTGCTTAACCACCGTTATTCATTGGTCAACCTTCATCAGTAAATATATTCTCATGAATATATTCACACTTTGTGGCTAAATACATATACTGTATATACAGTATACTCTCACAGAGTAAAAATCACACCCTGTGTGAAGGAAGCGGTGCCTTTGGGGCGGGGCGTAACTCATTTCAGTTCGTCCCTATTGGTGGTCTGAGTCCACTTACCAAATTTGTACTTGGTAGCATGCTGCAAACTGGAATAATGGCTGTTTAAAGCCCAGCCAATGGGCAGACAGAGGGGGCGGGGCTTAAGTAATTACAGTTTGTCCCTATTGGTGGTTTTAGTCCATGCACAAAATTTGTACTCCGTAGCATGCTGCGAACGTGAGTTATGGCTGTTTAAAGGCCAGCCAATGGGAAGACAGAGGGGGCGGGGCTTCAGCAATTCATGCTGGTCCCTATTGGTGGTCTAAGTCCACATACCAAATTTGGACTTGGTGGCATGCTGCAAACTGGAGTTATAGCTGTTTTAAATCCCGTGCCCTAAACGGGCGGACGGACATAACATACGCGGGGGGTCCCTGGACCCCGCTGTGATAACTTCAGAAATTCATGCTCGTCCCTATTGGTGGTGTAAGTCCACATACCAAATTAGGACTTGGTGGCAGGCTTCAACCTGGAGTTATAGCTGTTTTAAATCCCGTGCCCTAAACGGGCGGACGGACAGAACATACGCGGGGGGTCCCTGGACCCCGCTGTGATAACTTCAGCAATTCATGCTCGTCCCTATTGGTGGTCTAAGTCCACATACCATATTTGGACTTGGTGGCATGCTGCAAACTGGAGTTATAGCTGTGTGAA
>NC_139962.1:39939943-39962443 GCF_963454915.1 Gymnoscopelus microlampas | reverse complement strand
GGAGATAGAGTGTCACAGTGCGGGTATACCCACGTCCCAGCTCAAGACAGAAGAATGTAGTTGTATTGTGTTGGGATGCAAGGCTCCTTGTCAAAAGCTCTACCCTAATGTGGAGGATTGAATGACTGAACAATGTTTACATCTCCCTTTTGGCCTGGGAGGGAGAGCCCTGAGAGGGGAACGTGAGGCTGAGGAAGGACTATTAGTGGCAAACACTACGGCTGCCTTTTGTCAGAACAAAACACTTTGGTGTGTCTGATGTCGTCTGTTATTAAGAAGAGGAGGATGCACTTGTCATTTGGTAAAATTATTACCTCCAAGACCATAATGGATAGGTGAAGGAATTATTGTTATTGTTAGTTATTAAAAATAAAAAATAAATCACTCAGACAATGAGATTATTTGTGTAGTTTTATCTGATGAACCCCCAACTTGAGTTTAGAGAATTTTATTTTGTCTAGATCATAAACAATATCATTGGTCAGGGAACTTTGTAGGCTGGATATCTTATTTCATTCTGTCGGATCCTTTGGCAATTTACAGTCACATCACAGAGAAATAGGCTATTTACAGTCAGATCACAGAGAAACAGGCACCTGAGGTTTGGAGCTTTGTGGGCCATGTTATAATTCACTATTTATGTCTTGTAATTCTGCAAACTTTGAAAAACAAGCCTAATAAAACAAATGCAAATTAAGTGATCATAGAAAGCAACCAGACCAACCCTAAAATGCATTATAAAACCAAACCAAACTACAAGCAATATTATTGGATACTGTACTTTGCAATAAGGACTCAAGCTGAAACCTGCTATCAGAGATAGACATGCTTATACACTACCAACATCAAATTTGTTTTGATGTACTGTGGCCACGAAGCACAAAACTGTGAGTTCTGCCGTCTTAAGTCTCCTAAATTAAGCACATTTGTCTGCATTTTAACAAGATCACAACAAGATCCTCTGTGTTCAAGAATGACTACAGTGAAATAAGCAGCATCTTCATTCAATCATTTGTAAGTTATATCCTGAACAGATAAAGAAATCTTGAACTTGAAAGCAAAAAGAACAAAACGTTTCTTCTGCTCATTTGCAAACATGCCTGCTTGTGCTGTCCCACGCGCATACTCCCACACACACCTAGGACTCTGTTTCTTCTGATGAAATGCAATGCTTTAATGGCATGCCCACAGAGGACATATCACCTGTTCTCCGTTTCCATTCAGATGCTCAGAGGCTGCTAGAAATGCACAGTTCCAGTGGAACTATTTTAGATACTTGTCGAATCAATACGCCCTATTGTCTGGAAACCCCAGACCGGCTATCTCAGAAAGTCCCACACCATTTAGTATGGCCGACCGGCTCTCCTCCGCCGTTCAGCAGAGGACGTTCTGCTTGCATGAGTGTGTCCTGGATTACTGCACATAGTGTGGTCTGTCTGGCCATGAAGCACCCAAGCTACAGTCCAGAAGTCATCCCCCCCCCCCCACACTCTCTCTCTTTTTCACTCACACTCCATCTCCGTCTCTCTTCTTCCCCCTCTGCACTTCTACCACTTTATCTCTCATCCACCTTTCTGCCCCCCTTCCTTTTTTCTCTCTCTCTCTCCTAATCCTTTGCACAGGATGCCAGTCTTCCATCCACCCTTTCTCTCTCACAACTTTTTTTGCTCCATTTCTCTCTTTCTCCCTCGTTCCCTCACTCCGTCCCTCTCTGGCAGACACAGGCTGGACTGTGCTGCCCCCCATGGGAGCCTGTTCTCCATGGTACCCGTCAACCCTGAGGTCAGTCCGAGGCTTTTATTAGAGACGATCAAATTATAATGTCACTGGATATTTAGTCAGCCTGCTCCGCTAGACAAAACAAACCTCACTTGTGCGGTGGAAAGCAATCAAGCACTCTTAGTTTTCTCCATAGGAATGCAGTGGCCACAAATAGAAGGCATGCACACAAAAAAACACAAATAAAAGCTTTTCCGATGGCGGACAGAGGAGAGAGGGGCTAAATAAAGCAGCAGCCAGCAGGTATTTCTTTTTTTCAAGGGAAATTACATTGTGCTGCTTCAGCAGAAAGAGAGGAGGAAAAGGCAAAGTGAACTAAAGGAGGACTCTCCATATGAACGAGGCACAGGACAAAGATGAGAAAGAAAACACTTTCTTTTTCTCACATGCAATGTATTGTTTCAATGTACACAGTTCCAGACCTTATTTGAATCAGGAAGGCTTGTCAGGTACTAAATTGTGCCCCTTGACGCTGTTGTCTCCCCTCTTTTCCCCATTTACAGGCAGAGCCATTAGGAACAGTTTCCTGTGGTAAAGTGGCCGAGTTAAAACTGGGTCTGCCTGGCATAGAAACATTATGCAACCCCTCCTTCATCTTCATTGTATTGACACTGTCTTCTATTTATGCTCAAGGGTCACTACTTGTGCTTTGCCCTCCACCTTGAAAGGTCTTACAGTGTTTTACTCTTTTTAAGAAACGATCCCAGAGTATAAATAAATTCATCAATGGTTTCTAACTGTTTGTCTTTCTTTTCTGGGCCACAGAGAGTAGCAGCAAAAGGGAAAAACATAAAGTGAAATGGGCTCACATCAAAGTTTTAGTTGTCCAAAAGGAGGAAAACCCAGACACAGTAGGAGCACATATAGGCTACTGTACAGTAGAAGACAACCTTGCCGTCTTAGGAGGAGTGTTTTTATACCTAAAATGCATTTTCAGGTCAGCATAACCAATTTTATCCAATCAGGATAGAGAACTCAGACAGGATACAGATTAAACAATTGAAATGGAAAGTGATGACACAAAGAAATTAGCAGACAAAACTGGAACTGGAACGCTATAAAATTGAAGCGATAGATGGCTCTTCTGATTGGCTGACATTTTTAGAGACAGGGGGACCCCTGTTACTAAACAATTAAAAAAATATCACTTACCCTACCTTTAATCATTGCCATCCATATTTCTAACTAATACATACCCAGACACACACAAAAATGTGGTTCATTGTGATGGCACCCCTGTCATACAAAGAACCCGTACAGGCTGTGTATGGTTCTTTAGAGGTTCTCTACTGGTTATCTATTGGTTCTTCAGCTTAGACACATATAAGGGTTCTATAATATAACACCATTTGATGAGTGTACCAAAACAGGTTTCCGTATGATTATGAGCTAAAGAACAACTTTTTGTTTAGTAATCGGCTGTAATCCCAAAAGTCTGTGCACGGAAAATTCATAATTAAGAAGACAAATTGAGCTCATAAGCCTAGAGTACTATTAAGAAGGAATATATAAACCTTAGTGAAAAAAAAGAAGCAATAGTGTGTCTTCCTGTGTCTCTGTATGCCAATTAATGTTTGCAATGAGATGCCAACTCTCTCTTAAGGACGTGAGATGATCACGTCGTAAACTGTTACATTCACTTGAATGATGATCCACCTACTCATAACATGCTGCTCTTGTGGCATATCAGACACACAACTGAAAGTGATCATCACTGTGTCATATGGTAGACAGGCTGCATGTGTAAATGAAGCAGCCGTTTGATCTCAGGCAGTTGCTGAAAAGCTTCCCCAGCCTGAATACACACAAAATTTTGCCAAGCCCACAATTTACTTACCTGTCAATCAGAGAAGTGCTGAAATGTGAACGGAGAAACCACAGTGACCATGATAACAATAATCAAAAGATATCGCATTTAGCATAAAGATATGTAATATCGGACCTAAATGCCTCTATCCTCAGGCGACACATTGTTCGGGTTTAAGACTAAACAATGATGAACAGAGGAGGGAGGGAAACTTGAGGAATGGTGAACTCATTATTCACTAACCAGCTCAAAGATGACCTGTGTAAAGTGGAGCCCAGTTTTATTTTTCTTAACTGACTTAATCTGTTTATAGTTAATTATTCTGTGTGAGGGTTTGACCTTTCCGTTACACTATGTTGTTGAACATCAGTGCAGCTCAGAGGCACTCGCACATCTGTGCCCTCAGAGAGGCCTGCTCCCCCTTGTTAATGAGAGCTGTATTAGTGGCCTGCTTCCCTGGCTGTCATTGCACCTGTGTCTCACTAACTGTTGAGCTGCCTGTCAGGTTACCCTGCACTGTGTGCAGTGATGCATGTGTGCAGTGATATATAGAACAAGGTTAGACAGATCATATTTTGATAGACAGACAGACAGACAGACAGACAGACAGACAGACAGACAGACAGTGTACTGACTGAGGCTTTGTCAGACCAAGCAGAACAGGGACAGGGGGGACTTAGGGTGGCAGTATGAAGGAACAGCCCTTCTGTTCTGCCTCACTGGGCTGTGCATCTGGCAACAAGGCGAGGTGCTTTCACCACAAAATGAAGTCTTGATAAAATGGTGCAGCTAACAGCTGGTTATGGTAACAGAGCAATGGCAGGCCTTAGAAAGAGACTCTTTGTTTTCCCTCTATTCTTTGCTGAGCAGCCGCACGTCACACCGACGACCCCTGATACTGGGTTGTCTCCTGGATTGAGCAATAAGATAAAGAGTCCCTTGAGAGGGCCCGATGGACAAGGGCCAATCGCAACTCCTGGAATGCCTTCTCATTTCCTGGAAGACGAGTATGTTTCATTCATCTCGCAACAGTGTGTGTACACCACTGAGCACGTCTGAAACAAGGCGTTCTAAAAACCATTTGTTCACTGTAAAATTGTAAAACAAACAGATTACACCAGACGTTCAGCTGCAATAAGTCTGTATTGAATATGTCATTCAATAACCAACACAGAGGTAAGAAAATAATTCTACAGCACTTTTTGTAGTGCTTTTTTATCCTCCGATTTAATGAGGTGATACCATTTCCAACTGAAAGCTAAATAAAAGGTGTGCTATTCTCACAATCTAAGAGCAACATAATGAATAAGTTGCATTCTCCTCTCAGGTTGGGCTCTCGTCCAGCTCCTCAGTGGGCCTGTCCTAGATCACAGATTGTATTTCTCCTAAAGCTTGTAATCACATTACGTTCATAGATCAAATAAAGGACCAAATCAAGTGAATACGAATGGAATTAATTCAGGGAATCAGAATGGATTAGGAGACAAAAGGCAAAGTACATTTAAAATCTGGAAAAGAAAACCCACAAAAAGCCAGAAAATAAAAAATGGCATTACTATGATGCCAACAGGAAAACATACACATAGACAAAGGGAAAGTATTCCAGTTGCGTGTTTACAGTAATTTGAAGGTACCGTTATCATTAGCTCTCATACGTGTCCTGACAAATGTATCCTGACTTGGACTGGAGAGATAAATGCTTTAAACATTTCCAACTACATGATCAACATATTATGTTGGTAAAACTATAAACCCATTGTGGAGAGATTGTGTTTTGCATAATCTTGCCTGTGCATGTCTCTTATCTGCTACCTCCACCCCCACCCCATACATGGAAAGCTAGGTGGGACAGATTGACTGATGAAGGGGTGTTGCATCAGGTAGGGAAAGTATATATATATATATATATATATATATATATACGCGCGCGCACACACACACACACACACGCGCACGCGCACACACACACACACACACACACACACACACACACACACACACACACACACACACACACACACACACACAGTATATAGACAGGACACTGGTTTTACTGCAGAGCCGTACAGGCTCCTGACAGAGGTGCCATTGTTCCTACTGTCTGAAGGCTTGCCGGGCCAGAGACGGATGGTATTGTCTTATCACGTAACGCTACCGGCGATCTGTTCAATGATAGCTCCCTATGTTTGGTAAAGTTAGACATAAATATATCACAGTCGCTATTAGGTCACCTCAGCATGGTATTTGACTGTGCCCTGGCGAGAACAAATGGAAGCGAAAGCAGAAACCAGCTCTTTTAAGACAGCATTCCAGGGAAAAGAAGAGAAGGGAGGATGGAGAAAGGAGGAAAAAAATGCCCGTCTGAAAATGATACATCTCTCAAGAGTTGACAGAATGCCAATTTCAGATTTTTTTCTTCTTCATATTTTTATCTTTTTGGGATGCACGGCACCCAACCGCACACGCACGCACGCACACACACACACACACACACACCTTACCCTCTGAAACTAGACCCTGGCAGTGTGTCAGCATCAGTGGGAAGGCCTGACCTGAACAGGCTCAGTGGTGATGACTATCAGATCAGAGATTTATAGCTCCCACACAGCCTGGAAAACAGACAGGAAGAGATGGTGTGTATGATACTATAACAATCCCATGAATCAATTTCCACATTCTATTTAAACACTCCCAAACCATTAACAGCTTATGGCCACATCTTTTAATTCTTCTCAACTGCAACGCAAGATTGCGGTGACAGCACATGATGTGAGCACATGGGAGGGTTGGACTGAAAAGATCACGGCCGACATTTGAACAGTCTAACACCTGTAGGTCAGTTCCAAAAGTGTAAAAAGAAAATGTTGTCCAATTAATCTATCTCTAAATAGTGTATGTATGTGTATATATACATACAAACATACATATACATATATATATATATATACGCACACATACACATACATACATATATATACATACACTAAGTTTCCATATGCCTTTGCACTTTAAATATTTTGGTTCATGAAAATAATTTAGATCATGTAGATAATTTAGATAATTTAAAAGCGTGGTGAAATCTGAATTATATATTCAAGGACTCATTTCTTAACATAATTCCTGCATTAGAAATGCCTGGATACCATCACTACTAAGCTGAACTAAAGTTTTAATGACATGCACAAAATAGAGACGACAGGGTTAAAGTGGTTAACACAGTTCCAAGAGTAATGCTAAATGTCCCTGACTGTCTCAAAGCAATGTCAAATAAAATAATAAAAATGCAGAAATGTTAACTTTAGTTTATTCACACATTTTTTTACACCTGAAAATCTGCATATGTACATTCAGTAGTTGATGTTGTGGAAGACTCGCAGCCATTTGATAGCCACATAAGACATGTATGAACGTTCCCTGACTGAGGACCCAAGCCTGTTGAGTAACCAAAAGAGCTGAGAAAAGGCTGACTATGTTGCACACATCTTAGATCATTCAATCTCTTTCACTCTGCTCACATATTAGAAATAGTCTGGAATACAAAAATGCTGCTTACAAAACTGCCATATCATATCCAAATGCAGGTTCAGAATAGACAGCACCGTCATGAAATGTAACAACTATAGTGAAATCCTGTGTCCCTGCTTTGCTCCAAAGCTAAGATTGCTGTATTGTCCATGAGCTAACAAGGACGAGGCAGTACAGTATTTGTACACTGTAAAACCATCAGTGTCAAGTTAACCAAGTGTACAAATGTAACAAGTATTTAGTTACATTTGTACAATCAGTTAAATTAGCACTGAGGCTTCTAATGTGTAGTTCCCAAACCAGATGGTTTAAAGTCAGCCAGAGGATACTGAATGAATATATATTTTAAAGAATAGTATAAGTGCTGAACGACCAGTGTCTGAAAACTAGGTCATGTTGTGCACAAATGACAGGCTACACCTCACGTGAGAACATATAGATGTTAGTTCTGCCATAAAACACAGAAAATAGCCTTCTCAGAAAAGCAAGCATTATTTAGACTAATTTAAATGGGAATAAAATGTTAATGTAAATGTCTATAAAATGGATCTGTGGCACAATAAAACTTTTGAAAACCAAATGAAATAAAACATTTCCAAATGAGTTCACTACACTGACAATGTTTTGATATGTTGGGTAGCAATAAATAAAAATAAAAAAAACAATAGAAGGGTAATGACAATAAAGTCTTCAATTTTAACAGTTTTTAAATGAGCAAAAACAAAAAAGATTTGCTTAGTGGATTGGACATTTAAGAACAAATTCCTATAAGCCTCTGATAAAACAAAATTCACAGTATGGTCTCGTCACAATCAAGCTACCTGCAAGAGACAATGTAATTTTAAAGAAAGCATGTGCTCCAGCAAAATAAAAAAGTAATTGAGAAGAAAAACCCCTACTTGATTCCAAATTATTCTTCGAAAAATTAATAGTTGAACACACAAAGAAATAACCAATACATGGGTCACACCAAACAATGCAAAATACTTTCCAACAAAGTCCAAATACATTAAGAATACAGGAGATAATCGCTTAAATAAATCTACAAAAATATCTGCTGTACATGACATATTTACATTTTGCTTCTAGTGATTGTGTCATTGTTACCCAATACTGGCTGATGAATTAATCCAAAAACTCATTTACTTAGCAAATGTGAATACGTTCTTCTCTGAACTAGTTTGAAACAAGATAATTAATCTAGCTGCAAAGTGATGTAACTAATTTGTAACCAAGCAACTGTGGGTTTTTCTTTTCAAGTGTTCAAAGGGCAACAGAATACTCAGTTTTTATTTGGATTTCTTATTTAGCTTTCAGTTGGACATCATTTAACAAATCAATATACTTTCCAATTACAAAATAAAATGGTTAAACTGTTTATACGCAATGTTCTCACTAGGGATACTTCATTACAAAGGCATTTGTGCTACGTATTCCTGTGTGATACCAGAAAGGCTTAGATATCCTTTCATGTTGTTGCGCAGCTCATTCTCCTTGTCAGTATTGCATGTTGTGCCCTTTATGAGACCTGGATGTTACTCATATCACTCATTGTCCAGCTGTTTTGACACATTTGCTGTCAGAGGTTTCGACAGAGAAAACAATTCACCACTGTAAGACTGAAATTTCCCAAATTACTGACAGGCACAGGCTTTTAGAACTCGGTAAAAAAATAAAACATAATTGCTAACTCTTCTCTCAATCATTTTGCTATGAATCAAGAGTTGATATCACAGCAAATGAGGAAAGGGGGGAAAATATAAATATACTCATTGGCATATATGCACGTGCACGTGACTATGTGCTCCATCAAGGGCCACACCATGCTAAGAAACCTTAAGGATTGGATTTTGATGGTAAAGAAAATCCTCTTGAAGTAAGATTTAGTTTTTCCCTCACAATGGGCACAACTACTGCATAATTACATCAATCACCGATCAAACATGACTGAAAGGCTAAGAGACAGAATGAGTTCCATTCCTCAGCAACTGCTCCAGTACAAAAAGGCTAACACAATGAATTTAAAACAGAACTCCAGTCAATGTCTTGAACTTGACTAACACCATCTTTAGGGATGTACCAAACAAAACTGTGTACCTTTCCTCCTGGCAAAGTAACAGTGATTGCATAGTCTTGAATGAAACCAGAGAATTTTCTCAATTGGCCTATTCTGGGTGCAACTGCTGCCATCACACGTTGTCGAACTTGTGTTTTAGGTAGTCCTTCATAACTTTAGCAATGGGTAGATCCTCCAGGAACTTTAAGCTTTGAAGGCCGATGCAGTGGCGGATTTTTATCCGACACAAGTCTTGAAGAGTCCTAGGTTGTCCTGAAAGAGAGTACCAAAAGAAATGTTATACTCATAGATTACACATTCTACATTTTGATCATCAGTTAAGACTGCTATACATGAATCATTGCACACATTATGGAGGAGTAATTTATCAATAAGCATCAGGCCACAGTACATGTCTGCACTTCCTATATATTGTATTAAAATTATTCATTTTAAAAGCTTGTGGGCTGGCCAGATGGTGCCGTTTCCCTGGTTTGATTCAAGAGGGAGACCTATGTTGCACATCCTTCCTCCTCTGCTTTCGGGTTCTTGTCTCTACAATTCTAAATAAAACAAAATGTATCCGCCCAAAAACTTATTTTGATATGTCGTCTTCCCGGCTCTGAACAGTTTTCAAAAACCCTCCCTGAGGTCTTACTCAGCCATCAAGGTCACAAGGTAGCATCACGCTGTTATCAGCTCCATGCAAACATCTGGGAAAAAATCCCCTTGGCTCCAGGAAGTGATTCTCATAGGTGTTATCAGTCTGACACTGGTAAAGTGACTCCTTTTGCTGTGGATATTTCTCTTCCTCCCTCAGCCATGGGAAACACCCACGACCACAGCCAGCTTGGGAAACCACAACAAAGGGCCCGCCACGGCACAGCTGCGGGCCTGTCTACTGTCACCAGAGCCCTGCTTCTCCACTCAAACTGCTCCAGGTGACAATGCACGACAGCTATAGTCTTTCCCAACTATTCATACACGTGCTAATAGGACACACGTACATGCAGGCCTATGTATGAAAGTATGGATGTGTTCCAATAAGTTCAGAATTGTGTGTACGGTAGATTATTTCTCTGTTGTAACAATGCTTCGGCAATAACTTTTATACCTTTGGAAAGCCAGTCCCCCCCCCCCCGTTTTAAATGGTGCCCCATTTGTAAGGAAAATGCATTTGTGGGATGAGCAGCATAGCTCAGTATGTGAGTTGCGCCCATGAAAAATGTGCCAAATCCTCTCTGCCCTAACAGCTTATTCTGCTGTTGCCATTGACTCTAGCTTGGTGAATTGGATTGAAGTTTCAACATCCTCTTGGTGGGGGCTCCTCACTGGCAGAGAAATGTGTGTGGGGAGGAATTAATTGGCATAATGATTCAATCGGGGACAAAAAGGAGTTTTACAAAAAATTAAAAATTGAGGTGCCGCTGGCTTAGTGGTTAAGGAGCATACCACGTAGGCTGTAATGCAGCCCGAAAAAGAGTCGATTCCCAAGCCTGACAACCTTTGCGGTGTGTCACTCCCCGTCTCCCTCTCCCTATTTCCTGTCTCTCTCTACTGTGCACTATCAAGAAAGGCAAAAAAGCCCCCAAAAATATATATTTTTTAAAAATCATGGATTTTACAGCCTTTTCTTAAAGTGGCACTATATATTTCAGCAGTGCCTATTCAAACGTGTATGAATAATCTCAAAATGAAGAGCAAGAAACCAATCTGTGATGTAATCATCTCAAAATGAAGAGCAAGAAACCAATCTGTGGTGTAATCTGACACATCTGATGCTGCTCCACTGACAATGCCTGGGAAACAGAATTTTGTCTTCTGGTAGAATATCTTTGGTTGATGTGTATGGATGTTTGTGTTTATTTATACCAGTTTAAAGAAGCAACCTTTTGGCACACGTTTCATGTCTAACAGCTTAAAAGGTAGGGTAAGTGATTTTATTTTGTTACGATAAGTTTTAAATAGCTTTATCTATATTGTAATAGTATTTTTTGCTATAGAGTGTTTCAGTAACAGGAGTCTCCATGTCTATCCAGCTCTGTATTAAACAGAAAATGCATTTTCAGATCAGGATACCAATTTTATCCAACCCGGATAGAGAACTCAGACAGATACAGATTAAACAAGTGAAATTGAAAGTAATGACGCAAATAAATGAGCAGACAAAATTGGAACACTATAAAATTTAAGATGATAAATGGGCACTCTCTTGATTGGCTGAAAAATGGCAATCCACCTGAAAATGTATTTTCAGTTTATTAAACAGCTTTAGAGAGTTGGGGAGGTCCTGGTTACTAAACAAACACTCTATAGCAATGATTACTATCAGAATATATGGGTTTAACCTTAGCAAAACAAAAAACTCTGTTTTAATAAAATAAATATCTCTTATCCTACCGTGGGCTTTAATATACAGTGTGTAGAATATGACCTAGCTTATATACAGCAGAAGCACCAACCTTTTTCAATCAGTACCTGGAATCCTTTGAAAACAACAGTGTATGAAACGGCAATGGATTAACTCTGACAATGTCTCCTGAGATTCACGTTTCTCTTGTCGAAAACTGACTGAGCTTGTTCACTCTGACATGTTGTGTAAGCTGAAGTGTAAAACATGTAAAATAAAGCTAATCCAGATTAGCTTTATTCGCTGATTTTGTTCTGTGTGACATTTGGCCTCATCTCATAAAAAGTTACACGTTACATTTCTGATCTCAGTGCCCAATATGAGAGAAAGAAAACCTAAGGGGCGCAACACTGATATGTCTTGAGTGAGCCTTCAAAAGAGTTGGGTGCCAGTCATCCTGTGTGAGATAGGCTTTCAGGGCTGAGGCAGATGAGTTTAATCCACTGAGGTAGTTCTGTAATCAATAACCGAGCAGACATACGATCTGGCTGATCATCATTGAATGGGGTTGTCTGAAACGGACCAGAGCTCTTTGATATCAAAGTTCAGGGGGTAGTAGAGGAATGCAGCCATTGTTCATCCAAAATCATTACTGCTTCAGGTAATGTGCCCCCCCTCCCCATTGATTGTTCTGCGACTGAACAACTGGTCGTTATAACTTTTGTTGGCAAAGTTCCCTCTTTCCCTCTGTATTTCTGAGGTTTCTTCTCCTCTCAACTTACAGTAGAGATCTATCACTTTTGTACCGAACTTTGAACTCTTTGCTACTACACCAAAGAGTTGGTCCTGAAATTAATTTTTCAAAGGGAAGGATCCCCCATAGGGGGGATTTACACACTTTGGGGGTATACTATATATTAAGCTTAAATACAGGTCTTAAATTGTCCATTTCAGATTGCCTTTTGTCGCTCTGCTCCAATTTAAGGTGTGCTTGTGTGTGTGAAAGAGAAAGGAGAGATGGAAAGAAACCGTAGTAGTCTAGTTAATATTGATTTTAAATATCAGAAACATTTGGTAGGTTAGGTATGAGGTCTACTGTATGCATTTATGTGCCTCCTGACTTCTGTGTCTCTGCTGTACGTTCTATGCACTATTCTTAGAAAGTTAGAATACATGAGGGACAAAGACACAAAGTTAGGGCTGAGCGACATGACTTCAAATCAATATCACAATTCATTCAATTCAAGTTTTTGTATGTGGAAATAGATCTACAGGCTTACAACACATGTGCAATGTGACACGTTGAGAGCTCGGCTATTTTAGCTACTTTTGTACAATTTTGTACAATTTTTTTTGTTGATTTGTTGATATACAAGACATTATAAATAATTATTTTCAAAAAAAGTTGGTTATTGGTTCCAAATATCGGTTTCGATGTATTTTTGGTTAATTGCCCAGCCCTATGCAAAGTTCATAATAATATGAAAAAGATCTTTTACACTTAGCGTTTGTCTGCCTTGTTCTATCTCTATGTGGAGGGGGGAAGAATAATAGATAATAGACGGAAGAGAGAGAGATTTAGAGAAGGGGAAAGAAAAGTTTGGTGCAAAAAACTTTTGCACCAGTATTTATTGGTCTTGTGTATTTTACATTGCAGGATTCCGTTCAGATGATGCATTTACGTCTCAATCCTGATTTATACTTCTCACAACGCACCATCATAGAGCAGTGCGCCGCGAGGTTCGGTGCACGACACAGCCATATGACGATTTATAAATGAACAGCCACTCGCCAGCCTCTCTACATTGCCTGTAG
The DNA here is from genome assembly GCF_963454915.1 of Gymnoscopelus microlampas. Lineage (NCBI taxonomy): Eukaryota > Metazoa > Chordata > Actinopteri > Myctophiformes > Myctophidae > Gymnoscopelus > Gymnoscopelus microlampas. Next base: position 39,949,111 of record NC_139962.1, on the reverse strand, counting down.
AGAGGCTGATGCTCTAGAGAGAGGGACAGAGAGCGAATGGGATCCGTTTATACAACGCTAGCCAGTGCCAAGTCCCACATTGGCTCCGATTATTAATATCGCTGTAAATGTGTGCAGGAACGTCCCACATTATCCTGTATAAGTGCTATATTTGCAGGAATCAATTAAAATATGCACAATTTTCATAATTATACCAGAAGTAGAAACAAGCAAGCCATCTAGGTTAAATTTAATCATAGTTGTCACATAGGTGTGTTGATTAGACTTACTGGTGACTTCCTGTAGAAAGTCCAGACAGGGCCGGCTGATTCCTGACATGCTAACAGAGACGGCCAATGGTGTCTGGCCCTCGTAGTTCCTAGTGGTGGTATCTGCCCCGTATGTGTAGAGCATCTGGGCACACTGTACATCATCCCTGAGGGCGGACAGATGCAGCGGTGTCTGACCATCCTCGAGACGACCCAGGTTGGTGTCCGCTCCCCTCTGCAGGAACATGCGGCAATATGAATGGTTGCCTTTAATGACGGCATATCGCAGCAGGAAACCATTTTGAATGTCAATGTTTGCGCTGTGGTCCAGTAGGATCCGCACGCAGCTCGAGCGTTCACGGATAATGGCGAGCTGCAGCGGGGTGGTCCCTTTGTCACTCAGAGGGTCCACTTCTGCCCTGAATTCCAGGAGCAGACGGACGAAGGAGTCTCTGCCATAGTGGGCCGCCACGTGAAGGGGAGTCCAGCCGTCGTTACTCTTGGCATTGATGATATCGCCGCGGAACTCCGACTCCAACATGAGCCGGGCGATGCGGGCTCTGCCGTGCATGGCAGCATAGTGGAGCGCTGTGAAGCCGCCTATGAAGTCCTTGACTGTAGGGTCAGCTGTAAGGAGATGAGGAATTTGTGTCAAAAAGAATTAAAGTGTAGACACCATGTCATTTACAAAAGTCTCTAAAAAATAAACTAAGTATGTCAGCTATGTATATATAACTTTTTTTTTTAATATATATATATATATATATATTTTTTTTTTTTTTTTTTTTTTAATTTGAGGTTTATCATCTACAGCGGCCATTTCTGGAAAAATCGTCTGTTTTCTCAGTGCAGTGCTAACTCGTATAGAAACGCCCAGAGCAAGGCTCTGGACAAGCCCATTTCGTGAGCAGCATGTGTGTGGGATTGGGAGACAAATAGATTCTCACTAGCCCTGAAACATGATACAATGAACAACACAGTGAATGTGCTTTGAGAAACGCATCAAGCTTTACAAAAGCTACAATTATGCACCAACAAATAAAAGTATAGCATTATAATGTCTAATGTAATGTCACCATCTCGCACGGCGGGAGGAAAAAAAAAGGAAAAAGACAACGCCCATCCGTCACAAGCGTCATGGCTGAACTTCAACCTGGTTTTTGCACCGTCTCCATTACAACCCGTACATCTACATAAACATTCACATTTCAAATATAAAGTGCTTACCCCATGGCCACGGATGTTACAATTCTGTACTGGCCCTCAGAAGTACCCGTATCTTCCGTATTGTAAAATAAAAAGCATTTTAATCCAATCGGTGGCCATTTTCTCTGAATTTTCTTGTGCTTTCTACTACGTGACCCTATCAGTTGGGAGGTGTATTGCACTCTGATACATTATAACTCTATGAGAAAATGGCCGCCGATCGGATTAAAATGCTTTTTATTGAACAACACGGCATATACTGGTACTTTTGAGGAGCCGTACATAATAGTAACGTCCAGACAAAGTAGTGCCCATTGTGTTACTCTTCCTTTAAGGGATTCATCCAAATTTAGGATTCATGAAAGGTTGAAACATGATTGAACTGCATATACTTCCTGTTGATTTTGCTATTTTTATAAATAAGAAAACCTGGACTGGATTCGCGGATCCGGATCCAGATCTTCAAATAGTAAAATTTATAGGAAGTTAACATTTTTATTACAAAAAAAAACAGTACTGGGTTTGGTGATGTTCTATGTTGTCTGAATCAGCTTTGTTCGTTTTCGTACTTAAAGAGTAACTTTGAGAGCTGTTTTACCGTACAATGTAAGTCAATGAGGAGCAAATTTAGAATGATCAATTTCTAATCAATGGAATTATTTTTGATTTCTTGTTCACCTTTGGAGTTACATCATGGCAAGGTAAATACACAACCCAAAACTCTACCAAAGTGGTCTTGCCCTTTAAGATTACAAGTCAACTTCATACTGGCGTCAATAACCTTTTTTTTAAAGTCAACCAAACCTGCAATCCTGATATACAGTGCCCTCTGGATGTCATTATGCACTACTACGCTGTACTGCATTATTTTCTTAGAGATTATTCTATTGATACATTTTCCAATCAAATAATGGAAGCAATTTTTTTAAATTGTTTTTATATCAATGAATCAACAACAATATTACAAATGATAATTATTTATAATTTAGCCTGAACTGAATAACTGTTCCATCTCTATGACAATAGGCCATTTATGCTATTTAAAAACATAGATAGGATGCCTTTTTATGTCAATGTATATTCTCATCTGTATATTTAAGTAAACTTTATCTGTATATCTTGTGTACTCAAGCCTAGAAATAGTTACTAATATTTGGACACACAGAAAATAAACCCCCATATGCTTACAGTGGTAGAGCTACAGACCTATTTCCTCCAAATAATGATCATTGGGTATTATAATTATTATTATATATGGATGAAGATCAAAAATTAAAAACAGGTTGGGATCTTAGGACCACCCACTTAATCATATATACCTGCTCCTTGCAAAACAGACTGATATATTCTGCCGTTATTTTCATTTAATGAATTTGTTGAGTACACACACCTTATGTATATTTTGCTTTGTTTCTCTAGTCGAAGAATATTTTGTAAATGCAATTTGTGCTCGTTTGTAAGCTACAGAAAATAATTTGACCTACTCTTTTTCACCTGTAAACTTGTTATGCAACATTGAACTCAGGAGTTTAAGCTGGTGTTGACTTATAATGTCACCAAAGTATTAGGCTACTCTCAACCGAAACCTCTATCACCAATCTGAATCTTGTGGTGGCCATACGTGTTACCATGTCTGTGAACATGTCCACGCACTCCTGACTTGCTTGTCAAATCATCACATGACCGCCCAATAGCAATCCAAGCTAGCATTGGACAATGGCTATTGGGGGGTACGGCTTAGCGAACGAGAACGACCATTACTTTTTATAATTGATTAAATTGATTAAATGTTGCTGCCCTATGCCAGGATTTTTTTTAAAGTGAGGATTATTATTCTTCAGCTAAATTTAGACATCTTACCAATATAGTCCCATGCCTTTCCCCCTAATGTTTAAGACCAAGTATATAACATGTATCCTAACTTTTATGAAACCATCACAAGGATTGCCTGTATGGACCTTGACAGGAGAACATAATTGTCACTCTTTCAGACTGGTAACACACTGCCCTCTAGTGCAAGAGTTAAGAACCCTAGAATAAAAAGGGCCAGCTCACACAAAAATGTTGTCCTCTAACCCAGAGTGCCATCAGATAGTTTCAGTGTGACTTGACAAAGTTTGGAGATTTCTACCATAACTCCAATATAACTGAGCTTGTGGCATTTGCTTTGTGGTGTGCAAAGTGCCAAAATAATTACATTATTATGACAAACTAAAACAGCAACGTTACTGGCATGATTTTCATAAAGTGAGGGACGTTTCACTGAACCATTTCCTACCCAAGTAAACCTGCCAACTATCTATCTCAACAATGAAGTAAACGAGTAAAAGATTTAATTGAGGAAGTGCTTTCTATCCACATATACCTGCCAACTGTCTATCATTGCAGAAAGGTCTAAGAACAGGGTTTGTCAATATCAGAGCTGCAAGTCTCACCCATTGTGAGTGTGACGCAATTTAACTTCTTCACACGCCTCACTTGCCATTTCACACGCTTTTTCCCCCCTCTCATTAGTTATTTAATATATATATATATATTTTATATATTTCCATAACTTTTTGCTTGCCGTAGTGGGTGATATCCCCCCCACTTCTGGGACAAAGAAAAAAATAAGAAAAATCCTCCGCACAGAAAAACAGCAACCGGGTGGAAAAAACTGAACGCTCGTCCTAAAACAGGAGAGAAGAAGGACCCGCCGATGTTTCCTTTTTGCTTGATATTGTTTGATGGCGAAACAATCATCATGACTGATACACATGAAAGAAGAGTAGACACTTCACAGCTAATAGAGAATTTTAAGAATCGGTTCAGAATTGAATGAGTAGGCTACGGCTATAGTTAAATGTGAAGCTCTTTCTGCTATAAATAAGCATCCATGCGTTCTGCGCCCTTGTTGGCTGTGACGTTTTCTTTTTGCCACACATCTACACTTCATGGAGTACATTTTTTCATACTCAAATAAAGTAACAAAAACCCGAAATAAACCAAAACAAATGCTGGGAGCGAACACACTCTGCGTGCAGGCACTCTGCATGTGATGACACTAAAGTCTCACACCTAGATTTTCCTGAAACTTGGCAGCCCTGCAATATGTAAATCTGTTCTCAAAGGAGACCAACCACGAGTCATTAAGGTGCGGGCACACATATGTGTTTGGTGGCCGGAAGTTCCAGCCACTCCATTTATAATGGGGAAAAAACAGAAAGACCACCCAGATGTGAGAAGTTGACAGAGCTGATGCGCGTGCACTAGCGTGAAGTCCGACCCAAGACGGAAACAGCAAGACCCACCATATCCGGTTTACTTCCCGTATTTGTGTTTAGAGGGCGGACGCCTTTTTAGGAGACAGGAAGCAAGTTGGAGTCTATTCATTTCAATGGGAGAGTGAACGTGAACACAGCTTCTGAACCATTCTTTAGCCCCATGATCACTGAATTAAATGTTGGACCCGATCGTCACAAGCCACATAATGTTCTTTACATTTTGAAACTAAAATGGCTTTTTTCAGAGAGACATCTGGAGAAGATCTACTTTATTATCGAGATGTCTCTGTCCCAGCGACACTCACACAGGATCTAGCACCAGTAAAGAGAGAAACATTGGACGTTCGCGAGATTTGCCGTCAGACGTCGGCGCCCACTTAGGAGACCATTTGTAGGATTTGTGTACCATGTCGCCTCTAGTGGCAAGATGTTAGAGTTAGAGATGCCGCGATCCGATTAACAGATTGGATATTGGTGCGATATCAGCCAAAAAATGTAGATTGGACTCCAGCGAAAATGACCGATCAAACGCTCCGATCAAAGCACTCCATTCCAGTACTCCGCTCCAGCAGTTGTATCCAGCACTTCTTCCCAGCACGTTGTGGAATGTTGTCGACTATGATTCTGGAGAGGTTATGTTCTCCGTTTCAGTAATATCACTTGATCAATCCATTTTTGACCTTTAGTTTTAACATAAAATCAGTAATAAAAACGTAAAAGTAAAGATAAACTAGAAAATGTGCTCCTCGGAGCACAGGTCTCTGCCAGTACTGTTCCTGATTAATCCTGTCTTACCTATTTATATTACATATTGTCACGTGCCACTTTACCAATGTTAGCTTGGCTGATGGAAGCTCACTTTAAAAAATATAAATGATTTTTTGAAGTGACACACCTATTTATAGGTTTCTATTTCATCATGCGTCTCGCTAGCCAATCAAAGCACACCCTTTCAACATATTGTCACGTGTCACGTGAAGCTTGACCAATGTTAGCTTGGCGGACACACGGAAGGACGGAGACAAAAACATACTCTCCACCTCTGGCGGAGACAAAAAGTGTGCGGAGCGAGGACCACCTGCCGCTCCAAGCCGCTACGGTCTGGGCCGCTCACCACATGTTGCACGGACTGGCACAAAGCCCATGCAACACAGAAGTGCGCAGCGTGTCCCTGATCAAGACTTCATTCAAATTCCTCCGTAAAAAAGTATGTTTATAAATACCTTGTGACTGTTAAGTTATATCACCAGCCGATCAAAGAATACGATTTGAGACAGATGTGACAGATTTTGACTGAATTAACCACATTTGCTTTTGCGAGTCAAGCTCCTCTCTCTCTCTCACAGTGGTGTAAAGTAACTATGTACATTTACTCAAGTACTGTACTTAAGTACAATTTTGAGGTATTTTTACTTTACTGGAGTATTTCCAATTTGCAGTACTTTTACTTCTACTCCACTACATCTCAGAGGTAAATATTATACCTTTACTCCGCTACAATGATTTGAAAACTTTAGTTACTTAGTAGGTTTTGATTATTATCACAAAACATACGGTAACCACTTCAGCCCTAAATACATTTCGGTCATTTGAAAATAGCCGATCTACAAGCCCACAATGCTTGTGAGCTTGTAGATCTGCTATTTTCAAAAGATTGTTTTTACATTTGAAAACTTGTGAAATGGGACATTCTGCATAATGAGTACTTTCTACTTTTGGTACATTTTGATACCAATACTTTTGTTCTTTTAAGTAAATTTTGAATTCCGGACTTTTACTTGTAACAGAGTATTTGTATATTACAGTATTGATACTTTTACTTATGTAAACAATGTGAGTACTTTTTCCACCACTGCTCTCTCGAACCTAGTGATTAAACATTAACCCACAGGATTGAATACTGTCCGTCTTATTAAAAAAGACAATGAAGACAATGAATCAAACATAAAAGGGAAACTTAGATGGCGTCTTTTGCAACATAGTAAGCCTAGCTGTCCATCGAGGACACATTTGGGAGAAAAGAGAAAGTGATTCAGACACGCAGCAAAATACTTTCTTTTTTCTGAGCGGTGTGCGACAGAACAGGGGGATCATGAGATAGACAGCATAGAGACTTAAATATGTACAGTATCGGAATTGATCGGAATCGGCTAGACACATGCACTCTTATTTCATTTGCACTGATCACAATAGGGATGCCCCCCCACACACACACACATCTGAATAGCTAATATTTTTAATTGATTTGTACAGTTTCACATACAAACGTGGGCTACAAAAAACTAAACTTATGGCTGTGCTTTGTCATAAATTGCACCCTTCTACCATATGAATCCGTCATTCATAATTATTGATGTAATTCACATGTAGCCTACTTAATATTCTCAGCAAAAACAGGCCTACATTTCTTGGACGCTTTTGTCTGTCAACACCAAATCTCTCAAAAATAGCCAATCTACAAGCTCACAATGCGTCGCGTTGTGAGCTTGTAGATAGACTATTCTTGGCGAATGTGGCCCCTAGAATAGATATGCTGGGGTTCATGTGGTTAATGCTATTCATAATAATGTAATGGTGTTTTCGTTGTGTCAAGGTGCAGGGTGCACTAATGTTTTCATATTGCTAAATTAATATTTTATATTGCACGTGCATATGTTTTCATGTTGTGCATTCCTCTGTCCTCACTTCTACAAATAGCACTGAGTAGTCGAAGAACTACACATCCGGAAAACCGGCCCTTTGTTGGCACTGCCCACCAGCTGCTCAAAGCCCCGGAAGATAAAAAAGGAACGGCCTGAAATGTGCGAAAGTGCCGCATGGGCTTGCGAACAGCTGTGGCTACTTGTGGAAGTTGTCGTCACTGTGTGTCCGTGCCTTTAGTGCTACGTGCATGACCGTGTCACGAAACATCAGAACAGCCTCTTTAGAGAACACTGTCATAGCAAGAGATTTTGGTAACACATCCAAACAGAGCCTGTCGAAGCTGCTTGAGCAGCCCACTGTGGAAGCACAAACCCAGCACTGACCTCCATGCTCCAGAAAGACCCGGACACATCTCTCTTTTCCTTTGGCAGCAGAGAAGTGGAGCAACGTCCAGCCGTTGGCATCGCGGATCTTAGGAGAGTATCCCTGCTCCAGCATTCTCCTGACTGTGTATACATCTCCCGCCGCCACTGCAGCCTGGATCTGCAGCTCCTCTTGAAGCTCGGGGTTCCTTCTGCAGTGATGGTTCAACATCCTGTCACATTTCGTTAGGGGAGGGTTCATCCACATCTATCCTCTGTTTGGAAAGAAGGCCCAAGAACACATGCATTTTTCTTTAGTCCAGTTTAAATTAAGTAAAGCCTAGTCGGGAAAGTCTGAATTTAGGTTGAGGGCGTGTTTTAAAATAGCTGTGGTTCATGACTGTGCAGAAAGCAAACCCAGGAAGATGCGTTAATGTGGAAAGTATATAAAGTGACAAAGCAGCAGTTCTTACATATTAGTTACAGAACTATTTATGGGATAGCTAAAATATCATCCACATAAACCTGCCTGGCAAGTGACATTTTCACATCCAAAGTAATGTGTAATGACAACATAAACAATAAGCATTTTTGGTCATAGGTCAATCACTTTAGGAACTCAATGCATTTCATTATTCTGCATGCCAGTCTTAAGTGTTAAAACATCAGACTCCAAATGATCTGCAACTTACAACTGCTAGTGCTACTCCACTACTAGTGCTGCTAATGAAAGAATTAGAGGTGATTTTCAAGCATTATGTGATTAGATTACCCAACAAATCAAGTAGGACACACCACTCATTCATTCATTCATTAGACTCATATTTGAACTTCAGTTATGGGGTTTCTGTGTGGCTAGTCTGACAGCAAAGCTTGAATACAAGTTAGAAGATGATCGTTCATATTTACCTTTTGTTAGGCAAGAATCTCGTGAGCATATCTCAGGAAAACATGTAGTTATACAGATTAAAATGGTAGGGGGTTGGCCCTGAAAAGGAGAGAGAGAGAGACAGAGAGAGAGAGAGAGAAAGTCCAGTTCTCAATACACATGTAGCAGGGGACAACTGCTTGTTACCGTTCTCAAACATCAAAACACTAGCCAATTATTGACAGACCATCTTAACGGTTAAAACAAGTATGACAGGTTTGGACTTGGAAGGAATGTCTACCAATGACTAACAAAACTACGAATGTGAAGAATGTTGAACAACGTTATTTGTCAATTACAATTCTATTAAGCAGGCTATTGATTAGAAACATTTAGCTTTCCAAGAGCTAGCTAGCTAACGCTGCAATGACTAACATTTGACACAATTACCTAAGAACTCATGTCAACCACGTAGCTTGTCGTGGTTACACACCATGGTGCTGACATTAACTAGTAATTCACCTGACGTTGTTAGATTAGCTTAGCAGACAACGAACAATGGAGTGGCATTATTTTGC